>NC_090829.1:1855500-2164750 GCF_028021215.1 Eschrichtius robustus
GGCCAGTGCCCCAAGGTGACTGTTCTCCAAGACTACTTAAAGTAGTTTGTTTGTTGTCAAAAGAGAATGGTTTGCTGTCAAAAGAGTCTAACGTACACACCTCGGTCTTGGCTTAGTATGACTGTGCACACAGATTCAGCTGTGACATTGTCAAATCACTGTCCTTCACTTTCTACCAAAAATGGGGATTCAGCTATCTCTATGTTAACATACACTGCAAGAGCTTTGCATCATTGCCAAGCGACATACTGCAGCCAGACTTCCCAGCAGAGGACTGAAATGGTGATACATTCATTTTAGTTCTTCAATACCAACTACCTGCTAGAGGTAATATTTGTTTCTTTAAACTCCTGTAGTTCATTTTTCCAGTACAATTGCACTTATGTGTTGATTTACATTTAAAGCATTTTCATCCAGGTCCTGCCTTCCTTCACTGACTGTTTATCCCTTAAGGCAAGAACAGCACCTATTCATCATTGAAGCCCCAGAACACCTACTACACTGTCTGGTAAAGAGCAGACTGTCAATAAATGGATTTTTAAAAAATGAATAAATTCTAATTCTGTTTCTAATTCTGAGCTATAAAAATAAATCTGATGAGATAAGAGCACTGGACTTTCAGTACAGAGATATAGTAGACACCGTTGGCTATCAACTCCACATTCACTTTGCAATACTGTCCTCCATTACAGCAATGATGTCTCCAGTGATGGAGACTAAAAATGCCAGATACTCACTTTTCCTGACCTCCTTGCAATTAGGAATAAAAATGTAACCAACTTCTAGCCACACTGATACCTGAAGAAATCTTTGGAGAATTAATTCTTGGAAAGATGTACTCCCTAATTAAAGAGGGGGAGAAGGAAAGAATGTGAAAGTGAGAGAAAGAAGAGATAAGAGATGGAGAGGGAGGGAGGGAGGGAGAGAGAAGTAGACAAAGTCAAGGAAGAAAGAGGGAGGGGGAGAGAGAGAAACAGAGTGGAAGAGGTGGGCAGGAAACGAGGAAGGGAAAAAGGAAGAGGGAGGAGGAGAGGGAGGAGGAGAGGGAGGAGGAGAGGGAGAAGGAGAGAGAGCTATCCTATCTCTCTCTTCCTGCTTTGGGTTGATTCTGTAATGGGAAGATGTGATGGTTGGAGCAGTTGCAATCATCTTGTGGCCTTGAGGGAAAGGTCAAGAGAATCAAAGAGACACAAGCCTAGCTCCTTGAACTACCCTGGAACCACTTGCTTCCAGTCTTCTGTTCATGTGAGATTGTTAATGGTCTTTTGTGTTTAAGCCTATACTAGCCAGGCAGCCTGCCACATGTAGCCAAAAGCATCCTATCTGATACAGAAGACATAGGTTTAAGCCCCAGCTCTGCCACTTACTAACCGTATGACCTTAGAAAAACTTCTTAATATCTCTGATTCTCCATTTCTCTATCACTGCCTTCCTCACAGGAATGGTATAATGAGTGGCTATGAAAATTAATTTAATTACAGGTTGAAGCTATAGATATCCTCACACTTTGTCAATGATTGTTGACAGATCGTGTCCTCAAATCCCAAAATCAACAGGTAAAGAAAAGCATACCATAGAAACAAAATCACAATCTGCTGACAAAGAGCAGCAATTAAATTTCTCATAACTCCAGATTATATTCCTTCCAAAGAGAATTCCCACTCACTTTACCAACTCCAAGAATTAGTTTTTTTCATGCAACACGATACCATGATTTTTAAATAATATGGATTTTAGTTTTCTTAAAATATGTTGAAAGTGGGCCAAGGAATATTTTTCTGGAATGTAGTTATCGCAAATATGGACTAATTACAGGACAAACCCAAGGGCTGTTTTTTTGTGCAGGTTGCACACTAACTCACTGTGGGTAATGGCCCAGTCATTTAGAGCAGCATATAATTACTCAGCAGTTAGGACTTCCCTGGTGGTCCAGTGGTAAAGAATCCACCTTCCAATGCAGGGGACACAGGTTCGATCCCTGGTCAGGGAACTAAGATCCCACATGCTGCGGGGCAACTAAGCCGACTTGCCACAACTACTGAGCTCATGTGCCTCAACTAGAGCTCACGCGCTGCAAACTGCAGAGTCCACACGCTCTGGAACCCGTGCGCCACAACTACAGAGCCCACGTGCCCTGGAGCCTGCACACCACAACTAGAGAAGAGAAAACCCGCATGCCACAACTAGAGAGAAGCCCACGCACCACAACGAAGAGCCCGCACACTGCAGTGAAAGATCCCACATGCTTCAACAAAGATCCCGAGTGCCACAATGAAGACCCGACACAGCCAAAAATAAATACAATAAATAAACAAATAATAAATAAATCTTTTTAAAAAATACACTAAAAAAATAATTACTCAGCATTTACAGCTAAGTCTTTTCTATGCTTTTGCCAAATAAAACCATGAAAATACTATAAGACTGTAAGGCAAGCCAATGATTCAGAGAATGCATAAGTGTTGTATGTACAGGTCACGTAGAGTCTGATTCAGAATGATTTTTGCTTTTAGTTGCACACATTTGCGTGGGAAAACTCCAGCCTGCTTAAGCTCTATCAAGCAGAAGCACTGCTCAACCTGCCCTTCACGTAAGAGGCTTGAGCTTGAAGACGTCTTGCTAATGATAGTAGACTGTAGGAACTACTATTTTGTCTGCTCCACATACACACTTTCCTCTCTCCTTTCTTCTAGTAACAAACTCTCCCCACCAGTCACAGGCTTGGGCATGTGACCCAAACAGGGTCAAGGGCAACACCCTCCTGACCCCAGTGATTGGTTGAGGAATGTGCACATACGGCCAATCAGAATCCTTCCCTGGGTTTACTGTATGAATGTTGGTAAAAGTCCATCTCCAATAAGAGAGAGTGAACTGGCACATAGGAAGAACTAGTTTCATCGTTTGGGTCAGGCTTTTAGCTTCTGCATATGGGCAGGTTGCCAATCGAAATGACTTCTGACGAAAATTCTCTGGTTAATTCAGACATGTGACTTAATTGCTCCTCCAAATAGTAGCCAGCAAAAAGTGGGTGGCAAAGTCAGCCGTCATGTGAACTCAGAAAAGACTTGACTTAGCTATACCACTGGACACAGTGATTAACATGAGAAGCAGAAATAGAGAGTAACTAAGAGTAAAGATTAATTGATCCAGAGAAGAGAAGGATCTAGAGCAGCACTATCCAACAGAAACTTCACGTAAGCCATGCATATAATTTTAAATCCTCTAGTAGATATGCTTCCAAAAGTAAAAGGTGAAAATAATTTAAACAATTTCTTTTATTTTATATAGCCAAATCTTATTATTTTGACTTGCAATCGATATTTTTAAATTATTAGTGAGACATTTTGCTCTCTTTTTTTAAGTAGTAAGTCTTGAAATTCTGTGTGTATTTTATACTTACAGCTCATCTCAATTCAGACTAGCAGTATTCTATGTGCTCAATAAACACATGTGGCTGGTGGCTACCATATTGGATAGCGAAGCTCTAGAGAATAAGATATCCTAGTTTTTAACTTTTGCTGGCAGCTCCCTAATATCTCTTGGAGCTGGGAATCAGTGATTCCCCTAGATCCAAAGCTTCATTTACCAGCACAATACATAGAAATTCCATCCTGGGTAATTTTTTTTGTTTTTTGTGGATTTTTTGTTGGTTGGTTGGTTGGTTGGTTGGGCTGTTTTGTTTGCTTGTTTGTTTTTAGCTGCACTGCACAGCATGCAAGATCTTAGTTCCCCACCCAGGGGTCAAACCCGTGCCCCCTGCAGTGGAAGTGCAGATTCTTAACCACTGGACTGCCAGGGAAGTCCCCAGCCTGGGTATTTTCAATGGCAAATTCAAGATTCCATGTGGGTGTGGATACACCCAAGTATGTGTGCCGAGAATCTGAAACACCTCATGTGGACGACAACACCTGCTCAGTTGTTGAGCAACTCTCTCGGAGAAAAATTATGTAACTCGGAGCATTGGTACCATTACAATTTCAAGGCTTTAAACCTCAGATAGAAACTCAGTTCTACCGAGAAATTCTGTCCCTGGTCAATCCCCTTTCCCACTGTCCTCCACAGCTATTTCACACCTTCACCATTTTCCTTAAGCCCCTTACCTCGGCATTAGCCCCTTCTTCTGTCAATTTTCCATGCACAACCCTAACCTTCCTTCATAGAGAAATGGAAGCCTCATGTAAGAATTCCATTTCCCTACACTTGTTTCCTCCTTCAAACTTCAGACTTCGGCCTTTATCCATCCTTTTGTGCCTCTTGTCTAACTCCTGTCACCTCCCACCTTCTTCCGGGCTCGCTCCATCCACTATACCACTTCTTGCACATTCAGCCTTTCTTCTCTGCTTTCTCCTTCTCTTCAGCATATAAACCTGTTCAAATTTCTACTGTATTGAAAATTATATACATCCAGTTATTGCTATTGCTTGCTTCCTCTGCATCCTTTCAAAGCAATCTATCCTCCTTACTCCACGAAAACGGCCCTAAGATCATCAGATGCCTCTTCCTGGAAAACCCAAAAGAGTCTGTTCTGTCTTTGCTATTGTTTCGCAGCATTTGACCGAGTTGAACATGCTCTCTGTCTTGAAAATCTTCCCACCATTCACTCCACGACACACTCACTCTCCTGATTTCTTCCATTTCTGGCTACTCTTCACAATCTCTTTGCCGCTTTTTGCCCCCTCTGCCTATGATTTAAATATTGTTGTTCCTTCAGTTTCAATCGTCTACCTCCTCGGTTTTCCAAGCGTGGTCTGTGAACCAGTAGCGTCGTCATCATCCGGAGCTTGATGGAAATTCAGAATCTTGGGCCTTGCCCCAGGGCTTCGGAATCAGAATCTGCATTTGAACAAGATTCCCAGGTGATTTATGTGCACATTCAAGTTTGAGAAGTGCTGCTTTCCCCTGGTCTCTTCTTATTCTACACATTTCTCCGTGAGTGATCTCATCCGCTCTTAGGACTTTCATCACTACCCATACACCGATGACTCAAACGTGCATCTCCGGCTCTCTTGTCTGAGCTCCTTGCATATCTATAAAATTGCCGACAGGAGACTTCCCTGGTGGTGCAGTGGTTAAGACTCCGTGCTCCCAATGCAGGGGACCCAGGCTCGATCCCTGCCCAGGGAACTAGATCCCACATGCATGCCGCAAGTAGGAGTTCGCATGCCACAACTAAGGAGCCCACCTGCTGCAACTAAGGAGCCTGCATGCTGCAACTAAGGAGCCCTAGAGCTGCAACTAAAGGAGCCCACCTGCCGCGACTAAGACCCGGTGCAACCAAATAAATAAATAAATATTTTTTAAAAAAACTTAGTACGATCCCACAGACATATCTGATCCCACGTGTTCAGATAAGTGGGAGATCACGAGAGAGGAGTAATCATAAAAGACCTCACCTTGGAGCTGGGGTTGAACTTGACCTGAGACTATGAAAATGAGGAGGGCGGGGATTCAGATAAAGGAAAAGGGAAAGGATGTATAAAGCACATTTATCTTTTGTTTTTTCATTTTTAAAAAATTTTTATTGGACTATAGTTGCTTTACAACTTTGTGTTAGTTTCCACTGTACAGCAAAGTGAATCAGCTACACCTATACATATATCCCCTCTTTTTTGGATTTCCTTCCCATTTAGGTCACCACAGAGCACTGAGTAGAGTTCCCTGTGCTATACAGTAGGTTCTCATTAGTTATCTATTTTATACATAGTAGTGTGTATATGTCAATCCCAATCTCCCAATTCATCCCATCCCCCCCTTTCCCCCTTGGTATCCATACGTTTGTTCTCTACATCTGAGTCTCTATTTCTGCTTTGCAAGTAAGATCATCTATACCAATTTTTTCAGATTCCACATATATGCGTTAATATACAATATGTATCTTTATAATTGATATGTAAGGCTTTCTCACAAGGCAGCCGTCTCCTGCCAGGGAATCTAAGGAAGAAGTAGTGGTTCGGTGTTTCTTCAGCTGGTGTGAGAATTCCCCTAGATCTCTTAGTCTCTATCCTCTTCAAATTTCTTTTCATTAATTGAACAGATGTTTACTGAGATCCTGCTATGTGTCAAGTACTGTTGTACATGCTGGAGATAAAGTAATGAAGAAAACGCAGAAATTGCTGCACTCACATTCTTGGTAGAAATCTTTTTTTAATTCACTTATTTATTTAATTTTTGGCTGCATTGGGGTCTTCGTTTCTGCGCACGGGCTTTCTCTAGTTGCGGCGAGTGTGGGCTACTCTTCGTGTGCTTCTCATTGCAGTGGCTTCTCTTGTTGCAGAGCATGGGCTTTAGGTGCGCGGGCTTCAGTAGTTGTGGCATGCGGGCTCAGTAGTTGTGGCTCGTGGGCTCGAGAGTGCAGGCTCAGTAGTTGTGGCGCACGGGCTTAGTTGCTCCGCGGCATGTGGGATCTTCCCGGACCAGGGCTTGAACCCGTGTCCCCTGCAATGGCAAGAGGATTCTTAACCACTGCACCACCAGGGAAGTTCCTTGGTAGAAATATCTATTTTCTCCTCTTAATGAGTCTTTTAAAAAGAGACTATCATGCAAATCGAGTCCTTTAGTGATGAAGTTCCAGGGCTCAGGAAGAATCCCAAGACATCACGTGAAATATTTTAAGGCAAAGGCCTTCTGTGGGTGAAACTTATGAGTAAGTGTCAATAGGCAAAGAAGGCCTGGATCCTTTATGTTCCCACTGGCCCTATGGAAAGGCTTGCTGGGATGACCCCCCGGCAGCCTGAAATGACTCATGCAGGTGTTCAGTGCTTATATATGCTAGACCCTGATATCACAAAGAGGAATAGCATCTCTGTCCTCCAGTAGGGACAGGAGGTGAAGTGTGAATGGAACAGGGCAAATCCACCACCACATCTGAGAAAATTTTCCCAAGTAGATTACTAGGTTTATCAGTATAAATAAAAACAGTGTGAAACATCCTGTTGTATCTCTTATTTTGTATAGACTTCACTTGTGATACACTCCCCATTGCTTGGATAGACTGATTAAAACCAGCACTAGAGTCCAAAGACCAAAAAAATTAACTAGTGACACACGCCCACAAAAGTGAAGGTTAGTCTAGTACAGTTCAGTTATGAGCAGAAAAATATTGATAACAAAACACTAAACCACAGAAAATATACAGTGGAATTATCAATTAACTGCAGAAATGGAGTGTTTCTTTGACACTTTCATAAAGTGATATTTTCCTCAAATTCCAAAGATCATGCCCTTAAATATGTTTGATAATTGTAAAAGTTTGAACTGCAAATCACCACACGTATCTTCACACTTCTCTTTTTATATTGTATTTTAGTGCTGATAAAATAAAATAGGGGAGAAAAAAGTAGAGCTTTGATATCAGGCCTCTTACCTTTTCATTTGATTTCAATCTCATATGTCTAGAAATACACAACAGTGCCAAATAGCTTTCTTTATCTTGGGTTGGTTTTTCTGTATATTAGCAGTCATTGTAAAATTATTGCACCTCCTACATGGAGACTAAAATTCCAGACAACAGTTACTGACAAATTTATCTACAGTTCACTGATACCTCAAAGAAAATGGGTTTTCTACACAGCTAAAATTAATTATCATTGTAACAGAAATCAGAATGCATCTGACAGCTGGAACAGAAAACACAGTGTGCCTTGCTTTCCTCTTTTATCATATCAGTAATTACATTCTCCAAAACCAATTTGTATCCTATAATCTTCCTTAAGAAATACCTACCCATGATACATACTTAACTGTGCAAAAGTCAGTCACAAAAATCTCCTGAACTGGAGGGATGCAGGTTTGGGCAGTGAGAGAAGGTATCAGGGAATGTTTTATCACCTCGTGCTTGCCCCCAAGAATATGTAGGATCTGGGAAAGTGATGCTATGGTACCAGGCAGCCCAAGATTGGAAGTTTCAGGGTGTTTAAGTTAGTACTTCTGCCTAACAAGCCACCCAAAACTTGATGCCTCAAAACAGCAGCCATAACAGCAAGGTCCTACCGTAGAGAACAGAGAACTATATTCAGTATCCTATGATAAACCATAATGGAAAAGAATGTTAAAAAAAGAATATATATATATATATAAAACTGAATCACTTTGCTGTACAGCAGAAAGTAACACAACATTGTAAATCAACTGTACTTCAATTTAAAAAAACAAACAAACAGCAACCATGCATTATTCCCCACACATGTATGGGTCAGCCAGGCTGTCTGTTGATGCACGCACACTCCTGTCTGTAGGCAGCGGGCTGGTCAGCTGTGCACTGGGCAATCAGCAGTGGCTCCAGCAGAGAGCCTTCTCCATGTGGTCTTATCTTTCAGCCAGCTAGCCTGGGCTTGTTCTCACGCGGGTGGCAAGGAGAGAACAGAAGCGTGCAAAGCCCTTGATGACTGGGATTGGCCAAAGCAAGTCACCAGCCAGCCCAGATTCAAGGGACAGGGAAATGGACTCAAGCTCTCGATGAGAAGGTCTTCAACGTCACGTGGCAAAGGGCTAAAATACAAGGAGACTTATTCAAGAGTCTTGGCCATAAGTCTAACATCCCTAGGAAACCCCTGGCTAGTCTCCTGAGGTGTTACATTTCCACCTGGCACATCCCTGGGGAACTGTTCTTGCGGAGACTTTATCTTACTCTGACCCTGTCTTGCAGTCGCTGTTACTCTCTAAAGGGCAAGTCAGAGGAGACAGGGCCAAAGGGGGAGAGGAAGACACTACCTGTGTCCACAGGGCTTTACTGTCTCTCGACTCCCACCGATAATACACCCAAACCCTTGCTCTGGCCTCTCAGTGGGAGAAGTAAGCTTCCCTGCCCTTCACCTGTGGGACAGCCACGTGCCTTGCTTTGGCTGATGAGACGTGCCACCAGCAAAGATTTAAAATGTGCTTATGCATTAAGCTTACGCTATTGCACTTGGGCCATTGCCATGAGAAAAACATACCCTGGGAAGACACTGCCCCTTCAGCACAGAGCAAACCAGCCCGGATACCCCAGAGTACATGAGCCAAAAATAAATGCTTGTAGTTGTATGCAACTGAAATTGACTGAATTCTTGATAAACTGAATTAAGAGTAGATGAAGTTGATTTACAATGTTGTGCCAGCCTCTGCTGTACAGCAAAGTGACTCAGTTATACACATATACACATTCTTTTTTCTCATATTCTTTTCCATTATGGTTTATCCGAGGAGACTGGATATAGTTCCCTGTGCTCTACAGTAGGACCTCATTGTTTATCCTTTTCTAAATGCAATAGTTTGCATCTACCACCTTCATGAAAAGACTCACCATTATTTATTTATTTGTTTGTTTGTTTGTTTGTTTGTTTTTGGCTGTATTGGGTCTTCGTTGCTGTGTGCAGGGGCTACTGTTCATTGCGGTGTGTGGGCTTATTGCAGTGGCTTCTCTTGTTGTGAAGCACGGGCTATAGGCACACAGGCTTCAGTAGTTGTGGCACGCAGGCTCAGTAGTTGTGGCTGGCGGGCTCCAGAGTGCAGGCTCGGTAGTTGTGGCGCATGGACTTAGTTGCTCCGCCGCATGTGGGATCTTCCTGGACCAGGGCTTGAACCTGTGTCCCCTGCATTGGCAGGTGGATTCTTAACCACTGTGCCACCAGGGAAGTCCCAAGACTCACCATTATTAAATTTGCCTTTTTTGATTAAAAAAAAAGGAGTGGATGAAGAGGCAAGGAGGAGAACAGGAATTCTGAAGGCGGGAAACCGGCAAAGAGGTGATGGAATCATCATCTTTAATACAGGTTTATTCAACACATGAACTTTCTGAGAGAAATCATGCAGAGTCGTTTTTACTCACTGAATGTTACAAGCATTAATCCAAGAGCATCTTTTCTATCTCTGTGTGTGTGTGTGTGCGTGTGTGTGTGTGTGTGTACGTGTACTTCTTGTTTAATGATAGGCACTGGTTGTGGCTAATCATTAAGAGAAAACTTTGTATTATTTTTGTAAGCATAACAGGATACATTGGTGTTTGCTAAAGAAATGTCCCACATTCCCCCATCTGTGAAATGGAGATTAACATGTTAAGATGCCTCAGAGGGTTTTGTTTTCTGGGATATTTTTTCCCTGAAGAATAATGGAAAAGATAACTGAAAAAATGTACGGAAATACAAAGCGGTATAAACACTAAATAATAATTACTTGTGAGAATTGAAATGAGAATTGCTTTGCCAAGAATCTTGAGTTAGATTATAGCTCCATTATTTGCGAGGAACAGCTAATGAGAATCCTCATTAAAATTTCTCGTTTTCTACCGACTGACTCTTTACCAGGTCGAAATTATTAGCAAATCCCTATCAAGCATTGTGAAACAGAAAGATATTCAAGGCAAGCAGCATAATTTCCTTTAGGGACATGGCTGACTAGCGTTGTCAGAAGTCACCTAGCCATGGCAGAAAGACATGGCACTTCCAGTTAGGGAGGAAAACAATCATCTCCCAGAAGATAAAGCTTCACAAGGTCACTAGAGCCTCTAGTTAGTTAGCTGGACCGCTAACTGATGTGCTATTTTGTACTACTACCATTCCAGAAGACTTATTGCTGATTTACGCCTGCACACCAGTAATAATAATAACAATAATAACAGCTACTACTTATTGAGCAACAAGTATGTGTCGGGAACTTTATATAAATTAGCTTATCCTGACATCGATCATGTCCAGTTCTTTATATATAATAGACGCCAACACACATGTGCTTAATAAATGAATGAAAGTTTATAAGTACTATTAGCTCCTTAACTCCTTCTTACAGATAGGAAACTTAAATAACTTGGGTGGCAAATGACAGAGCCACAATGTAAAAAAAAAACCTTTTCTGAACCCAAAGCCTGGTCTCTTTCTATTACATCTCCAGTGTAGACACGAAGAACAGAATGGAAACGAACAGAATCCCTGCTCTTTAGACATTTCTGGTCTCAAGCCGGTAGAGACATTACCTGCCGCATCCCGAGTCGGGCTGACCGTCCTGCAAGGTGAGGTGGAGAGGTGTGGCCTAGATCACGTGACTTTCTCTACCCCTCTCTCCCATGCCTCTGAGGCTGTGCTCTCCAGATATCAGAGAAAGGTATCCTGGTGCTTCCAAGCAAAGAGTCCGCCCAGTAGGGCTCCCAACTTCACCCCTGCCCTAGTTCTTTTCATTGCTCTACCGTCCCGCGAAAGTAATGACCTGCCCTTGTACCCCCTGTTCTACAAAGATGCCCTGTTCCTTGCTGCAGGAAAACACACAGGTAAGTCTGGGCTTCCAGGATCCCTTAATTTTCTTGTCCAATTTTCCTCTTATCTAGCGGACAGAACACCACCACCCCTGACCCCCACCAGGTCCCACTCAGATCACCACGTGCCTCTCTGGTGTTTACTAGGGTATCCTGAGCATAAAGTTTGAAGCCAGAAATCCCAGCTCTGCCATTTACTCACTGACTCTGAGAATGTCTCAGGATCATCTAAGCCTTCGTTTTCTCATCTGTAAAGTGGGGACAAATCTAAACAGAAAAAAAAAAAGTACTTTAGAGCAGGCCTTTTATAGCTCACCAAAATTATCATTAATCCAGGTACTTCAGATAGAATATCATAACAAGTTGGGGTGAAGAAGAGTGAATTTTTAAAATTTTATTGAGGTATAGTTGATTTACAATGTGTTAATTTCTTCTGTACAGCAAAGTGATTCAGTTATACATACATATATTCTTCTTCATATTCTTTTCCATTATGGTTTGTCACAGGATGTTGAATATAGTTCCCTGTGCTGTACAGTAGGACCTTGTTGTTTATCCATTCTCTATATAACAGTTTGCATCTACTAACCCCAAGCTCCCAATCCTTCCCTCCCCCACCCCTTCCCCTTTGGCAACCACAAGTCTGTTCCCTATCTATATCTGTGAGTCTATTTGTTTTGTAGATATGTTGATTTGTATCATATTTCAGATTCCACATATAAGTGATATCATATGGTATTTGTTTTTCTCTTTCTGACTTACTTTGCTTAGTATGATAATCTCCAGGTCCATACATGTTGCTGCAAATGGCATTATTTCATTCTTTTTGATGGCTGAGTAGTATTCCATTGTATATATGTACCACATAAGAAGAGTGATTTTATGTGAGGGATGTTCTCTATGACCAAAGACCGTAGCCCCTAGGGCCCTGCCTGATCCCCCTTCAACATTAGCCTTGAATCACAGCTCTGAAAAGAGGTAGACATAATGAAAGGTCAGAGGGCAAGGATTCTTGTTTGGTTCACTGGTATGTCCCAAGGACCTGGCACATAGTCAGTGCTCAATAAGTATCTGTTGAATGAATTAATGGAGAAATTGCCATAAATGACTAAACTTCGAGCAATTCCACCCATTGAGGAAGTAATCGACTTAGTGGTTTCAAGCAGTGATTTAGGTATCTGATGGATTTGAGTGTCAGTTCTTGATCTGCATCTTATTATGTGAGCTTGGCCAGGAGTTAAGTTTTCCTAGGCCTGAGTTTCATTAACTGAAAATGGATATAATAATAGCACCTATTTTCTTAAGGGTCGTTTGAAGGATTAAATGCGATAATACTGGAAAACATTTAACACAGTGCCTGGCAAACAGACTAATTGCCAAGAGGAAGAAAAACAAAAAATTGGGTGAGGGGGTAGTCACGTGAGCCAGAGGCCTTTTGGCTCATGGGATGCATTTGTGTTCTGTTTACAGGGATAAGTGACAGAAATTCAGTCATTCATTCAGCAAGTATCAATATGTTTTAGGCACTTTCTCTGTGCCAGACACTGATGCAGGCACATGAGATGCTTCAGTGAACAAAACAAAGCACCCTAGGGCTTCCCTGGTGGTGCAGTGGTTAAGAATCCGCCTGCCAATGCAGGGGAAATGGGTTTGAGCCCTGGTCCAGGAAGATCCCAAATGCTGCAGAGCAACTAAGCCCATGCGCCATAACTACTGAGCCTACGCTCTAGAGCCCGCGAGCCACAACTACTGAGCCTGCGTGCCACAACTACTGAGCCTGTACTCTAGAGCCCGCGAGCCACAACTACTGAGCCTGCGTGCCACAACTACTGAGCCTGTGCTCTAGAGCCCACGAGCCACAACTACTGAGCCTGTGTGCCACAACTACTGAAGCCCACACGCCTAGAGCCCATGCTCCGCAACAAGAGAAACCACTGCAATGAGAAGCCCCTGCACCTCAGTGAAGAGAAGCCCCCGCTCACCGCAACTAGAGAAGGCCTGCGCACAGCAACAAAGGCCCAATACAGCCAAAAATAAATATAAATAAATAAATAAAATAAATCTATAAGAAGAAAAACCCAAAGCACCCTACCATCAGGAAACTTCCCTTCCGGCAGGAAACAATATGTAAGTACCAGACAACTAAGTAAATTATAAGGTATGTTAGGCGGTGACTAATACCTTGGAAAATTAAGAAGTTGAGCAGGGTGAGTAGCAGTGTGGAAGTAGGAGGCAGAATGCATTTTTTTTTATTTTTATGTTCTACTGGAGTATAGTTGATGAATATTAAGCGAGGCAAGTCAGACAGACAAAGATCACATGACATCGCTTACGTGTGGAATCTAAAGCAGTGATACAAATGAACAAAACAGAAACAGACTCACAGACTTGGAGAACAAACTAGGGTTTCCAGGGGGGGAGCGGGGGGCCGGGGGATACATTGGGAGATTGGGATCGACATGAATACACCGCTACATTTAAAATGGATAAGCAACAAGGACCTACGGTATAGCACAGGGAACGCCGCTCAATACTCAGAATGCAATATTTAAAAAGAGTGATTAGGCTGGGGATTCTTGAGAAGGTGACATTTGAGCAAAGGCTTGAAGAAGGTGAGAGAACTGGTCACGCATCTGGGAGAAGAGCACTCACGGTAAAAAGAACAGCCAGTGCAGAGGCCCTATGAAGGGATATGACAGGTGCACGTAAAGAACTGCAAAGAGATAAGCAAGGCTGGAGCAGAATTAGCAGAAGTGGTGTAGATTCTTTAGAAGCTTGTGAACCATTGCAAGGACTTCAATACTTATTCTGAAAGGTTTTGAGCAAAGGAGTTGTGCCATGGATTTGGTTTTAAAGGGATTATTCTGGCTGTTGGGTTGAGAACAGGTGGTAGGGAAGCAAGTACAGAGTCAGAGAGACTGACTAAAAGGCGACTACAGTGATGCAGACGGGAGAGGGTGGTGATGTGGACCAGGGTAGCAGGAGCTTGGGAGATGACAGGAAGGGGGTAGATTCCAGATACAGTAAGTCTCCTACATACAAACCTTCAAGTTGAGAACTTTCAAAGATGCGAACGTGGGTTCGCATGTCCAATCACGTAAGTTAGTTCACGTGTCTGGCGTACATTGTCACGTGTGTACATCCTCTACAAGTGGTTGTGCTTTTGTGTATTTTACTGTTTAGCACTGTATACAGTACAGTAGTACAGTATCTTTATTTCAAGCCCAGGATGTCCGGAAGCAAGTGTAAAAGCAGCAGTGATGGAGCTGGTACTGCTAGGAAGTGCCAAGCAATAACAATGGAAACAAAAGTGAAAATAATTGAGAGAGTGGAGCGAGCAAAAAGATGGTAGACGTCGCTCATTCTTGTAACATTGAATTCCTTGCCGTGCAACACGAGGAGCTTACTAATGAAGACCTGATGGAATCGGATCTTCATCCAGCGAAAGGATGAAGAGAGACAAGAGGAAGAAGAAGTAACTGAAGAACCGAAGGGATTCACGATGCAGGAAATGGCAGGGGATTTTCTTTATCTGAGGAGGCACTGTTAGTTTTTGAGGCACAGGATGCGAATGCAGAACGGTCCACGAATGTTGCAGCAGCTGCTCAGAATGCAATCCAGTGCTACCATGTCATCTATGACGAGAAAAAAAGAGCTACTACCCAGACATCACTGGATCGTTTTTTCAAGAGGGTGGATAGAATTGAATCCAGCAAGGACCCAGAACCTGTGCCATCAGCGTCAGGCGTGAGTGAAATTGCAGCTTGCCCTCCGTCTCCTATTGCTGATGATCCTTCAGCTCTACCATCTCCCACCTCCCCTTCCTCCTCCAGTCAGTAACGCTTCTTGCCTGTTCACTCGATGCCAGCCCCTGGATGCCAGCTGCTGTACTGTACTACTGTACTTTTCAAGGTACTTCACTGTAAGATTTTAAATGTTTTATTTTTTGTGCTTGTTTTTTATGTATTATTTGTGTGAAAAGTATTGTAAACCTGTTACAGTACAGTACCGTATAGCCGATTGTGTTAGTTGGGTACCTAGGCTAACTTTGTTGGACTTATGAACAAATTGGACTTAACGTGCTCACAGAATGGAACTCATTTGTATGTAGAGGACTTACCATATATTTTAAGGTTATCAAAATGGGTAGAAGTCAGATGTGTGCCCCCAGGGAAGGTCTGCTCATCTCCACCTTTTTATAGCTGCCATGATGCCCAGTCAATAAGGATACATTTGAATAATTTCACAATATTGTCGTGGGTGGACTTTCCCGTATTCAAAGAGGCATCTCCTCCAGTGCTGATTTTTATTCAGAATTAGCAATTTGTAAAATTCAGCTTATCTCTGGGGGCTTCCCTGGTGGCACAGTGGTTGAGAATCTGCCTACCAATGCAGGGGACACGGGTTCGAGCCCTGGCCTGGGAAGATCCCACATGCCGCGGAGCAACTGGGCCCGTGAGCCACAACTACTGAGCCTGTGCATCTGGAGCTTGTGCTCCACAACAAGAGAGGCCGCGACAGTGAAAGGCCTGCGCACCGTGATGAAGAGTGGCCCCCACTTGCCACAACTAGAGAAAGCCCTCACACAGAAAGGAAGACCCAACACAGCCAAAAATAAAAATTAATTAATTAATTAATTAAAAAAAATTCAGCTTATCTCATATATACAATGGAATATTACTCGCCATAAAAAGAAAGGAAATTGAGTTATATGTAGTGAGGTGGATGGACCTAGAGTCTGTCATACAGAGTGAAGTAAGTCAGAAAGAGAAAAACAAATACTGTATGCTAACACATATATATAGAATCTAAAAAAAAAAAAAATGGTCATGAAGAACCTAGGGGCAGGACAGGAATAAAGACGCAGACCTACTAGAGAATGGACTTGAGGACATGGGGAGGGGGAAGGATAAGCCGGGACAAAGTGAGAGAGTGGTATGGACATATATACACTACCAAATGTAAAACCGATAGCTAGTGGGAAGCAGCCTCATGGCACAGGGAGATCAGCTCGGTGCTTTGTGACCACCTAGAGGGGTGGGATAGGGAGGGTGGGAGGGAGATGCAAGAGGGAGGAGATATGGGGATATATGTATGCATATAGCTGATTCACTTTGTTATACAGCAGAAACTAACACAACATTATAAAGCAATTATACTCCAATAAAGATGTTAAAAAAAAAATTCAGCCTATCTGCTAACATCACAAAATGATAGTCATTGTGTACTGCGTCATGAAGGCACATACTACCCTTGAACAGTGTATGTTCTTGTAAACTTGGGTCAAGTCTCCAGTTCTAACCACCAATTGCTAGGCAATACAGAGGACAGAGGAACATGTTAAATGACACCATAGACTTCAACCAGCAAAATATAGATGTGGGAAACTCTATAGGACAAATGATCGGTTTCTTTAACAGCTAAATTGCAAGGGGAAAAAAGAGAAAAGAGGACTGCCTCCTTTAGATTAAAAACGACAATGTGTTGACCTCATTTGGATCCTCGTTTTTAATATATCCATATTTTTTTACATTTATGAGATATCTGGGGAAATCTGAATACCAATTGGATATTTGATAATATTAATGCATTATTGTTAATGCATTAGGTGTGAAATTAGGTGTGAAAATTATTAGTTGTGAAAATGAATTCTGGTTATGTTTTTTTAAAAGGAAAGAGAGTCTGCTTGTCTTTGAGAGCAGGAGTTGGTGAACATTTTCTGTAAAGGACCAGATAGTAAATACTTTAAGCTTGTGGACCATAAGTCTGTCACAACTACTCAACTCCACCATCGTAGCACAAAAGCGGTCACACACAATAAGTACATGAATGGGCATTGCTGGTGTTGAGAAAGAAAACTTTTCCTCTACCCTCTTAGGCTCAGATATTGGGGTCTGTGAATTAAACTGATTAAAAAACAGATTAGGAATACATGCATCCCAATGCTCATAGCAGCACTATTCACAATAGCCAAGACATGGAAACAACCTAAAAGTCCATTGACAGATGAATGGATAAAGAAGATGTGGTACATATACACAATGGAATACTACTCAGCCATAAAAAAGAATGAAATAATGCCATTTGCAGCAACATGGATGGACCGAGAGATGATCATAGTAAGTGAAGTAAGTCAGACTGAGAAAGACAAATATCATATGATATCACTCATATGTGGAATCTAATATTTTAAAAAATGAAACAAATGAAATTATTTCCAAAACAGAAACAGACTTACAGATATTGAAAACAAACTTATGGTTATCAAAGGGGAAAGGGAGAGGGATAAATCAGGACCTTGGGATGAACATACACACACTACTGTATATAAGATAGATAACCAACAATGACCCACTGTATAGCACAGGGAACTCTACTCAGTATTCTGTGATAACCTATATGAGAAAAGAAACTGAAAAAGAATGAATATATGTATATGTATAACTGATTCACTTTGCTGTACACCTGAAACTAACACAACATTGTAAATCAACTATACTCCAATAAAATTTAAATTTAGAAATAAAAAAAACAGATTAGGAAGAGAAAAGACAGATTTTTATTCATGCACATACACAAGAGTTCACAGAAAAACATGATGCAAAAAGGTGTCTTATCTTTATAATTTGGGACCTACAAGTTATCCTAACAGGGGAAGTGGAGGGGAAGAAAGGACACCTATGAGAAAACAAATGCCTTTTAGGAAAGATAAATGGGCCCTCAGGAGAACAGATGACAGGTATAGTTTTGTGACAATGTCTGGTTAGATGTGGTTCCAACCTCTCATATCTGTGATAAGAGTCAATCTTCCCTGGTTGAGCATTCCTGGGGAGTTTCATCACAACTGAGTTCTTCTAGGAGGATCTGCTCTTAGGCAGATAAAAGAGTTCAGAAAAAAAAGCCTATCCTCAAATGACTTCAGTTCAAAATAATTTTTATACATCAATGGCATATTGTGGACCCCTTCACTGTGTTCCAATAAAACTTTATTCATAAAACAGAGTTTGGGCCATAATTTGCTACCTTTATTTTAGAGATACATACTGGAAGATTTAAAAATGAAATATAGTATGGATGAGATCTGTTTCAAAATAATCAAGTAAAAGTAGAGGAAGTGAAGGGGCATTTAGGTAAAACAAGATTGCCCATAAATGGATAACTGCTAACGAATACATAGGGGGTTATTATACCTCTCTCTATCTTTAAAAATTAAAAATTTTTCCATCATAAAAAGTAAAGAAGTGAAAACAAAAAGGAAACAAAATAAAACACAATAATACTTAAGATTTTGAATTAATTGCTATTATTGAACACATTGTATTCCAGGCACCATGCTAACCACTTTACATTTATTAACTCATTTAATCTTCCCAGCAACCCTAAGAAGTAGGTAACTATTATTATCCCCATTTTACATATGAGAACCATGAGGCACAAGTAGGTTAAATGCATTGCTATGATCATAGAGCCCATAAAACCTCAGAACCAGTATCCAAACCCCCATAGGCTGGCTCCAGAGCCCATTCTCCCACAGTACTACACGAGTTACTTATTAGATACGTGGTGCTTTACAGATCTGGGAACTCTCTGTTCTCTGCTACAAAGACTCTTTCCTAGTTAATATGCTGCTCCAGTGATAGCTTTCTGGGGGAGTCACCTCCTGGGTCTTTGCATTCTACATTATTATTCATTCCTCTTTCTCACCCACAATATAAAAACTAAGCTTAGTTATTAAAATAATCTAAATCCTTCTGTATTTAAATGCATTTTTTTATCAACCTTCTCCCTCTTGCTTTAGTCCAAAATACAATAACAAGAAATCTTTTTGAGGAGAAAAAAAAGACCCAGTGGCTTATATAAGACACGAGCATTTGAATCCCATTAATTTCAAGTATACGATTTTAACCAGGCAGGCATAGATTCAGGTCAGGAGCCAGTATTTTTAACCATCACTGTGTACAAAGGATTTTACATTAGCAGTATTAGCATAATCTTTAAACAGACATCAAAAAACAAAACCACCAGCAACAAGGAACCTTGAGAGGTCAACTGATCCCCCACTGCTGCTGCTAGGAAGGGGTGGGCCTGAGCCAGCCTAGAGCAGCAGCTTTCTCATCTTTCATCTCTTCAGAAGGAATGTCATAAGCTCCTTTGTTAATGTCTCTATGCTTCACACTGCTTATTTTAGGGAAAAATCCTAAAGCCTGGATATGGTGCTTTTTACCTTGACAAAGCTTTTCTCCTATGTAATAATAGGTCACATGGATGATGCTATAATAATAATAAATCTGCACAGATATAGAAATATGAAAATAATAATAAAATCCAAACCAATTTAATTTTCTGGACTTAGCAACGAAGGTCCTAGAGAATCCATACATATGGAAAAGCCCACTCAGCTCTTAACAAAACAGCCACTCTCTGTACAGAGGATACACTCAGTATTCTCTGTACAGTATTGATAACCTCATTTGAGGCTCAAAACCATTGTTGCATGGATAACATTATTGACTCTGAAACCGAGCAGTACCCTGTGGGGTCCACCCGAGGACAAAAGCCCCTCTGTATCCCCATTTCTCGTTTGTAGAAAAAGGCTTTATTCTCCTAGGCCTTCCCTGAGTTCCATAGAGAAGGCACATGCCCTTACTAATTAGGGAAGAGAGGGAATGCAGATACAAAGGAAACGCAGTTGAACAAGAAAAGTAATGACAAGAGTACAGTGATAAAACAGTCCTAGTTCCTCCTCAAGGAATATACATAACAACCTGATGCACAGGTTGTTGAGTTGTTCTGCAGAAACTAAGACCCCCCTGCCACCCAGGTGGAGGACGGTAACTATAGGCTGAGCACAAGCACTAGACCCCAGGCTGGTTGGAATCAGAGGCTGGTGACTGAGATTCCTGAAACGCCACCCTATTTATTACCTCACCTCCAACCAATCAGAAGAAAGGATGCACCCTGCAGCCTCCCCCGCAAATGTTGCCTTTGAAAACTCTTCCCTGAAGACCATTGGGGAGCTTGGGTCTTCCGAGCACAGGAGTCACCCATTCTCCTTGCTGGGTGCCCTGCAATAAATGTTGTACTTTCCTTCACCACAACCTGGTGTCAGTCAATTGGCTTTGCTGCAAGGTGGGCAAGTGGACCCAAGTTTGGTCCAGTAACAACTCCATTTACAGATGAGAAAGAGGAGGTGCAGTGATAGTGATTTAAACCTAGGTCTACTGAGTCTAAAGCTCCCACTCTTCCTCCAACATCACTCTGGAAAGCAAGGAAATCTCAGGTGGCTTATTCACCTCCAGCCCATCTTTAACAGAGCTTGGCTAGGGTGGAATTAAGCAGTGAAAGTGAAACCAAGTCCTCCTAAAGCCGAGTGCCCCTGCTGAGTTTATGATTAACCTCTCTTTCCAAAACTTTATTCCCTTTCTTGTCCCACCCTGGTTGCCTCAAGATTGAGGGAGATCAAAGAAAAGAGAGGATTGAAACTGAGGCCCCTGCAGGGCCCTCCCAGACACAGAAACCTTCCCATACCCCCCATTTCTCATTTGTAGGAAAAAGGCTTCCATCTCCTGGGCCTTCCCTGAGTTCCAAAGAGCAGACTCAAGCAGTTAATAACCAGGACATGGGGGCTTCCCTGGTGGCACAGTGGTTGAGAATCTGCCTGCCAATGCAGGGGACATGGGTTCGAGCCCTGGTCTGGGAAGATCCCACATACCGCGGAGCAACTAGGCCCGTGAGCCACAACTACTGAGCCTGCGTGTCTGGAGCCTGTGCTCCGCAACAAGAGAGGCCGCGATAGTGAGAGGCCCACGCACCGCGATGAAGAGTGGCCCCCACTTGCCGCAACTAGAGAAAGCCCTCGCACAGAAACGAAGACCCAACACAGCCATAAATAAAATAAATAAATACATTTTTTAAAAAAATCAGGACAGTAGAGTCACAGGACTCCTAGTTCCTCCTGAAGGGACATAGATAACAATCTGGTGCATATCTGTGAGTTGTTCTGCAGAACTATGACCCCCCTCAGCCGCCCAAGGGGAGGATGGTGACTACAGGCTGACCACAAGCACATAGACCCCAGACTGGTTGGAACCAGAAGGTTGAGATTCCAGAAACTTCACCTGTTACCTCACCACCAACCGATTAGAAGAAGGTTCACGAGCTGATTGTGCAACCTAGGACCCTCTCCCCTCACACTGTCTTTAAAAATCCTTGCCTGAAAGCCATCAGGGAGTTCGGGGTCTTTTGAGCATTAGCTGCCCGGTCTCCCTGTGTGGTGCCTGCAAATAAACCATTACTTTACAGCAAACACCTGCTGTCAGAGTTTGGCTTTCTGCACCAGGGCATAAGAGCCCTTGCTTGGTAACAAAAGGATAAAGGAAATCCTCATGTGCTGTTTGCTAAAGTTAGGCCAGATCAAAATGGCAATACCTGTGTCAGTTACTTTGAGGTTATAAAATGTTATTAGCCAGTGGTGAGGGGGTGTGGCAATGGGCTGACATATATTCTTCTGCTCTGCTTTAATTTTTTTTAAATGAGCATACATCACATACCATCTGATGGTATATGAAAAATATACCATCAGTGTTTTTAACCAATAAATTAATAGGTCCTTCCCTTAAGATACTATGATGAATTTTTTTAATTATAAAGATACACTAATATTAAACCTGGAAAGAGTAGAATATATATACTTAGGGAAGGATCATTTTGATTTTCAAGTTGGGGTTTGGTTATCCGTCTTTATATATTCTAATTTAATGTGTCAGTACCTGCAAAAACAAAGCAGTTCCCATCTTTCCAAAGAAACAAAAGGAGATGTTCAGGAAGCTGCATTATTCCTCCTCCCAATTCAGAACAAGGTCCAAAAGAGCTGGCTCTGCCCCTGCCTATAAGATTTCCCTTGGTAGAGCCTCAATCCTTGCTCTTTGGGCAGGTGGTATATTCATGAGGGTAAAAGTCTGTTCTTTAGAGTCAGAAGACACTCTTGAGTCCCCACTGTGCCATTTTTTGACTGTGTGACTTCAGACCAGCTTTTTAACTTCACTAAATTTCAAATTCCTTATCCATAAAATGGGGACAAGGACGTTACCTAAATTACATAGTTGTAACCGAGCAGGATCCAATGGGGCCTTCCCGGGACAGACCCCTCCCCGGTATCCTCTGCTTTAGCCCCTCTCTGAAGTACCTGGATAACAGTATGTGATGCACACTTCCTGAGTTGTTTCACAGATGTCAAAATCCCCCACCAAATGGAAGATGTTACCTACTTGATGACCTTGAGCCCACAGCCCCCAGGCCTACTGGAACCTAAGGACTGATAATATTAACCCCTGTGATCCTGCCCTGTGACCTCACCATAAGCCAATCAGAGAATTGTGCACGAGCTGATCACATACCCTGCAACCTGCACCCCCCTCACCTGGTCTTTAAAAATACTTTGCTGAAACCCATCGGGGAGTTCAGGTGTTTTGAGCACTAGCTGCCCTGGACTCCTTGCTTGGTGCCCTGCAATAAACACTGCACTTTCCTTCACCACAACTCAGTGTCAGTAGATGGGCTTTACTGTGCACGGGCTAGTGGACCCAAGTTTGGTTCAGTAACATCGTGAGGATTAAATGCAAAAACGTTAAGAAAGGTAGTTGAAATATTGCCTGACATACTACATAAGCATTAGCTATTGCTATGATAATTATTGTTATTATTCCAGGACGGAAATCCAGCTTTCTAATTTTACGCTGCAAAATTTCTAGACACCCCACAGGCACAGAAAGGTTAGCTGGCTAAACACTTCAGAGAATGAGCTTCCTTGAAGACTTAAAGCAGGAGTCGCCAAACTACAGCGCATTGGCCAAATCTGTCTCCCACCTCCAGCGCCCCCTCCAGGTGGAATCCTGCGCACTTGTCACTTGTCTAAGTATTGCTCATGGCTGCCTTGCACCACTAGCTGCACGACTGAGAAGCAGCAACTGTGGCCCGTAAAGCCAAAAATATTAACTCTCCAGCCCTTTACAGAAAAAAAACTGGCTGAACCCTGAGCTAAAGGCATTTTTGTTCAAAACAACATAAGTAGGCTTTTAGAATTCAAGGTACACTGCTTTTAAGCAATTCTAAAGAAACTACCAAGATAACCATGACCCTTCCTCCTTGGTTTCAAAGACCAAAGCTGAGCCTCTAGTAACTAGACAGAGAAAAGCACTGCAGCCCTCACTCATCACAGCCGTGAGGGCCATCCCCTGAACTTCCTCGAGACGGTAATGACAACCCTCTCGGTTTTCTAAGACCATGAACGAACTGGTCTTCCTCACCGTCTTCCTGAAACAGAGATATTTTCAGTCACTGCTAGGACTAACATTCTTCTCTTTGTGTTGGGGTGTGTGTGCACACGTGTGCGTGCCACACGCTTTGCTGGACTCTGGGAATACGATTTTTGTTCCCAAGATCAGTAAGATTTCTCTTCTCATAAAGTGTACATTCTAACAGAGGAATAAAAAGCCCGGAAAAAAGTATTTTTAAAATGGCATCATTGGGTCTTCCCTGGTGGTCCAGTGGTTAAGACTCTGCACTCCCAATGCAGGGGGCGCGGGGTTCGATCCCTGGTCGGGGAGCTAAGACCCCACATACCGCAACTAGAGAAGCCCACGCGCCGCAACGAAGAACCTGAGCACCACAGTGAAGACCCAGCGCAGACAAAATAAATAAATAAATTAATTAATTATTTTAAAAAGGACATCATTTCTGATAGTGATAGATGTAAAGAAACAAAACAGGGCTCTGGGATGGAGAGAGATCAGGAAGGAGAGAGGGGGCTCCTTTAGATTGGAGGCTCCCTCAAGAAGAGGCAGTTGTGCTGAGACCTGAATAACAGGAGCAAGCCAATTTGCACTTAAATGAAAAAGGACAAGAGAAGAGCAAAGACAGAGGCAGAAAGGAGCTTGGTGTATCTGAGGAAGAAAAAGAGCACAGTATGGCTTGAATGCAAGCAGTATGAGGTGGGATTGGAGGGGGGTCAGGGCCAGATCACATGCCGTGGTAAGGAGTTTGCCTTTCATCTGCTGTGAAACGGGCAGCCATTGGAAGCTTTCCAGCAGAGAAGGGGCACGATCTCATTTACATCATAAAAAGATCAACTTGACAGCTATGACTAAAACTGTTGCAGGAAGGGGGACCCCTTCCAGGGCTCGAGAGCAGGCTCTTGTCTAACCCTCGGAAATGAATTGTCCGAGGAGACACACGTGCTGACAAAGCAAGAGACTTTATTGGGAAGCGGCACCTGGGCGGAGAACAGCGGGGTAAAGGAACCCAGGAGAACTGCTCTGCCACGTGGCTCGCAGTCTAGGATTTTATGGTGATGGGTTAGTTTCCAGGCTGCCTCTGGCCAGTCATCTTGCTTGGCCCATATTTGGTACCACTCAGGGTCCTCCCGGGTGGCGCACGCATCTCTCAGCCAAGATGGATTCCAACGTGAGGGTTTCTGGGAGGTTGGCCGGACACATTATGGGCTGGCATCTCCTCCCTCCTCCTTTCAGCCCCTCCTGAATTCTCCCAGTTAGTTTTCAGTGGCAGCACCACGTTCCTTATCGGGACCTCCTGTTGTGACACAACTCATGCAAGTGGTCATCATCATGCCCGGCCCAGGCGGGTGGTTTCAGTCAGCGGTTCCCTAACAAAATGAATGGCGCTCAGGAGGCAATGGAAAGTGGGTGCAGGAAGAGCAAAAAGTTGGCTCTTGTGGGAACTCGGGGAGATCGACAGCAGCAGTGGAGGTGAAGGGCAGCACTGTGCAGGGGATATTTTGGGGATACAATCAGGTGGAGTTTTGGAAGAAGGAGATGGGGGAAAGTGGGGAGGGCAGGAATCAAGTTGCCTCCCACCAGCCTTGTGGTCAGTGGAGCAATTTTCTGAGATTCGCTCATTTGTTCATCCAACAAATGTTTATTGGGGACACACTTTGTGCAGGTACTGTTCTAGGTGCCAGGAACTATAGCAGAGAAATAAGCCGCAGAAATCTCTACTCTGGGGACTTTCTGGTGGTCCAGTGGTTAGGACTCAGTGCTTTCAAAGCCGGGGCCTGGGTTCAACACCTGGTTGGGGAACTAAGATCCCGCAAGCCATGCCACATGGCCAAAAAAAAAAAAAAAAAAATCCCTACTCTGGTGGAATTTATATTCTAGCAGGGGATAGAAAATACAGAGGATTATGAGAGAAGCAAAGAATTTTGGAAGGAAGACAAGGGGAATCATTTACCAAATCCTCTGATTCTGTCTCCTAAATATCCCTTGCAGTAGTTCAAGTTGAAAACAGGTGGCAGCTGCATTAAAGTCATATTCAGGGTGTTAAATTAATCAAACAGGAGGCTGTTAGACTGAGGTGGCCCCCATGTCCTGGCAGCCTAAGTCAGCAAACCAACATCTAAGCCCGAAATGCCTCAAGGCTATTAAACTGAAACTAAGGACAACCAATCACAAACAGCCAACTAGGCTTTAAGCTGTAGCCAATCAATATGTCCTTGCTTTGCTTTGCTTCCTTTTCTCTACAAGTCGGTCCCTGAGCTCCTGCTGGTGAAGCCACCTAAACGCTCACGGTTTGGCCCATTCGAATCAAAAAACGTTCAGATAAACTCTTAAAATGTTTACTATGCCTCAGTTTGTCTTTCAACAAGGAGTTCACTTGAAAGACACTGGTGAGGGGAAATATTCCCAATGGGCAGAGCCGCAAGCAATGCATCTGGTCATCCACTTTGTACAGGAGAAACTGCCCAAGAAGTGAGAATACATCAGTATTTCTGGACAGTGGCCAAAGGCCTGGCCTTTAGTCAGGGGTCTGGGAAGAAAACAACTGGAAGACCAGAGATGAGACGGTCTGGAGTAGAGGCACGCAGACGAACACCAGACACTCCATGGAGAGTACAGATTTTCGTATCACACATTCACACCCACCAGAAAACACTCACATGGCAGAGGCACTGAACGACCAAGCAGACAAAACGACTCTGTCAGCTGACACTATCAGCCTTTGTCATTGGCCACCCAGAACTTACACAGAAGGCTTGTGAAGGAAGTCACAGTGGCAGAGATGAAGGCCACATATGGGCCCGACACTGCGGACCCCTACTTACCAAGATGGATCTAGCTACCGCTGCCTCTGCTTACTGAATACAATCCAGGTACTGCTGCCTCTGCACGTCCAACCACGCTCCAAAAGGAGGACCTGTGGTTCATCCTCCAATTTCAGGTGCGGGTTTGCCCTTGCTGCCATCGAGCCTCAGCCGGCACCACTGTCTGCAGGTCCACAGGCATGGATTCCCTTCAACACAACTTCTGAGTGTTGGCTCAAAAATACAGGAGCTTCCCGGGAGAAATCTGAACCTGGCCCCCACAAACGGAGGACAAGGAGGGACCAAAGAAAGAGGCAGGTAGGTGGCAGGTGTCATAAGCAAGGGAACTTACACAGGAGGCTTGTCTTGGGCGCCAGAAGACGAGGAGACCTCTCCACCCACCAAATCTTAAAGTTTATACAGAGAACTTCACTGGGTTCAGTCATGTGTTCAGTCCAGATGGTCTCAACACCACACTGCTCTCTCAAGGCTGCGTCCTTGCAAACAGCTCGCACGGCGGGAATGGCGGGCGGAAGGTACATTTCAAGGACAGGCGAGGGGTTGTGGAGCCTCCAATTGCCCGGGGCCAGCTCCAGGGTCAACCAGCGGTCGCGTCCTCTCGATGACCTCCCCGGACACTCCAGCCCTCCCGGTCCCTCGGCTCCTACAGTCTCTCACGACTCCCCCAGCCCCTCCACAGTGGCTCTGAGAGGTCCGCAAGAGGTTTCACTAGCATCGAGATGGCTTGTTTGGCAACTGTCTGGCTACACTGTAGCAACATAGGCACAGGCAAGAGAAAACACAGATCAACACAATGACTCCGAAAACAAGTAACAACTTTTCCCACCAAGAGCCCCATGATCAAACCACTGATTCTCTAAATGTCCCAGGCTGGGGACACTGGATCACTCAGGGCGTTCGCTTGAGTCCCCATGTGCTTTAGTAAAGAAGACACGTTAACAGACCACCAGGTGTGAACACACAGCATTCTGTCTGGATAACACACAGGGGCCTCCTTGCGAGGCAGTGGTAAGGTCCGAGGCCGTTTTATTTTGGAGGACGGCTTTTCTCACTAGAGACAGTTCAGGGTCCGGTAGGGGCAGGCTTTGCCAGCTATCATTTAAGGCTTGCTGGGTGAATGTGGTGAGGGCTTGTGTGTGAGCTAGAATAACCTCCAGGCCAATGGAGGAACGAAGATGGCGGCCACATGATGGTACCAGTGGAAAAGAGAACGGGCCCGCCTGGCCTCCAGGAGAGGGAGGTGGGCAGCTTTAGGACCTTGACCCAGTCGTGCTGGCCATACAGGTTGGCCGGGAAGGCAGCAGTGTCGGGAGTGAGGGATGGACCGGGGGTGGGCTATGTCAAAGCAGGACCACCCCCCCTCCCCTCTCTCAATGGTGCACGCTCCGATCCGGGCACAGCTGGCAGCAGGACAACGGGGTCCCAGTGGAGACCCCCTCCCGCAGGGGCAGGGAGCAACTCTCCTCTCCTGGTGGGACGTCCCACTGCAAATTCCAGCACACGACGCCCGTCCCGGGCTCGAGGGGGCCGGGTGTTCTCAGCAGCACAGCACGGTGATCCGTGGTGTCACGGCACTGCTACACCCCGACACTTCCGTACTTTATGGTGTTGAGGGTCTCGGCAGGGGGCCCCGGTCTGGCACATGGGGCCACAGTCCCTACTGGTTGATCACTCAAATGTATAAAGTCTGGGACAGTGGCTTAGTCCAGCCAGCCAAGGTGGTTTGACCTGTTAGCAACTTAATCTGCTGCTCGCAGGTTACAGGGGAGATGAACCCTCTATTCAACGTCACATTCCTCTGCCTAGTCTTGCACAGCATGGCCCTTGAAATGGGATCTCCGATCACTATTTGCCGAGGGTATCAGTACAGGGCACTCAGCTCCTCTAATCACCTAAGGGTGGCAGCCTGGTTCGTGCAGCCACAGGGGAGAGCTTGGGTTAGGCCAGATGCAGTGTCCACAGGAACCAAGGCATATTTAGAACCCTCACTCAGAGGGAAGGGGCCAATACGATCAATTTGCCAACCCCTTGCTGGCAGGGAACTCCAGGGGGTGGCCCCAGACTCCTCTGGTAGCTGCCCTGGGCACCGTTTAGAACACACAGGACACGCTGTTGCTGCATGAACCAACTCACTGTATTTCAAGGGCAGTCCAGGGTCTGGGCAGTACGCCATCCCACCCTGGTGCTACGCCGGCTGCCCTTCCTATGCACCCCGTCCACTGATGAATCTACTGAAGGGTCAGTTACCAGGGCTGGCACCCAAGCTAGGGCATCAGCCTCCTGATTGCCAGGGCGTGTCAGCGCCTCCTGAGCCGGGACGCGGAAGCCAGTGAGGACGGCCTCAGCCTCTTGCAGGTGAGCCCAAACGTCTCTCCACACGTCCTGCCCCAGCGAGGGTTTATTCATGAACAACCACCTCCCGACTCCCCACTGTTCAAACCACAGGGTTAATCCCTTTAGATCAGCCCAACTGTCATGGCAAAGGGTTAACGGCTGGGGCTCATGAGTGGTCACCAGCCAAATGCTGAGTTCAAACCCCTGGCTGCTGCAATTCATTCCTGCTACAAGATGAACAGATTCTTGTTGAACTTATGCAAATAACTATATTGCCATGAAAATAAGAATGCTCATTCTAAGACTTCCTGAATTCTGGAGGGGTCAGGTAGGGAGGAAAAGATGAACGTTTCCTCTTTGTTCACAATGGTATATGTTAGCAAATTGCTGATAGCTTAAGAGAAAAGAAAATTGTTTTTCTTAAACCTGGAAAAACAAAACGTAAAAGGATCAACAATGTTTCCAATAAAAAAAATCATAAAAATTATAGTCATCCTCATCAGTTTTTCCATTAGAGTTCTGCAAATTCTTATTCAGTTTAGTAGCATGATCTTAGTTATCAGAAAGCTATACTCTTCCACAAATCTTGAAGATGAAGCACTCTTACAGGAACACTTTTGCAAAAGCATCAGAGCATGACCAAAGTCTGTAAATGACAGAAGACTTTAAAATGGCCAAGGTTAAAGATCTGATGAGAGCTCATTATAATGCAATTGGCAAGGAAATTTGGTTATTGCTGTGATATACATCCTCCTGATGACCTCCTCCGACACTGAGCAGGGGACCTACTTCACAGCAAAGACGGGCCGTGGGCATAGGCCAGTGACACGGGATCCCTGGGTTGTATGACACATCATACCATGCAGAAGCAGCCGGCCTCCTAGAAGGATGAACTGCCTTCCAAAGTCACCCCTGAATGACCAGCTGAGAGGCAACCTCCTGAATGGGTGTGGTGCCATCCTCGGGATGCAGCATATGCTTAAATCAAAGACTTCTGTACGGGGCTAAGTCCCCAGTAAGAACAACACACGGGTCCAGAAACAAAGCGGGGTGGGGAACAGGAGTGGCCCCACTTACCATCACTCCCAGTGATCCAATCACAGTGAGGAATTTCACGCTTTCCATCCTTGCCACTCTGAGCTCTGCAGTGTTAAAAGTTCTGATCTCCAGAGGGTATGCAGACTCTTGCCAGGGGCCACAGCAAGTGTCTCATTACAGCCAGGACACTTTGGCCTCCCTGTGCCCAGGGACCAGAAAGTCAGCATACTGGCTGTGGAATTTGACCCTGACCAGCCAGGGAAGGCAGCATGTGTATGGAATCCCGGTGGTCTGCTTGGGTGCCTCCTAGTATCCGCTGGCTTCCTGATCCAAGTGCCTAGGACACAGCTCCAGCTGCTGTCCGAAAAGAGTGTGGTATGATTGCCAAGGGCTCAGCCTTTCAGGACTAAAGGTTTTGAGCCACACCACCAGGGAAGCCGCCAAAGCCTGCCAAGATAATCACTGAGGGTGAGGGGAATTTGGAAAGAACTGTGGCTTAGGGAGAGGATGGGTACCAACCGGTATGCACCTGAAACCAATGCAGGATCAGGGGCTACTGCTTGCCCCACTAACTTCCCTCTTCTAAATTCTCCCTCAGAAAGAGAGGCCCACAGAACTCACGGAGGACCTGCCCCCTAAACTTGCTTGCAGAAGTAGATCACTGTGGTACAAGGGGTGTAGCATACTGGCCACGAAAAACGCACAGCTCAGGTCTCCGGCTGTGCCCTGGTAGCACTGCCGCCGACCACAGTGGGGGCAGTAATGCAGGTCCACTCCTGAGGGTCCTGGAACTCCTTCAACATGAGATTCTCGGTCGATTTGGCCCGTCGGCCTGGCCAAAACTCTCTTAGAATGGGACTTCCATCTGAAACCTTTCTACCCCACCCACTTTCATCCCTGCCCCCCCCCCAATGGGTGTCAGACGCTCATCGCGGTCGGAGGGGCTCCCTGCCTTCTCTTGCTCCCTCTCCCCTCATCCTTCACAGGCCTTTCCCCCAGAAGACTTCCTGCACAGGAAATCCTCTCCTGGTGTCTGCTTCTCAGGGGACCTGAATTAAAATTAAAGCTCACTGTTATTACTTTTATTACCCTAAGTTGTCTACTTTTTTCCTTAAACATAAAGACCCAGGGGGAGAGGAGGGTCTTTGGGTCCAAAAATAGTCATATCCCGGTCTTCCCTGGTGGCGCAGTGGTTGAGAATCTGCCTGCCAATGCAGGGGACACAGGTTCGAGCCATGGTCTGGGAAGATCCCACATGCCGCAGAGCAACTGGGCCCGTGAGCCACAATTGCTGAGCCTGCACGTCTGGAGCCTGTGCTCCGCAACAAGAGAGGCCGCAATAGTGAGAGGCCCGCGCACCGCGATGAAGAGTGGCCCCCGCTTGCCACAACTAGAGAAAGCCCTTGCACAGAAACGAAGACCCAACACAGCCATAAATAAATAAAAATAAATTAATTAAATTTCTGATTGCTGACAACACCTTTGTTTTTTAAAAAAAAAAATAGTCATATCCTCTTGGCACTAGACCACAGAAATATCAAATTTCTACCCGTTCAATATTCTCAGTAATGTGTGTATATATAGATGTACACACATCTATCTATATAAACCGCATACACATATATAAACAGTTGAGCCTAGAACAACGTGGGTATGGGGGGTGCTGACCCCCCTTCCCTAGTGTGCAGTCAAAAATCTGTGTATAACTTTACAGTTGGCCCTCCGTATCGCTGGTTCTGCATCTGTGGATTCCACCAACCTGTGGATCGTGTAGTACTGTAGTATTTACTATGGAAAAACATCCTTGCATAAGTGTACCCGTAATCCAGGTATCAGTTCAAACCCATGTTGTTCAAGGGTCAACTGTATATCCTTTATACAACTGTATCCTTGTATATTTGTGATTTTCAAAGGAAGGATTCTTCACTTCAGAAGCTATCAGTTTTAGAAAAAATTTTAAATCCTTGTCTTCCGTGCAAAAGGCAATACATATCCATCTAAAAAATAACAGTGAGATTAAGTAAAATGTTATAAAATAAGCTGAGTTGGGATTAGGGAAAGATTAAAAGCCAAAAGTATATCTATTAAAGAATTTTTAAAAATCAGTAATAAAAGAGGAAAGAATTACTGATACACTCAATAATGTGGATAAATCTCAAAAAAATTGAGAGAAAGAAGCCAGGAACCAAGAAGTATTCTGTATGACTCCACTTATATAAAACTCTAGAAAAGGCAAATCTTATCTATAGTGACAGAAAGTTCTTCTGGAGCTGGGAGATTGACTGCAAAGGGGCACAAGGAAATTTCTGCAGAGATGGAAATGCTCTATATTCTGATTGAGGTAGTAGTTCCTCGAGTGTGTGTAACACCTTTATTAAAACTCATTTAACCATACACTTGAAATAGTTGCAATTTACTGCATGTAAATTATGCCTTAGTAAAACTGACTAAAAAAAACAAACGTGATTTTCAACTTTAAAATAACCTTGGGTCAAAATATCCTGCTTCATCCAGGCCACCATCTTTTCTTACCTGCATTTTGCTCTCCCCTTCTGATTGGATTCCCTTATAGGAATCCAGCTTCCCTCCAATCTGTTCTTTGCTCTGCAGCCGGAGTCATGTTTCTAAAAGGAAATGTGATTATGTTACTCCCAACGACTCCCATTCTTCTTCACATGTATCAGTCAGGGTTCAATCAGAGAAAGAGAACCGCTAAGAGAGATACAGATGTAGATACTTATTACAGGGATCTGACCTACACAGTTACAAGAACCGGCTGAACAGTCTCTGTAGGGCTGTTAGGTCCACCTATTCTCTTCCGCTGCTGGAGACTCAAGTCCGCCGGGCAGGCGACTGGGAAGGGAAGATGGATGTAAAGTTCCAACAACCAGCTGGAACGCACAGTCACGAGAGTGAACCTCAGCCTGTCAGTTCTTGCCTCCTCTGACCTTGGCGTCATGGGGTGGAAGCTGGGCCATTCGTGAAGCTAAACGCATCTGGCCCAGGAGTCAGGGAAACTGAGGGAGGATCCAGGGGCGGGTGGAGCAATTATAGGCTCAGCCACTGCCTCACCTCAAGATGTCAGCCAGGGGGCTTCCCTGGTGGTGCAGTGGTTGAGAGTCTGCCTGCCAATGCAGGGGACACGGGTTCGAGCCCTGGTCTGGGAAGATCCCACATGCCACGGAGCAACTGGGCCCGTGAGCCACAACTACTGAGCCTGCACGTCTGGAGCTTGTGCTCCGCAACAAGGGAGGCCGCGATAGTGAGAGGCCGTGATAGTGAGAGGCCCGTGCACCGCGATGAAGAGTGGACCCCGCTCGCCGCAACTAGAGAAAGCCCTAGCACAGAAATGAAGACCCAACACAGCCAAAAAATAAATAAATTTATTAAAAAAAAAAAGAAGTCAGCCAGCAAAGCCGCAAACACATGAGCTATAAAATGGCTGCTGCTTCACGTCACCCTGCATACCTCCTACAAGACTCTCTCGTGGCCAGCCCTAACCAAAAAACATACGGTAGAGCGAATTCTGGGAAATGCGGTTCAGCCTAGACAACCTGACACGTTACAAAACCAGCGTTAACACACCAAACCTTAGATGGCTTCCATTACTCTCACTGCCTTAACAGAACTTATAAGGTTCTTTGTGACCTGATTTCCACCAGGTCTTCTGGCTTTATCTCCTACTCCCATCTCAGGCTATAAGGACTGAAATATTTACATTTGGTCCTGAGGTTTTCTCTAAATTTCCTAGCCGTTCCACACTATGCCTCCTGGCTGGAATACTCTTCCTTCCTTCCCCTGTAACCTGGCTGAGACCTTTTCACCCTTAGGAAGCCTTTCCTGACATATCACTTTATTGCTGGTGGCCAGTACAAAACCAGGTCCACAGCTGGCACCCAATAAATTTCAATTGAACAAACCATACGCCAATGAGAATTAAGACTGATTACCACTGAATGAACATGACTGGAGACTTAGGCATATAGGGGATAAAGTGCTGCAGCAAAGGTAATACGAGCAGCCCATTAACACATGCGGAAGGCTGTTCCCTTCTCACTTTTGTCCCCCCTCCCCAGGAAACAGGGGGAAATGTCTAGAGACATTTTTAGCTGTCACCACTGGGGAAGGAGGTGCTACCAGAATCTAGGGCGTGGAGACTAGGACGCTGTAAAGCATCCCACGATGCAAAGGACAGCTCCCCTCTCCCCAACGAAGAATTGCCTTGCGCAAAACGTCAGCAGTGCCAAGGCTGAGAAACCCTGACAAAGATAAAGCGTATCTGGATATTGATATATAAAAATATGCATTTACATAAACATATTATTTCACAATTAACGCAGTTTATAACAGGTAAAAAAATCAATATTTAATGACAAATGATTTGTCCTACATGCCAGCAATACAAAGTGTTGCATTTGTACCACCAAAACCAAAGGAATTGGTGAGTCCAATACATCTTTTCTCAGTTTTCCATTCCTGCGCCTTGAGTGGAACATAATTGAGATCAAATTCTGGTTCTGTACAGTCCAGGTTTAAAGTAGGTGGCAGTTTTCGATGATAACAAGCCAGGGAGGTGAAAGCTGCCTCGGCGGCCCCGGCGGCCCCCAGCAGGTGTCCCGTGGCTCCCTTGGTGGAGGAGACGGCAAGGGCGTGGGCGTGCTCTTTGAAAAGATGTTTGATGGCTTTGTTTTCAGCAGCGTCTCCCAACGGTGTGGAAGTAGCATGTGCGTTGATATAGGATATCTCTTCAGGCTGTACACCTGCATCTTTTATAGCAGCAGCCATACACCTAATAAAATGAGAAAAGCACCTGAACTTATCGGAACGACATCTAATTTTAGCACTGTATTCATTGTCTGTATGGCTTACGAAAAAGAAATATCCAAGTACACTGGATGAAAAGAACCCTTTATGCTCTAATGACAGAACAGCATCTTGGATTACCATGTGAGTTGGAATGCTGTCTGCATGGGAATAACAAGGCACCCCCAGTACCCTGGACTGATTCATCACCATGACATAAACATACAAGCCTATGGATTTTGCAATCTCTAATAAAATGTATTCCATTTTATTTGAATTGTCTTTTCTTCCTTGAGGAAAAAGCCACATAGACTCAGGCCTAGAATAATTTCTCTTCTAGGAATTTCTTATCAGTGGGGTGTGTTGTAGAGTTAAATGTGGAGAAGAAAAATTGTAACTATGCTTTAATGTTTTCTTTCACATTTAAATGTAAAACTTGGAATATGTCCCAATAATCTAAAAAATGTCTGTACTATTACTTTAAGGCTCAAACACCCTTTCAAAAATTGTCTTATTCAGGCTATGAGAATGCTAAATAAATGAAGAAATACAAAGCCAAACCCCTAGAGAAACAAATCCAAAAATAAAACACTTCTCTGGGAAAACCTCTGAAAATCTCATGGATGTTAACACCCTTTTTTTTAGTTGTTGATCTCTGGGCTGCATACATTTCCTTAAGAGGCAGCTCAGAGTATAATCTGAAGCATGCTGGAAGGTTTCACCTAAACATAACTATTTCCTCATCTAGCTGACTACCAGGCTTGACATTTCCAGTACCAGCAACTACTTACTAAAACTCAGAAGTATAATTCAGGGGTCAGTGAACTATGACCCTGGCCAGATGCTGTTTTTGTAAACACAGTTGGCCCCTGAACAAACTGGGGGTTAGGGGTGTTGACCCATCACACAGTGGAAAATGCCCCTATAACTTTACCGTTGGCCATCCATACCCCCAATTCCACATCCGCAGATTCAACCGACCGCGGATCCTGTAGCTCTGTAGTATGTACTTAGCGAAAAAGATCCACGTGTAAGTGGAACCGTGTAGTTCAAACCCGTGTTGTTCAAGGGTCAACTGTAGTTTCATCGGAACACACCCATTCATTTTCGTACTGTCCATGGCTACTCTCAGTTACAAAGCAGAGTCTGAGTAGCTGTGATAGAGACCCTCGTAGCTGGGATATTTTTGGCCCACAAAGCCAAAAATATTATTTGTTCCTTTACAGAAAAGGCCTGCCAACCCCTGGCTAATTGAACTGGTTAAGACATAATATGATCTAAGCAGGCTAACCTATGAACAAACATACTGACACATAATGTTAGTGTCAGAGGGGTTTTTGGTTTTGCGGGTTTTTTAACTTAACTCACTACCTCTTCCACGATAAAGGCAACTTGCTTTTCCAAGTGCGGTCCTCAGACCAGCAGCGCCAGCACCACCTAGGAGCTGGTTAGAAACGCAGCATCTCGAGCACCACCCTAGACCTACGGAGTCAGAATCTGCATTTTCGTAAGATCCCTGGGTGATGAGAAGTCGCAGCAGAACCCTACTGAAACGGAGCAGAGACCAGGTACGCGTAGGACAAAGCGCTAACTGTACTGTCCAGGTCTGATGGAGGGCTGCAGAAGGGAGCCTCCTGTCCCTGACGGCTGTTAAGCACAACTGAAGGGAAGAAAATGTGGCAAGGTCACACACGGCCTTCTTCACAACGTTACTGGCCTTCGCTAAAAATGCAGATTTTGTAAGGATACTCACATGTTTTCAAGTATTTCAAACGTGGTAAAGCAAAGAATTCAAAAACACTAGTCAGTCTAAAATGGGAACACAACAGAGATACAGTACACCAAGGCCAGATACTACAGTTTCCCCTAAGTTGAGACTCCAATAAAGAGTCTTATCTGAAGAAATGTGAACAAACAACCAGTCTTTACCTTAAGGCACCTTCTCCTCCAGGATCAGGGGCGGTTATGTGACTGGCATCACCTGAGAGTCCGTAGCCCAAAATCTCTGCATAGATCCGAGCCCCTCTTTGAACAGCATGCTCGTGTTCTTCCAGCACCAGCACGGCTGCACCTTCTCCCATCACAAAACCATCTCTCTTGGGATGGAATGGCCGACATGCCGACTTCGGATCAGAGTTTGTGCTCAGAGCCCGGGCTCTGGAAAACGCAGCAAGCGACAAAGGGCTGATGCAAGAGTCGGCACCTCCAGTCACCATCACATCAGCATCTCCGTGGGCTATGAACCTCAGAGAGTCTCCCACAGCATGAGCTCCCGTGGTACAGGCTGTGGACACTGCATGATTGGGGCCCTTGAGTTTATAGCGAATGCTGACCTGGCCTGCGGCCATACTGACCAGAATCTTAGGGACAAAGAATGGGCTGACTTTACTGTAACCTTTCGTCTGAAACATCAAAGCGGTTTCAGAAATCACTTCAAGGGGAACCATTCCCATGCCAATTGCAACACCAGTAGCCGCTTGGTCAGCTTCTGACTGAGGATACCAGCCGGAATCTTTCAAGGCTAACTCAGCAGCCCCAATGGCCATAACGGTGGGAGAAGACATGGACTTGATATCTGATTTGGGCACAAAGTTTTGTGCGTTGAATTGACCTTCATCACAACCTCTTGGCACATAAGCAGCAACACTGCAAGGGACACTCTTATACTCTTCACCGACCAGTGAAACGATTCCATTCTCTCCCTGGATAAGACGATCCCACACCAGCTGAGTGCCAACACCCAGAGGAGTCACTAAGCCAATGCCTGTAACGACAACCCGCCTACGCAATCTGGGTGTTGGCACAGTTCCGAAAAACCTCCTTTCACTTATCAATCGCTGGCACAACCTTGTGTGTATTCGATGAGGGCTTGTAACTTTTAGGAAACTTTGCCAGCCGTTTGACAGCATGGTTGAGACTCAGAGGATCAGAGACGTGCCCGCAGCAGGCCACGACACGCCCAGCAGGTATTGACTGTTGTTGAAATACCTTAAAGGCCTAAGAAACAACATCCAAGGTGATTTTTCTCGGGTGCTTGGTATGAGCTGTTAAGGAGCGCAGGGAAAATAATGTTACATCACTTTTACTTATCAAACCACCTGTCTGGACTCAACCCTTTTTAGACTCTCAGTACCCTCCGACATTCCCAGATAAAGAGCTGAAAAGACGACTCATTCGATTCACAACAGAACTTCACAATGAAAAATATACAGGCACTCCTGGCCGGATATAGGCTGCGGAAAGCATCCTTTTTCAGGATTACCGAGGCCTTATTACAAAAGACAGTTCACGTGTCGGTGGCACAAAACACACTTCAGAGCCTATTCTTTGGGGCGGCGGAGAGAGAACTTTTTCGTTCAGGGTTTCGGGGACCGCGAAGGTCAAGGGCGGGGGGGGGCGGGGGGAGGGAAGGAGGTGTGGCCAACTCCCCGCACCGCCCCAGACACCCGAGGAAAGCGTGGCGAGAGGAAAAGACACCTGACCCGGGTCCTCCACACCCCTCTCCCCACGCAGCGCCGACCCGACTCGGAGCTGGAGGGCGGAAGGAGAAAAGGAGCGAGCAGACGCTACCTGCACCCAGCCTCCGGCGGCCAGCGCAGCCGCAGTCCCAAGCGCGACGCGGGCGTGCGCACGCGCACAGCACGTCCTCGCACGTCCGCGCACACGCACGTCCGCATGGCGCGCACGCGCACGCGCAGACCGCGCACGCACACGCCCAGCGTGCGCGCCCTCTGGGCCAGGCGCCCTTCCCCCGCGTCACCTTGGCGGAGGTCAGACGGTGAGGCGAGGGTTCGGGTGCCACCTCACCGACTCCAGCATAACTTGGGAACGAGCACGTAACGAGGGGAGATAGCATTTTTGCGTATCAAAAAGGGATCTCTTTTTTTTTTTCTTTTGCTAATAATCCCAAATATTCCCCTGTTGTGGGAAGAGGGACTCCGTCATATTCGCCCAGAATGCTAGGGAAGAATTAAAGAAGTTACCGTATCCTTACAGTGATCTCTGTATCGCCCAGAGCTGTTTATAATAGCAAAGTAGGACCCAGCGAAATGCCCAACAGCAGGAAATCAGTTGTCTATTTTGTGGTGCATCTAAATAATGTGCAGCCATTTAAAATAATTTTATAAGTGAATATTTATTAATGTGGAAAGATGTTAATTTCTTAGAAGATCCAAGTTGTAGCGTGTATTTTTCCTTTTTTTTTTAAAGGGTTTTCTTGGGGGCGGGGTCTGGTCTGCAAGCAAGTATAATGATTGCGGTGTTTTTCCCTTATTTTATTTTTTAATTTTTTAAATTTTTTGGACACTCCTTGTGGCGTGCAGGATCTTAGTTCCCCGACAAGGGATGGAAGCCAGGCCCCATGCAGTGGAAGCCTGGAGTCCTAAACACTGGACCGCCAGGGGATTCCCTTTCCCCCTTATTTTTGCTTAGCTTTATTTATCATCTTCTCTGTAGTATACAAACAATGCTTTTGTAATAATAAAGTTACTTTTACTTTTTAAAACTTATTTTCAGCTCTTGGGCGGTGCTCAAAATATCACAGCCAGTGTCTAAGAATGGAGACAAGAATAGAATAGAGAAGAATGTAGACATTTATATCTAAGTGTTCGAAAAATTCAATAACTTCTATTTGCTCAGAGCTCCCTGTGAATCTATCAAGGGAAAAATAACATGAAAATATAAAAAAGCAAGAAATCGGCAAGATAGTATTTGTTTAGATGACCATCTGTTGCTCACATGCTGACCCAGGTGTGTTTTGTGTCCTTCTTTCTTCTGTAGATAAAGGATTGACCATATAACCTGCATCTGAAGCTCTCAGCATATTTGTTTCTTTCTGGACAGTGTGCCTCTTGATGGCTTCCAAGTAGAGTGCTTTGCCTTCTTTCCCAGCTCTAGAGAAGAATTTGGGAGAAGCTTAGCTTTTCCTGGTTAGTACTGGATTTAAATGTGTCTGGAAATAGACTTTTTCTAAAGTAGTTCCCTAGTATGACCTTGAGTCATCCTTGATCCAAGGCCTATTCAGTCACTTCTTAGGATGACCTTCTTTCAATGATGATAGAGTTACTTTAAGAGGAATTAAAACAAACGTGGTTATAAAATACAACTAAAAGTTAAGGAGTGAGAAGTACCCAAACTTGCTCTCTCCTCTCTTCATGGCTATATAATGTTTTAAAATCATAGTGTGAAAAGTCCTAAAATATTTTTTGAAGCCAAACTCATATGAAACACAGTTTTAACATGCTGTTATTTTTTCTTTTGTAACATCACAAAATTACCTTGGATAAGAAGTGACAAGTCAATTAAAATATTGTAGAGGGAATTCTCTGGCAGACCAGTGGTTAGGACTCCCCGCTTCCACTGGTTGGGGAACTAAGATCCTGCAAGCTGTGCAGTGCGGCCAAAAATAAAGAAAAAAAAAATTGTAGGAAAGTAAAGCCACCAAAAGTCTTTTATTTTTATTTCTACCTCTGATCTTTCCTTTGGTCTGGAAAGGGGTGAGAGATTTTATGATATTCTAATAGCTATACTGTATGATTTAGTACCATATTCCTTGTTAAAATACCATGGTGTTTTAGCTAAAGTACCAAAATCTTCAAAACGGCTCCACTTACCATAGCCTCTTGTTCAGACATATGTTTACTTAAATTTTTTGTAATGTGATTCAAAACTATCTTTCCAGATATAGTTCCCATTCTCTATTAAAATAGATTTCCACCCAAGATGGCTGTTCTCTTGCTCTCTGTACATCCCCTGCCTGACCAGTGCCTGTTTCACCTACACCCTACTCACGTGACTGACCTTCCTACAGACTTGCCCCCAGCCCCAGCTGGTGACTGTTCTAATCTTTAGATCAGAATCTCTGTAACGTGAGAGTTTATCAAAGGAGCAGTGAGGGGCGTGCCTCACTGCTGGTAACCGATGAGCCAACCTGACATCAATTCCCCTATAACTGGTAACCTCCCCCTCCCCCTGGAGCAAAGACTGCCGCCATGTCCTGCCCACCGTCTGCTGCAGACGGTGGGGTGTCACTCCACGACCTTGCTTCAGACATGTAAGATCCCCCATCCATTAAACCACTGATGTCTCTGTCACTGACTCTGGGATCTTTCTTTTGTCTTGAAGCTGGGTAAGCCCAGGGCTTGCAGGCCTGCAGGGTGCAGCCCAGCACCCAGCAAAACTGATCTTATCATCTCTAGATTGACTTCAGCTTTTCTTTTTTCATCTCTGTATCTTTGCTTGTACTTTCTTTTCTTCAACATTCATTTTCTTCCTAAGCTGTGCTAGAAGCTGGCATATGAAAATGAATAGGGTATGGTTCTTGCTTTCAGGAAGTTCATAGTCTAAGGAAACAGACATGGAGACAAATATGTGCAAACCACTGAAACAGGTGCTGTAATAGAGGAATATGACAGAATTATAATAATACAAAGGAGACAACTGGGTCAATACTACCTTCCAAAGTCAGGAAAGCCTTCAAAAAAGTTGACCTTTGAACTGCATCTTGAAAATGAGTACATGTTTGTCTAGTAAATTTGGTGGGAAAGGTCATCCTGACAGGCAGAGTAGAACAAAGGCCTGGAGACCTGATATCTTCCACAAACTGCTAGTAGTAGTTCAATGTGGCTAATGCTGGATGTGAGGTGTCGGACAAAGCAACAGTGAAAGCTTGAGGGTGAAGCAGGGGCTGATCTGAAAAAGTCTTGGATGTTGTGCAGAAGACTTTGGATTTGATCCTGTAGGTCAGCAATGATATGCAGGCAGCCCTGGTCTAACTTGGACTGCAACATTCTTTTATTGAATCTAAATTCCTCTAGGAAGGAAATGGTAAACTCTCTCATTCCCTTCACCGGACTCTCTGCTACTTCTTTTGTCTTGAACAAAGACACTTGGTACATTCAGGTTTCTTGCCTGACTCCTGACATCATTTGATGGTAGAGTGTGTGTTGCTGAAATCTGGCCTCTACACTGGTGCCAGATTAAATCTCGGAGACAGAGTTTTGGGTGAAGTAGAAAGAAATGGCTTAATTGCTTTGCCAGGCAAAGGAGAACGCAGCGGGCTCAGGCCCTCAAGACGGTGTGCCCCGCCCTGGAGGGGGTAGTGAGGAGTCTTACGGTGTTCAAGGAGCAGGGCGTGGTCAGCCAGAGGACATTCTCCTGATTGGCTGGTGGTGAGGTAATGGGGAGTCGGCATCGTCAACCTTCTGGTTCCAACCGGTCTGCGGTCTACATGCCTGTGGGCAGCAGACAGTTAACTTCCTCCACCTGGTGGGGCTTTCAGTACCTGCAAAACAGCTCAAAGGATGTGGCTCAGAATATTCTCTATAGTCCTGGAGGAAGAACTAAAGGTCCTTGACTCTGTTTAATGGCTAAAGTATTATTATTTTGTCTTGCTTGATTGTCTTCCTTTCTTTCTGCATTTTCTCACTTCTCTGATTATTCTTCAACTAAAGTTTTTCTACAGACAAAAGGCAGGTGTAGGACGTGGGTGGAGGTCTATTCTGGGAAGGCCTCCTAGGGTCCTGCTCAGTTACATGTGGGCAAGGGGTAGCCACAGAAAACGTTTCAGCAGAAGAATAACATGATCAGATGGGTAGTTTAGAAAGATCGTCGTTGCAGCATGTGCAGGGGGATTGGGGAATGTGGGAGTGGACATGGGGAAGAGAGTTAAGACTGGTGAGGCTCTGCCGGGGGGATGAATTGGGGGCTTGGGACTGACATATGTACACTACTGTGTATAAAATAGATAATAATAAGAACCTACTGTATGGCACAGGGGACTCAATGTTCTGTGGTGACCTAAACGGGAAGGAAATCCAAAAAAGAGGGGATATATGTATACATATGGCTGATTCACTTTGCTGTACAGCAGAAACTAACACAACATTGTAAAGCAACTATGCTCCAATAAATATTAAAAAAAAAAAAAAAAAAGACTGGTGAAGCCCTGAGCTAAGGCAGTGGCACGGCGGAGAGAGTGCTAGGATGCTGTCCTTAATTAAGTGTGTGTTGGGGGCATTTCCTCCCACAGCTGGGAAGTCCTCCCCTTCCTCATCTCATTAACCTCCCAACTTAAGGGTTCTCTTCAAATTCTTCTTCCACGAAACTGCAACCACAGTGGAATTTTCCTTCTTCTAAACTAATAGTTCTCCAAATTTACCGTGCACCAAAATCACCTGCAGGGCTTACCGCACACATTGCTGGGCCTCATCTTCAATGGTGGGGCTTGAGAATATCCTGCAATTCCCTGGGGGTGCTGATCCTGCGGGTCTCACCGGTGCTCCAACTCGGTGACTCTTACGAAGGCGGGGCCTGTGCTCATCCCCTTCCCTGCTTCACAGTGTGTGGCGCACGGCCCTTGGCTTCATAACTATTTGGTGAATGAATGAATTACGGAATGAATTAATAAACACATACCCTTATGCATATACCACTTTGTGCATTTCTTACCAAATGATTTTTTCACGGTAACTCTGTTTCATCAACTCAACGGCTATCTGTATGTAAGGTATTATTATTCATTTTGTCCTTCCTACTAGATTAAAAGTTTCTTATGTCATCCATCTCAGACTGCTTTGCATACAGCATGTGCTCAATAAATAGTAGTTGCTTAATTACTTAATACCGTCACACAGTAGTGAGCTACCACATCAATTCCTGGGAGGCTTCAACCCCTCTCCTTGACAATAACCTTTATTGAGGTCAACATTTTCTTTTTTTAAAAAATATATTTATTTATTTATTTATTTTTGGCTGTGTTGGGTCTTTGTTGCTGCGCGTGGGCTTTCTCTAGTTGCGGCGAGCGGGGGCTACTCTTCGTTGAGGTGTGCAGGCTTCTCATTGCGGTGGCTTCTCTTGTTGCGGAGCACGGGCTCTAGGCGTGCGGGCTTCAGTAGTTGTGGCACGTGGGCTCAGTAGTTGTGGCTCACGGGCTCTAGAGTACAGGCTCAGTTGTCGTGGCACACGGGCTTAGTTGCTCCGCGGCATGTGGGATCTTCCCGGACCAGGGCTTGAACCCCGCGTCCCCTGCATTGGCAGGTGGATTCTTAACCACTGCACCACCAGGGAAGTCCCAACATTTTCTTTTTTATGACAAAACCTATCCTGGGGAAATTTCAGTGAGTTATATCTTTATTCTAGTTCATTTAAGAATAGTGCCACTATATGTCAACTCTAAAGATGATGTTCTTAACAAAGCTGGAATCCGAAAAAGAAATTCATTATTTCGAAGCAAAAAAAAAAATCAAGTGAATGAACAGGAAGCTCAAAGCTGATTTAATACTAGAACATCCTTTTATGTGTTTGAAGCAATGGTGGGTATAAAGAGATTGACTAGCTTAAAACCTTTAACTTTTCTAAAGGAAATTGAAGAATCAGAATATTTTCAACTTGACTTAAGTGGAAGAAGCAGACAGGGAAAAGAATGAGTCAAGTCCCTTGTTATAATAACTTCCCTTAATAGCTTCATAGATGGTGGTATCCAAGAGAGAGAGTAGTTACTCAAAGTAACTCAAAGTAAAGAGTAAGTGGGGGGCTTCCCTGGTGGTGCAGTGCTTAAGAATCCACCTGCCGATGCAGGGGACACGGGTTCGATCCCTGGCCCGGGAAGATCCCAGATGCCGCGGAGCAACTGAGCCCGTGCGCCACAGCTACTGAGCCTGCGCTCTAGAGCCCGCGAGCCACGACTACTGAGCCCGTGCGCCACAACTACTGAAGCCCGCGCACCTAGTGCCTGTGCTCTGCAACAAGAGAAGCCACTGCAATGAGAAGCCCGTGCACCGCAACGAAGAGTAGCCCCCGCTCGCTGCAACTAAAAAGAAAGCCCGTGCGCAGCAATGAAGACCCAATGCAGCCAAAATAAATAAATTAAAAAAAAAGTAATTGGGAAGGATTTAAATTTCAGGTGAATTAAAATAAACAGTAATTTAGTGAATTACCCTTGAAATGAGGATTTCTATGATTTTATGGACTGTACATTATTGTAACAGCATTAATTTTACGGCCTTGGTTTTCACACTGTGGTTGCATGTCCCTCACAAAAGTACCTTAAAGCCATTATCTCTTCAAGGGTAAAGCTAAGTTGATAACATTCTATTCCTCCCCCACCACACAATCACTCCTGCTTCAGTTCTAGAGTGCCTCCACTTTGGTGTTTTGTATATACTGGCTTTCCTCCTAAGGGTTTATTTGAAAAAAAAAAGAAAAAAAAGTGTTCTGTAGCCTTTAAAAAAGTCATAAATACTAGATAGTATATGATAACCTTATACAATTATTATAAGAATAAATGAGTGTGCTGATGGAAAGAAGAAACTCAGGGGGAACACTGTTTGTGATAGAGACAGCTAGTTACAACCCAGGCCTCCCACCTCCCATCCCACAATTCCCAGAGTTGTGGGTGGTGCCTGTCCAGCTAAGGACTACATTTCCCAGCCTCCCCCACTTTTCATCTAGATGGGGCTTCATTTTCACTAATGATACAGTAGAGAAAACGCTGTCATTTCTGGGCCCATGTGGTTAAGAAGCAGGTATGTCGTCTTTTTGCCCAACCACTAACTAAATGCAGAAGTCTCTGTGGCCATATAGCAGTAGTTAGCAAACCACACACTAAATCCAGAAGGCTGCTTTTTTTTGTAAATAGTTTCAGTGGACATACCCATACACATTCATTTTAAAGTACAGTTGACCCTTGAACAACACGGGTTTGAACTGCATGGGTCCACTTATATGCGGATTCTTTTTCAACAGTAACTGCTACAGTGCTACACGGTCCACTGTGAGTTGCAACCTCAGATTCAGAACCACAGATACAGTGGAACCTCAGATATACAGCGGAAGTTATACACAGAATTTGAATGCCCGGAGGGTTGGTACCCACATTGTTCAAGGGCAAACTATTGCCTATGGAACTACAACTGCAAAGGCAGAGTTAAATAGTTGAACCAGAGACCCTATGGCCACAAACCCTTAAACATTTAATATTTGGCCCTTTATAGAAAATGTTTGTTGACCTCCTCTGAAAGGAGCCTGGGGCCCTCAATCATTATCTGGAGGAAAGCTGCTCACTGACAAATGATACCTCTTGTATGAACAAGAAAGAAATTTCTCATGTTAAGTCACTGAAAATTTCAGTTACAGCAGCTAGCAACACACTATCAGTTAAACACACTATTCTTGGAAGCTGGTCCAAAAACCTACATATTTATCAAAAACTTCTCACGTATATCTGGCAAGTGACTGGTAACTGAAGTGAGTGGTTATTGCTCAGGGTCTTGCTCAGAGATATTGGAGGAAAATTTCAAATTTAAAAAGCGAACTGAAGATAAAGCATCAAGAACATTCAAAGAATGTTTACTTAGGCAAACAACTTTTAAAAATATATAGTGTCAAGAAAAACATTTGTTGAGGTTTGGAAAAGAAAGAAGGCATTGGTAAAGTACACTTTGAAGGTCATGGAGAGGTAGATGATGGATTAAAGAGGTTAGGATTCTTCTTTTAAGAGGAATAAAGGACACTGACCACAGGATCTACCTGCAAAACAAAGTCACAAATTAATACGTACACTTACTATATGGGATGCATAATTTTGCTGTCTTTCCTTTCCCCTCCATTCCATTCTACTTTGTCGTTATTGGATATGTGTTTTACTTTGGTCAGTAGAGTCCACAACCCACTATGTTGCAATCTGCAGTTTTGAAAAAAACTTCTTTACAGAGGCATCATATTCTCTGAGCTGGGACTTATGCAAGAGAGTTTCAATCATTTATCTAATTCCAAAAAAAATCCATATAGGAGGAACCCAGCAGAGTTTATGTGTTTGGTTTTGAACGTGGTTTTCTGCTTCTCTCCGGGGTCTTTCATCCACATTTACTTAGGAAGGCCTGACCATCTGCGAGGAGGAAGCTGTAGAACAGTTCCATCTGGGGGCAAAGGAGTGGTTGGAATATAGGGGGTTTCCGCACCGTCTGGCTGGATCTATTGAGGCCGGCCCCGGGGCGCCGAGGAACCTGGGTTCCTGCGATGCACCAGCCAGCACCCCCTACCCCTGCGCGAAACCCCCGCCCCTCCACCCCACCCCGCGGCCCCGACCACCAGACACACCTGGGCAAAGCCCCTCGGTCCGGACGACCAAGACCCACACCCCCGCCTGGTCGAAGCCCCCAGGCCCTGACAACCAGGCCCCTGTCGGCCCAAGCCCCCAACGGCCCCAAACAGCCCCCAGCTCCTCCCAGACGAACCCCACCGGTCCCGAATACTAGTCCCCGCCCCCTGCAGACCAGCCCCCCCCTCCCTCCCCCCACGCCGAGTCCCCAGCCCAGGATACCAGACGCCGCCCCCACCGGGAAAGCCCCCCGTCCCCTGGAGACCACCACCCCCCCAACGAGCCCTGCCCCCCCCCTCCCCGCCCTGGAGACTAGCCCCCACCCCTGGAGACCAGCCCCTTCCCTCTCGGCCGGGCCCCGCCCCTGGAGACCAGCCCCTTCCCTCTCGGCCGGGCCCCGCCCCTGGAGACCAGCCCCCGCCCCCCGGCCGGCCGCAGAGCGCGGCGAGCTGAGGCGCCTGCTCAGAGCGCACGCGGTGCGGGGAGGCACGGCCGCGCGCTCGAGCATGGCGGCGGCGGCGCTGGGCAGTTCCTGTGGGTCCGCGTCCCCGGCGGTGGCCGAGCTCTGTCAGAACACCCCGGAGACCTTCCTGGAGGCCTCCAAGCTGCTGCTCACCTACGCGGACAACATCCTCAGGTGCGAGGCCGCGGGCGGGACGCGTGCCAGCGGGCGGGGCTCGGCGCCCGCTCGGCGGGGTTTGGGGGCGCCCGGCCGGCCCCTGGGGCGCGGAGGCCGGGAGGGCCCCGGGCCTGGTTCCCGCTCGGGGGGGGGCGGGGGGTGTGAGCTGGGGCCTCCCGCCAGGGGCCTGGAGACCCGTCCGGCCCAGCCCCGCCGGAGCGGAGGGAGTCTCTGCACCTGTGACCTGACACCTGCTGTCGCGGAGCCCGGGGCGAGCCGGGTCCCGGGACGCGCGGGGCGGAGGAGGGGAAGGCGCGCCCCGGGCTCTGGCCTCGGCCCGGCGGTTGAACCGTCTTACGTGTCAGGACAGGAGCGGCGACAGCGTTTCATCCCCACTGCGTGCGTTTCATCCACCCGGTGCCTTCAGTTGCCATAGGGCTTCTCAGAAGTTAGCCACGGGCAAGATGTTTTCTTCCCAGCATTTTGTGAATAGCCTAATACTAGAGCCTAACACTACCGTGGTGTTCGTGAGGATAACCTTGGCTAAGAGTAGTTTGTTTCCTTTTTCTCTGAGCACACTTCTAGACCTCTAAGGAGCCTTACAGATTTGGGGAATTGGGAAGTAAGTTTGGGTGTTCATTTTGAAGCATTACGTCCCTCCACTCTTAGATCAAATGAGGTGGTGTCCTGAGGGACGGGATGTGGAGGGGAGGGAAAAGGAGCCCCACGTGCCGCCGCCTTAGTGCTGTTAGCTCGTTCATCAGGGCGCCGTGATTATACAGGCTCTGGCCCCGCCCCCCAGCCCCTGGTGCGCTTGCTTTTCTAAGGGGTGGATGTATTGGCCTGAAGTCTAAAAGGAGATCCTTCTCAGTGTCAAGGTTATAGATTTCACGTGACCCAGTTTTGGAGACATTAGTTACAAGTGCAGTGTCTTAACCCATGGCAGTTTTAATATGGCTCATATAGGCAACATTCATGATTTAAAAAGCGAGTTGAAGGAAGAACATATTGAGCCCTTGTTGTGTGCCAGATGCAGCGAGAGATGCAGCGCACAGCTGCACAGTTGAGGCCTGTATGGGGGCCTCCTTCCTCCTCTGTGACACTCTCTCAACTCACCTTCTCAGCCCTGGGAGGTCTGACAGCTCTTTACAGCGCAAGGATGCCAGAGGATTCTGCACAGTGAACTCCGAGGCAGAGTTCTCCAGAGCCCGTCAGCTAGCACCTCCCGTTTGGAAAGCCACCAAACTATTTAAACGCCATTCTTCAGAAAAGGGAGTTGCCCTTGTAATGAGGATTCACTTCTGGTTTCAATCCAGGGAAACCACAAATGCTGAGATCAAGGTGTTTTGAGGAAGAAAATCTTTTGCATCATAATCATCATTATGAATGTTTACCAGACTCATAGAAGAAACTTGGCATGCTGTCAGTGTATGTTGTAGTCTCTACTATGGCTTATGTTTCTTATCTTAAAAAGTTTTTTTTATCCAAAAAGGGAATTAGGAGTCTGGAACTCATGTAAGTGGAGATGGTATGAAAAACTACCCTTTTTAGTTCATCTTAATTAATAGTATTAGTTCCTGCCCTCATTCTTACAGTTCAAACTCGTTTGGTCTTCAGAGGGGGGAAAAAAACCCCACCTTTTCTTCCTCTTCCAAGTCCAGTGATTTGCTTGCCTCTTAACAGAAAAGCCCCAGACCTCTTCTTGATCCCTTAGCTACACTGCATTACAGACAGGCTAATCTAACTTATTTGAGAATAGAGGAAACCATGGTTTCTTTTGCTGTTTTAGGAACTCCTTTAGCATGAGAGATAAGGGATGTTGTCTTGATATCCTTTGCTCCTACCTCAGGGTCTGACATAGTATTTTATAGGGTGAGTGCTGAAATGAGAATTTCATTTGCAGTTTTTTTATTGTTGTTGTTAACAGCGATATTTGTCACTATACACTGGTGAAAATAATACTTTGGGTTAAGTTTGAAATTTCTGCTTCAGATGATGTTTATCTTATTCCGCAACTAAGGCTCGTAAAGCTAATGAAATTATAGAATGAAGTATATACTAATTTGCATGTACAATATACCATGGGTTTGAACCGTTTTTTCAGTTCACTGACTTCTAGATAAAAATCAGCTGTCCTCAGTATCTACCTTTCAAAAATCTGCAGTAGTTTTCCTGGCATTCCATGTGGGTTCACTAGAAAACTTGCTTCATTCATTCTTTAAAAAACAATATTTGATTTCCCACTAATTTCCTTTGCAAACTGCACACAGTTACTGGTTATGAACTGCACTGGGTGTGATTGGGAAGGGCCAAGAATGGAAAGTGGTTTCTTCCTTCAAAGAAAATAAGAAAGACACAGGTATGGAAAATAGCCACAGCATAAAATCTAGAGAACAATTAATTCCAAGACGATGTTTAAGCACTTACATGTTTATGTGAGGAGATAGCTGTATGACCTAGTGTGGAACAGTTCTGAGAACAGAGGTTTGGTTAGAGCACATATATTTGACATGATAGGCAACAGAAAGTGATTGTAGTTTCTAGACTCAAAAGAGAAGCATAATGAGAGATTTACGTGGAATAATGATGCGAGAAGACACAAGGCGTGGGTTTCATTTCTGAAGCTACTGCAGGGCATAAGCATAACTGTGGATGGAACAGAGAGAAGAACTGTAGTCAGGGACTGGCAGTCCTTGATGACTGAGTGCCAGGGGTAGAGCTGGTAACGGGAGGAGACAAAATACTGTACCTCAAATAACGTGAGATTTCTCATCTGGGTTACTCCTGACACCTGGAGAAACTGAGCAAGGTTGTCAACTGAGGATGGGTGAGTTTGTTGGCAACTTGTATGGTGGAGAGTATTTGTAATCGAACCAGCGGGTCTAAGTCCCAGTCAGCCATTTCCTAAGAATGTATGTAAACTGTCTGGGCTTCAGTTTCCTCTTTTTTAAAAGGAACGAACAATACCTACATTATAAGATTGTTGCAAAAGATAGAAATAAAGAACATGGCACATGTGTTGTTTTTTAGTCTCATTCAGTTTTTCATGTTAAGCTAGGTTACGTACACGTTTCCCTTGTTGTCAGCTGCAGAGAACGGTGGAATTAGAGCCAGAGATGCTTCCCAGGTGTTCTAAAGGCAGAGAGATGTTTTTGAAAATTTTACATGTAAGTCACAATAACAAATTTTCAGAAGGGCTAGAAATAGTTTTTCAGATGACCTACAAACCAACTTTTGTGATCAGTAATAAAAATGCAAGATTATAGGATGCACTCATGTACTAAATTTCCACTTGTGAGAACTCTTTCTGGGATTATGCATCCTAAAGAGGAAGAGAGCTAGTGAATGCTCAGATATATTTAATTCCCAGCATTTCTGAAATAGAAACATTTAAGCTTTCCTTTTCTGAGAAAAGGAATGCTGTGACTCAGTGGGAGGCTTATTATTAACATGTTGTAAAATCTTAGAAATATGGTAGATTATGACTTTTGAGGTGCAAAGTGGGACTTTTTCCTACTATTCAGTTGTAAATACACAGGCTAATTTTCTATAAATGAAACACTTTGTCTACCTGTGGGTAAGACAGCTAGGAAGGCACCAAAATGTGTTCAAAGTGATGGTTGAGTGAGGTTTGGGAAGTTTTGCTGCCCTTTCAAACCTCATTCATTCAACGTCATCATCCAACAACCGGAAAAAGAAATCTCAAGCTAAGGTGCAAGATAATTGCTAACAAGCAAGATAAATAATAAAGTCGTAGAAATAGTTAACGGTCACCAGAGATAGGGAAAAAAAAAATCAAAGAGTTATAGCAAAAAATATTTGAGAAAAGTCTGCAGAGAAAATTAAATTAGTGGAAGAAGAAGATCAAAACTAAAGGTCCGTAGGGGTACTTCAGAGGCCGCAGGATACTGAGAGTAGCAATGGGCTCGAGGAGAGTGGCCACACCAGGCTTATGCTGTGAAGCGAGAGGTTCAGGGGTGTTTGTGTGGCACTTCTCCAAGGGCAGGAAATGGGAGCTGACGGACCTGAGGTCTGCTGGCCCTGGGGCCAAGTTCTGTAAGCCTTTGAGGGCTTCAGGGGCTGACTTTCACATCAGTCTGTGCTCAAGACTATGGCTGGTCTGCTCAACACATTCATTCATTCATTCATTCATTCATTCATTCATTTATGGCTGCGTTGGGTCTCTGTTGCTGCGCGCGGGCTTTCTCTAGCTGCGGCGAGCGGGGGCTGCTCTTCATTGCGGTGCGCGGGCTTCTCTTGTTGCGGAGCAGGGGCTCTAGGTGTGCGGGCTTCAGTAGTTGTGGCTCGCGGGCTCTGGAGCGCAGGCTCAGTAGCTGTGGCGCACGGGCTTAGTTGCTCTGCGGCATGTGGGATCTTCCCGGACCAGGGCTTGAACCCGTGTCCCTGCATTGGCAGGCGGATTCTTAACCACTGCGCCACCAGGGAAGTCCTCAGCACATTTAAAAAGAGGAAGCTAGGATTTGGGTACCTGGATGTTATTGCCATTTTTCAAATTTTTATTTGCAATAAACGTTGAGTGAGAAAAACACATAAATGATATGTGAGGTCCATAGATGTTGTACAAAGATAGAACATTGTTCGTTAGAAACTAGAGAGGAAAATCTAAGCTATACAAAGCCTGTAGCAGAGAAGCTGCTTCAACACTTTGAAACATGTCTCAAAATAATAAGCTATATCGGAACAGCTCATGTAAGTTTTATCAGAATTTTTTAGTGTGAAAAAGGGAAGAAAAATTAGAAAATTAAGCCCAGTGAAAGACTTTGATTATGTAGAAATCTGGAAACTCTTGGGAAAAATAGACTAAGATAGCTCAAGCAGTTCTGCACCAAGTGGGATATACCCTCCTGGTGGTACTGATGTGTTTTTCACCCTGTGGAATGTGTTGAGTGTCGTGAAAAGATGCCTCGTCTACCTGTAACTAGCTTTGGTAAAGGTAGGATTATTCACTGTTTAATGTTTAAGTGGTAAGAAAGAGCGGCACGCTTATGATGTAGTGTGGCACAGAAGCCAGGGATGTAAACATTTCACTGTGCCCAGGGCAGCCCTCACAGCAAAGGCCAAAGGTCAGTATTGCCAAGGTTTAGAAACCCTGATCTGATACACACAATAAAAGAGTAAGGCATCTGTTTCTCTTTGTGTTTCTCAGTTATCTGTGATTTTCAAATGACCTGCAGTAAAGAACAGTATTTTTAATTTCCAATCCTTTGTGGACCTATAACTTTTGTAAAATGCAATGAAAATTTCATGGCAGTGTCAAATTGCTGTAATAATTACTGAATACTTTCAATTTCTGTACGCCTCATGGATGAAAAGCAAAGAGTTTACAGATCAGCACCAATCTGGACATTTTAAGTAACACTATTTTGGAGCGTTTGTCTCTGAATATTCTGTAATAAACTTGTGTAATTTTTGAAATTAAAAGAGGTTTAAAAAAGTTTTGTGTAGTATTTATGACATTTTGGCAACAGGAACTGCTTGATGGAAAACAAATGTGAAATTTGTTGAAACTTCCACAGTTAACAATCCCTGTTTTGGTTTTTATATCATGATATCTGGAGAACATGCGTAAGTTTAGGACAAAGGTGTTTGGTCATTTGCCAGCACTTGGCCACCCCATCATCCCAGACCCCAGGCTGGTAGCCTCAGCACTGCTTCTGTGGACCCCTGAGACAGCCTCAGTCTTTCTTAATGCCACACTGATGGAAGCCACTACCATTTTAAGGGCGTCAGTATCAGATATGAAACCTACTTATCATCCTGAATTAAGTTCAGAAGGCCTTTTGAGTATAATACCTTGATTGTCTTTAACCTTTTATTTTCTTTCTGATTTTTTTTTTTTTACAGCCTTTCTGATTTATCAACGTTATTACAAATCTCAAATCAAAGATTTTTCATGTGCTGGTCTCATCTCATGTGTACTATTCAAAATCTTAATCATGGTAAAAGAAATTCATATCTTCATTGTATTTTATTACCGTAGTTGCTGTGACAAAAATATATCTTGAGCTGAAACAGAAATTATAGTAAAAAACAACCATTGGTCTAGGGAAGAAAGAAAAATCAAGTGACCGTAAAGGTATACCTAGGTTCATGTTTGTCAGAAGTAAAGTCTTTGAGGAGCTGTGATTCATTTGTATATAGCTTCTTAGTTTCTTTTATTCATTCGTTTCACAAATATTTATTAACCACCATCTACACGTCCATCAGGCGCTATTCTCGATGACTGAGATCCATCAGAAGAAAACAGGCAAAACCTTCTACCCCTGTCTGGAGCTTGCATAGAATTTTTTCTTAGCAACGTAAAAACTCATAAAGGTCTCTAGTTTTAACAGCACAGAAATAGAATGTCACGTGGGTTTCCCTTAGGGCAGCATTGATATTATCAGCTGTGAAGTTAAACAATAATGTTGCAGTAAGTGTGTAGGAGGTAAGAATCACAAAATCAGTCTGTCTTTCCAGACTGTGCATCCTCTTCCTTTAAAGCTGGGATCTCTACTACCTCGTAGGCGTATAGCCAGTATAAAATGTGAAAAAGAATGCAAAAACATGGTGAAAAATGTAAATTGTTATATATAATCAGACTTTTTTTTTTTTAATCAGAAACCCTAATGATGAAAAATATAGATCTATCCGGATTGGAAACACAACTTTTTCTACTCGACTCTTGCCTGTCAGAGGAGCTGTTGAATGTTTATTTGAAATGGGCTTTGAAGAGGTCAGTGTGTTCACGGTTTCTTCTCCGCAGTTCGTGTACAGAGCATTCAGTATAGTGTTGATAGATAATTTCTAAATAAGAATATTTTTATTGATTCATTCATTTTGGAAAACTATGAGACCAGTTATTTCTTCACTTACTCTACATTGAAAAGTCACAGTCAATATGCTTTAAAATCACAGTAAAATATAACAACTCTCCCACAGGGAGAATTCTTACAATCTCAGTCCTTTAGAATAGGGAGGTCAGACATGCAACCCAAGGACTAAATTGTGGTTCTCTTTAGACCTTTAGCAAAAATCTGCCATGTGAGCAAACATGAATTGCTGATGGGGGTCCAACCACAATTGCTGATGGGGGTCCAACCACCTGTCTCCAGTAAGAAATGACAAGAGTAAAAACAGAAAAGTTGAGTTTAGTTGCCACACATAAGGGTTCCCTTCTGTGACAGGAGAAAAGAATCTCAGTGGGTTTTTTTGTTTTTAGGTCAAAAGAAAAGCTTGGTGTTTCCATGTTGTGGAATCTTGTGGCATAGTTTAATTTTATGACACAATGAAAGTAGCTTTCAAGATGATGAGTTTTCTTTATGTGTATATGCTTAACCATTTCTAGTTTATGGAATACTGAGAGAAGTCCAGCCAGGTTCTAGGGGCCGAGCAGCCAATAGCAGTCAACTGGCAAGACCGTAGCAGCTGTTAAGGAGATATGCTGAGTTGCTCTGGGATGTGCTTTCCTCCCCGCCTCTCTGCTTGCCTCCCCTGGTTCTGTTTCAGGCCTTAGGAATATAGTGGTGAACTAGTTAGATAACAGATCCCATCTCACATGGAGCTTGCATTCCTGTAGGTTAGATAGACAGTAGGTGTGAAAACAAAGATGAGCACAAAGAAGAAAATGAGGCATGGAAAGAACATCATAAGCAACTGTAGTGATGGGCAGCTATGTGAGGACAAGCGCTCAGGGGAGTCCCCTGAGGAGATCGTGGTTGAGCTGGGACCTGAGTGATGAGAAGCAGTTCAAATACCTGACGCTCTCAGGTGAGGGTTTTTCAGGCACAGAGATCCACACGTGTGGAGGATTTCTAGCAGGAGTAGCCTTGGCACAGAAAGTGGCCACGGAGGCAGGCCTGGGGTTTTGGGAACTGTGGTAAAGATTGCACTTTATGACGAGTGGGATGGGAAGCCATTGAAAGGTTTTAAGCAGGGAAGAGTATTTTTGAAGATGGCTCTAGCGGTTGTAAAGAGAATATTCTGGATGTTCTGGATGGGGGCAAGGGGTAAAGCAGGGAGGCCAGTTATAAAACTTATCCCGTTAGTCTCAGTGAGAAAGGGTAGTGGTTTGTCTAGATTCCGTGAGGACAGGCTCTGTGTCTGTGTTGCTCCCTGTGGGCTGGCTGCTGGGAAAGGAGCAGAGCAGGTGGGCACCCAGTAAATATTTGTGGAATTAAAGACCGACAGCAGTGGAGATGGGGCAGTAGTGGGATCCAGGATTTCTTTTTGAAGCAGTCTGTGGGACTTGCCAATGAACTAGATGTGGAATGTAAGGGAAAGGAAGGAGTCAGGCTGACGTCTGGGTTTTGGTTTGAGCAGCTGAGTGGATGGGAGTACCATTCATTGAGGTTGAAAAATCTTGGAGAGTAGCAGGTATCAGGGGAGAAAAAACGAACTGTCTTTTGGATAATTGTAACTGATATACTCTTAAATATTCACGTAGAGGTGTCAAGTAGAGAGTTGGATATGAGTCTTTGATGATTCAAAAGGAGAGGCCAGGGTGGAGGTATAAATTATGGTGTCACCTGCTTGTAGTTGCTCACAGACATCTGAACATAAAGAATTTAAAACTATAGATGGGGAAAATTGAGAACCTTGATGAATTTGTTCAAGGAAATGCAGATTTTTGAGAGTCAAATGACAGGAAAATTAAGTAAATGACAACTGGAGACTGTTGAAGTTGAAGTGTTTTAGTTTCTCATTGTTTCTCATTGTTGAAGTGTCACAGATTCAGTGGAATCATATTTATCTTTCATTCAGCAAATACCTGAGTGCCAGGAGGGATGACCAACCGCTCTAGTTTGCCGGGGACTGTCCTGGTTTTAGCAGTGAAAGTCCAGCCCCGCAGAAAACCCCTCAGTCCCAGGCAAACTTGTAGGTTGGTCACGCCAGTGCCAGGTAACAAGCCAGATTGAGACTTGCAGTAGTATTTGATGCAAGTAGAGTCACAATTTCAGAAAAGATGATCATGCTTTAAGACTAATTTATACTTAGAGTTTCTGGCTGGCTTTGCACTTCACACTGTAGGAAGTAAATGTTTTATCAGTGTTAGCCAACGGAGCTGAAACTGAACTCTACCACCAGAAAGAAACTTGGTGGGCTTTGAGATGAAGTAGCAATCCAAGACCTATCCTGAAATTTTCAGTTGCACATTAAAATCCTGGACACCTTTGTGCCCACTTGTCCCTGAGGCTGCATTCTTGTTTATGAAAATTCTGAGGAGGAGGTTGAGAAAGAGTAGGATTCAAATGGTCGTGTGACCCATCAGGCTGGCTTAGTGGAGTAGTTCTTGCTGGGAGCTGCACCCACCCTCGGGGAGGATGGGGCATCGAGGGCCGTAGCTTTGGTTGTCTTGGTGCCTGGAAGATGTCACCAGCATTTAGCGAGCAGGGACGGGGTTGACTCACATCTGGCGGTGAGAATTGCCTCACCAAGAATGCGTTGAGAAACAGAGATTTTCTTAAATACTAGAATCCTCGTTGGTTTCTTAAAATGTTACTGGGTCTAGTGCATTAAGCCTGTAGTTTTGTCCTTTTATGAAAATACAGTGCCGTCGATTAAACTTTTTCGTACGGACACTTCAGTCATAATCATACATTCTTTTAGGACTGGTGCTGAAAAGGTGGAAGGGAAGGGAGCAGCCTCTGTCTCACCGGGGCCCTCTCTGAGGTGTGGACCAGCCAGATCCACATGGCTGTCGGGCTCTCCCATCTCTGGCCGTGGTGTCGTGTACCTTCCTCAGTGCTGCTCCACTCACAGTGTGAGATCAGGGGCCTCCATGCTTGGTTTTAAACCAGGAGTCTGGTTTCTCTTCCCAGAGCCCATCATAGATAGGAGGTAGTTCCTTTCTCCTGTTGGAAAATACACTGTGTTCCAGTTTGTGCCAACCATTGTGTACGTAATCATCGCAGCTGTAGAAATGCTTTTTGCTCAACCCTTCCAGCTATTTGTACAGGCTTGTGGGTTTTGATCTCTGTTCAGGCTCAGGTGGAATCAGTTATAGCATAACGATCAAGGTCATGCAGTTTGAAGCCTTGCTCTGACGGTTGGTAGAGTCAGGCAGGTTATTTAACTTCTCTGAGCCTTCGTATTTCCATATGAAAAGTGGGGATAAACCCAATACCTACCTTTCAAGGTGGTTGTAAGAATTCTTCAGATAATGTGGGTAAAGTGCTTTTTAGCACAGCACCTAGAAACACATAAATGCAGTAAATGGTAGTAGTCTTTTTTACAGCTGTTTTGGGTAATACATGGAGATTGCTGGCCTCTCCCAGCTTTTTCAAATGGATTCACGTGGAATTGATTTTCATGTCATTGTGGAGTAATGTCTTGGTCAGTTGATTCCTGTAGATCTGCCATCACCAGGGAAATAAGGTCATTCTCAGTTGTGGAGTTGAATTTAAATGCTCACAATCTACAGGTTGGTCCACTGCATATTGTAACGACTGTGTTATCTCATTTGCAGTTGGTGGAATTACTGTTTTAACACTGTTGCTTCTCAACACCTTAAACCTTGATGGAATATATTTTCATTTCACTTTTCTGTTTGTTTTGTAATTTACTATTTCACATTGTGAGCTTTGTTGTAATGTTTATTGTACCTCAGAGAACTCTGATTATATTATGTGAATTCATTAAATGAATCACTTCTTAAAGAATCAGATTTTTATTGTTTGATGGTTTGTTTTTGTTTGGACCACCTTTGTATTACTAAATAGCAATCCATAGTTTTGAATTGACCCTCAGGATGTAATTTTTGTTATCTTGGAAGAATTAGTGAACTCCATACACAGACTTCTAATCATGTAGCTATTCTTAAAGACTTGAGTTTAGAAGATTCAAAGGTTGTTATATAACTTCTTACTGGTTTTATGTGACCAATGATCATTTTGAATGGCTGTATCTATAGTGTCATTATTTCATAGGGAATTTCATGGAGAATAGTTGTATCATATACTATTGCAGAGAAGATAGGAATGTGCATTTTTGCATCTCTTAGGAGCCTTTCTGACTCATTACAGTATTTCTAAAAGATAAAGTATTTTTCTAAAGGTCTTTTGAACCAATAAAACAGGCTAAACATTTTATGCTAATAAGGAGACATATTTTCTGGCATACCTTTGCCTGTATTTTTTTTAAAAGTGCCAAAATGGTAAGAAAAGAGAAAGATTGTTAAAATATGATGTGTTCTGTAGTATTGGCTCCATTTTACATATACTGTGTAAGAATGACTGTCAGTATAAAGCAAAGGTTAAAATTTTCCCTAATTTTATAAATTCCAGGGAGAAACCCATCTTATCTTTCCTAAAAAAGCTTCAGTGGAGCAGCTGCAAAAAATTCGTGACCTGATTGCCATAGAGAGAAGTAGCAGATTGGATGGATCAGATAAGAGCCACAAAGCAGAATTATCTCAGCAACTTGCAGCCAGCACCCAGCTTCCTACAGCGCAGGCTTCCGGTCCTAATGGGTTAACCCAGCATCCAGGGAACAGTGAAGGGCGGTCATCAAACCCACCGTCCACTCCAATGGTAATGTTAGAATTAAACCTTCCTTGACTGCTCCTTTCAAAGTCTTGATATAGCAAAAGCTTTAAAATAGGACTTATTCCAGAATTTATGTCTCAGTCATTCTTGGTTCTTACAGTTCTAATACGTTCAAATTTCCTGAGCTCTTTTAAAAAATTGTCAGATCTGTAACAAGAGTGGGGAAATGGAAATGGCTGTCTTTTATTTGGACTTTTAAATCTTAACTTGTGGCTTATTGTTTCTGAGGCAGCCAGGGTTTTATTTAATTTATCATTTGTAAATGTACCTGTTGCCGTGGCGCTTAAATCAGTTGCACAGATTAGCATGTGTCTTTAACCTAGAAAAAGTAAAGGACTTGCTAGACAGGTGTGTGGCCATCAAATAAGATGTCCTCTATTGCTTTGACACTTCTGATGTAATACCTGCTGCTGTCTACCATGGAATTACTAATTCCAACAACCTACCATTATCAACACCTCAATTCAATAAAAAATCGGCTTCTTTAGGCTTAAGGTAAATAATCATTAATTTACTGATAGTGGTGCTAGCATACACATATATACTTTTGAAGAACTGAAGTCAAATTATTGATGTCTTACAGGCATTCTCGGTGTACTTAAATGACCTTATTTAATAGGAAATTATCCTGTTTACAAAAGAATCCCTTTTAATAAAGGTCCTTAAGCATTTTACTCCTAAATTTCCACTGTCAGAAAAATTTTCATGGTTTTTCTATAGTAATTTTATCAGTAGGCAGCTTAAACTCATGTCCTCTTTCAATTTTGGTGAAACACCTGGTTACTCTCCTCCATACACTGGAACTCTACATCTAGAGTCAGTTGTTAAATCTACCCTTAATTTTCTCCAGCTGGATAATTGGAGAGCCTTTAACCTAACCTCCCTGGTAGTCAGATGATGGGCAGTCATTCCTTAGTGTAGGCTGGGAATACCCTAAGCTTGTCTTTCAAAAATAAAGAATTGAAGGTGGTAGTGGCTGGCAAGGGAGGAGAGAGTACTGTCCTTTTGAATAATAATTCTTCTTCTTCTTCTTTTTTTTTTTAATTAATTAATTAATTAATTAATTTATTTATTTATTTGCTGCGTTGGGTCTTCATTGCTGCACGCGGGCTTTCTCTAGTCGTGGTGAACGGGGGCTACTCTTCCTTGCGGTGCGCAGCCTTCTCATTGTGGTGGCTTCTCTTGTTGCGGAGCACGGGCTCTAGGCGCACGGGCTTCAGTAGTTGTGGCACTCGGGCTTCAGCAGTCGTGGCTCGTGGGCTCTAGAGCGCAGGCTCAGTACTTGTGGCACACAGGCTTAGTTGCTGCACGGCATGTGGGATCTTCCTGGACTAGGGCTCGAACCTGTGTCCCCTGCATTGGCAGGCGGATTCTTAACCACTGCACCACCAGGGAAGCCCCTCAGTTATAGTTTGAGGTCTTTAATTACTTACCAGAAAGGGCCTGGATACTACACTAAAAACAAATTGTCATTCTATTGTCAAAACGAATTTAGAGTTTAGAAGAAAATAAACTTTCACAAACACATATGCTCTTAGAAGGCTACTGTATATTAACTCTTACTTCTCTAGTCCCTGGGACAAAGTATCTTTTTCTGTATTCCTTAAGGGAGTTGGGAGGAATTAGAAGGAATCTTGTTTTTTATAGCCAACTCCTGGTTCCATGGATTACTGAAGTACACATTTTTAAAAAGTATTTGTTATTTACGCTTTTATCACCATTAATTGCTGTATTACAGAGTTTGACAATTATGTTCTCCTTCCTTTCTCATTTTGAGTGGGGATACTAACTGAGAATTAAAATGGCCCAAGTAAAGCAGCAGGAGAGAGATTAACAAAACATTTAACTGCATGTAAACTAGACAAATCCTGAGCACTGTTGAGTGTCACAACTAATATATTTCTTTGGTTGAAACTGTATCAAGTAAAATTTGGAAATACAAGACAAGGTGATAGTCATTGATGTTGAGGTTGCCAATAAGTTTTTCCCTTAAGATATAAAGTACTGGAATATACCGGTGCTCAATAAACGGTGATGTAGTTAGAAATTTATTTTGCTGCTTTTTCTGGATATTTTATGTAAATGAAAGCTACACTATGTAGTCTTTTGCTTCTGGCTTCTTTTACTTTGTATGTTTTTGAGGTTTATCCATATTGCAGGATGTATTAGTATTTTTTTCCTTTTTATTGCTGAATAGCATTCCGTGGCGGGCATTTGGGTTTGCCGTGTTTGCCTCTTACAGACAATGCTGCTATGAATGTCCACATACCAGGCTTTGTGTGGGCAGATGTTTTCATTTCTCTTGGGTAGATTCCTAGAAGTGGAACCACTGGGTTGTATGACAAGTTTATGTTATTGCTTTAAGAAATTGCAAGCTGTTTTCCAGAGCTGTTGCGCCTTTTTACATTCTAACCAGCAGAGTGTGAAGGTTCCGATTTCTCAGTATTCTCATTGATAATTGTTAATGTCTTTTTTATTATAGCCATTTTAGTCGATGTTAAGTAGTGTCTCATTGTGGCTTTAATTTGTACTTTCCTAATGACCAAACTGATTTCTTAAATTTGCTGGTTATACATGCTGAGTATTTAGTGTCCTTATATGAAATAACTTCCTGATAACCCTTTATATATTTTTATGCCCTTTGCCTTCCAAAAGCAGGTTCAAAACAGCAAAGACAGTTTTTCAAAGACTGAGCCTCAGAATGTTGGAAGCATTGTTTCCAATTTTGCAACTTTATCTGGGTTGAAAGCATGTGACTCTGAAGTATGATTTGCTTAAAATAAGTCTTTGGCAGTTATTGCACAGATAGTCTAAATGTATGCTTTTATTTGATATGTGACTGCTTTTAAAATGTGTATGAAGTTGTTGAGGACTTTGCATCAGCACTTTTATCACTCTAGAAATTATTGCCCATTGTGTATATGAGTATATATGTATCTATTTAAAAGAATTATCATTTCAGATTGTTTCATTGAAATTATAAAAATAATATTAGATAATGATAAATAACAAAATTAGTTGATTTTTTTTAAAATGAAGATTTTTTTTTTTTAATTTAACTTTTATATTGGAGTATAGTTGATTTACAGTGTTGTGTTAGTTTCAGGTGTGTAGCAAAGTGGTTCAGTTATACGTATACATGTATCAATTCTTTTTTAGGTTCTTTTCTCATATAGGTTATTACAGAACCTTGAGTAGAGTTCCCTGTGCTATACAGTAGGTCCTTGTTGGTTACCTGTTTTATATATAGTAGTGTGTATATGTTAATCCCAAACTCCTAATTTATCCCTCTCCTAGACCTTTCCCCTTTGGTAACCATGTTTGTTTTTGAAGTCTGTGAGTCTGTTTCTGTTTTGTAAATAAGTTCATTTGTATCATCTTTTTAGATTCCACACAGAAGTGATACCATATGATATTTTCTTTCTCTGTCTGACGTACTTGATCATCTCTAGGTCCATCCATGTTGCTGCAAATGGTGTTATTTCATTCTTTATTGTGGCTGAGTGGTATTCCATTGTGTGTGTGTGTGTGTGTGTTTGTGTGTATACACATCACATCTTTATTCATTCATCTGTCGATGGATATATTGGTTGTTTCCATGTCCTGGGAATTGTAAACAGTGCTGCAATGAACATTGGGGTGCATGTATCTTTTCGAGTTGTGGTTCTCTCTGGATATATGCCCAGGATGTGGGATTGCTGGGTCATATGTTAGTTCTATTTTTAGTTTTTTAAGGAACCTCCATACTGTTCTCCGTAGTAATTGTACCAATTTACATTCCCACCAACAGTGTAGGAGGGTTCTCTTTTCTCCACACCCTCTCCAGCATTTATTATTTGTAGACTTTTTATGATGCCATTCTGACTGGTGTGAGGTGATACCTCGTTGTGGTTTTGATTTGCATTCCTCTAATAATTAGCGATGTTGGGCATCTTTCCAAGTGCTTTTTGGCCATCTTTATGTCTTCTTTAGAGAACTGTCTATTTAGGGTTTCTGCACATTTTTTGATTGTGGTGGGTTTTTTTTGTTTTTTCTTTTTGATATTGAGCTGCATGAGCTATTTGTATATTTTGGAGACTAATCCCTTGTCAGCTGCTTCATTTGCAAATATTTTCTCCCATTCTGTGGGTTGTCTTTTAATTTTGTTTATGGTTTCCTTTGCTGTGCGAAAGCTTTTAAGTTTAATTAGGTCCCATTTATTTATTTTCTTTTTATTTTCGTTACTCTAGGAGACAGATCCAAAAAGATATTTCTGCAATTTATATTAGACAACGTTCTGCCTATGTTTTCCTCTATGAGTTTTATAGTATCCGGTCTTACATTTAGGCCTTCAATCCATTTTAACATTACTTTTGTGTATGATGTTAAAGAATGTTGTAATTTCATTCTTTTACATGTAGCTGTCCAGTTTTCCCAGCACAACTTGTTGAAGAGGCTGTCTTTTCTCCATTGTATATTCTTGCCTCCATTGTCATAGATGAATTGACCATAGGTGCATGGGTTTATTTCTGGGCTTTCTATCCTGTTCCGTTGATCTATATTTCTGTTTTTGTGCCAGTACTATACTGTTTTGATGACTGGAGCTTTGTAGTATAGTCTGAAGTTAGGGAGCCTGATTCCTCCAGCTCTGTTTTTCTTTCTCATGATTGCTTTGGCTATTCGGGGTCTTTGTGTCTCCATACAAATTTTAAGATTTTTTTTTGTTCTAGTTCTATGAAAAATGCCATTGATAGTTTGATAGGGATTACATTGAATCTATAGATTGCCTTGGTTAGTATAGTCACTTTGACAATATTGACTTTTCTAATCCAAGAACATAGTATCTCTTTCCATCTGTTTGTGTCATCTTCAACTTCTTTCATCAGTATCTTATAGTTTTCTGAGTACAGGTCTTTTGCCTCCTTAGGTAAGTTTATTCCTAGGTATTTTATTCTTTTTGATGTGATGGTAAATGGGATTGTTTGTTTAATTGCTCTTTCTGATCTTTCACTGTTAGTGTATAGAAACAACAGATTTCTGTGTGTTAATTTTGTATCGTGCAACTTTACTGAATTAATTGATGAGCTCTAGTAGTTTTCTGGTGGCATCTTTAGGATTTTCTATGTATACTATCTGGTCATCTTCAAACAGTGACAGTTTTACTTCTTCTTTTCCAATTTGGATTCCTTTTATTTCTTTTTTTTCTCTGATTGCTGTGGCTAGGACTTCCAAAACTATGTTAAATAACAGTGGCAAGAGTGGACATCCTTGTCTCGTTCCTGATCTTAGAGTAAATTCTTTCAGCCTTTCACCATTGAGTATGATGTTAGCTGTAGGTTTGTCATATATGGCCTTTATTATGTTGAGGTAGGTTCCCTCTGTGCCCACTTTCTGGAGAGTTTTTATCATAAATGGGTGTTGAATTTTGTCAAAAGCTTTTTCTGCATCTATTGAGATGATCATATGGATTTTATTCTTCAATTTGTTAATATGGTATATCACACTGATTGGTTTGCAGATATTGAAGAATCCTTGCATTCCTGGGATAAATCGCACTTGATCACGGTGTATGCTTCTTTTAATGTATCGTTGGATTTGGTTTGCTGGGATTTTGTTGAGAATTTTTGCATCTATGTTCATCAGAGATGCTGGCCTGTAATTTAATTTTTCTGGTGGTGTCTTTGTCTGGTTTGGGTATCAGGGTGATGGTGGTCTCATAGAATGAGTTTGGGAGTGTTCCTTCCTCTGCAATTTTTGGAATAGTTTCAGAGGACAGGTGTTAACACTTCTCTAAATGTTTGATAGAATTCACCTGTGAAGCCATCTGGTACTGGACTTTTGTTTGTTGGAAGTTTTTTAATCACAGTTTCAATTTCAGTGCTTGTGATTGGTCTGTTCATATTTTCTGTTCCTGGTTCAGTCTTGGAAGAGTGTTCCTTTCTAAGAATTTGTCCATTTCTTCTAGGTTGTCCATTTTATTGGCATAGAGTTGCTTGTAGTAGTCTCATGATCCTTTGTATTTCTGTGGTGTCAGTTGTAACTTCTTTTTCATTTCTAATTTTGTTGATTTGAGCCCTTTCCCTTTTTTTCCTGCATGAGTCTGGCTAAAGGTTTATCGATTTTGTTTTATCTTTTCAAAGAACCAGCTGTTAACTTTCATTGACATTTTATGTTGTTTTCTTCATCTCTGTTTCATTAATTTCTTCTCTGAACTTTATGATTTCTTTTCTTCCACTAACTTTGGGTTTTGTTTGTTCTTCTTTCTCTAGTTGCTTTAGGTGTAAGGTTAGGTTGTTTCTTTGAGATTTTTCTTGTTTCCTGAGGTAAGATTGTATTGCTGTAAACTTCCCTCTTAGAACTGCTTTTGCCAGGTCCCATAGGTTTTGGATCGTCATGTTTCATTTTCATTTGTCTCTAGTTATTTTTCGATTTCCTCTTTGATTTCTTCATTGATCCATTGGTTGTTTAGTAACATATTGTTTAGCTTCCACGTGTATGGTTTTTTTTAGTTTTTTTCTTGTAGTTGATTTCTAATCTCATGGTGTTGTGGTCGGAAAAGATGCTTGATATGATTTCAGTTTTCTTAAATTTGCCAAGGTGTGCTTTGTGACCCAGCATGTGATCTGTCCTGGAGAATGTTCCATGTGCATTTGAGAAGAATGTGTATTCTGCTGCTTTTGAATGGAATGCTCTATAAGTATCAATTAAGTCCTTTGGTCTAATGTGTCATTTAAGGCCTGTGTTTCCTTATCTTCTATCTGGATGATCTGTCCATTGATGTAAGAGGGGTGTTAAAGTCCCCCACTATTATTGTGTTACTGTTGATTTCTCCTTTTGTGGCTGTTAGGATTTGCCTTCCATATTGAGGTGCTCCTGTGTTGGGTGCGTATATATTTACGATTGTTATATCTTCTTCTTGGATTGATCCCTTGGTCATTATGTAGTGTCCTTCCTTATCTCTCGTAACAGTCTTTATTTTAAAGTCTATTTTGTCTGATATGAGTATTGCTACTCCAGCTTTCTTTTGATTTACATTTGCATGGAATATCTTTTTCCATCCCCTCACTTTCAGTCTGTATGTGTCCCTAGATCTGAAGTTGGGTCTCTTGTAGACAGCATATATATGGGTCTTGTTTTTGTATCCATTCAGCCAGTCTGTATTTTGGTTGGAGCATTTAATCCATTTACATTTGAGGTAATTATCAATATGTATGTTCTTATTGCCATCTTGTTAATTGTTTTGGATTTGTTTTTGTAGGCTTTTTTTCTTCCCTTCCTCTTTTGTTCGCTTCTCTTGTAATTTGATGACTGTCATTAGTGTTGTTTGGATTGCTTTTTCTTTTTTGTGTGTGTATCTATTGTAGATTTTTAGTTTGCTGTTACCATGAGGTTTTGATATAGCAGTCTATATACAAACAAGATTGTTTTAAGTCACTGGTCTTTAATTTCCAATGCATTTCCAATATCCTGCATGTGTACTCTCCTCTTCTCGCAATTGCTGGTTTTGATATCATATTTGTGTGTGGATGATTTCCTACCTTTACTCTATGTTTGCCTTTAATGGTGAGCTTTCCCATTCGTAATTTTCTTGATTCTAGTTGTGGCCTTTTCTTTTCTGCCTGGAGTAGTTTTTTAAAGATTTTTTGTAAAGCTGTTTTGGTGGTGCTGAATTCTCTTAGCTTTTGCTTGTCTGTAAAACTTTTGCTTTCTTCATCGAATCTAAATGAGAGGCTTGATGGGTAGAGTATTCTTGGTTGTAGGTTTTTCCCTTTTCTCACTTTAAATATATCATGCCATTTCCTTCTGGCCTTCAGAGTTTCTGCTGAAAAAAAATCAGCTGATAACTTTATGGGGATTCCCTTGTATGTTATTTGTTGCTTTTTCCTTGTTACTTGTAATATTTTTTCTTTGTCTTTAATTTTTGTAAGTTTGATTAATATGTGTTTCGATGTGTTCCTCCTTGAGTTTATCCTGTATGGGACTCTGCGCTTCCTGGACTTGAGTGAGTGTTTCCTTTCTCATGTTAAGGAAGTTTTCGGCTATAATCTCTTCAGATATTTTCTCAGGCTCTTTCTCTCTCTCTCCTCCTTCTGGGACCCCTATAATGCGAATGTTGCTGTGTTTAATGTTGTCCCAGAGGTCTCCAAAACTGTCTTCATTTCTTTTCATTCTTTTTTCTTTATTCTGTTCCACAGCAGTGATTTCCACCAATTTGTCTTCCATCTAACTTATTCGTTCTTTTGCCTCATTTATTCTGCTATTGATTCCTTCTAGTGTATTTTTCACTTCAGTTATTGTATTATTCATCTCTGTTCTTTAAATCTTCTAGCTCTTTCTTAAGTATTTCTTGTATCGTCTCAGTCTGTGCCTCCATTCTTTTTCCAAGACCTTGGGTCATCTTTACCATTACTCTGAATTCTTTTTCAGGCAGATTGCATATTTCCACCTCACTTGGTTGTTCTTCTGGTGTTTTATCTTGTTCCTTCATCTGAAACATGTTTCTCTGCCATCTCATTTTGTCTAACTTTCTGTGTTTGTGGTCTCTGTTTCTCAGGCTGCAGGACTATAATTCTTCTTGGTTGTGGTGTCTGCCCCCTGGTGGGTAAGGTTGGTCCAGGGGCTTGTGCAGGCTTCCTGGTGGGAGGGACTGGTGCCTGGCCACTGGTGGGTGGAGCTGGGTCTTGTCCCTCTGATGGGCAGGGCCGTGTCAAGGGGTGTGTTTAGAGGTGTCTGTGTGCTCAGGATGTCTTTAGGCAGCCTGTCTACTCATGGGTGGGGCTGTGTTCCCACCCTGTTGGTTGCTTGGACTGAGGTGTCCCAGCACTGGAGCCTACATGAGACACAGCTGACCCCCGCCTCCCCCAGGAGACCCTCCTAGACCCACAGGTAGGTCTGGCCCAGGCTGATATGAAGTCACTGCTTTGCCCTGGGTCCCAGTGCATGTGAAACCTTGTGTGTACCCTCCAAGAGCAGATTCTCTGTTTCCCCCAGTCCTGTGGAGCTCCTGCGCTCAAGCCCTGCTGGCCTTCAAAGCCAAATGCTCTGGGGGCTCCTCCTTCTGATGTGAGCCCCCCAGGCTGGAGAGCCTGACATGGGGCTCAGAAGTCTCACTCCTGTGGGAGAACCTCTGCGAAATAATTATTTTCCAGTTTGTGGGTTGCCCACCCGGTGGGTGTGGGATTCGATTACACAGCGAAAGCGCCCCTCCTACCATCTCACTGTGGGTTCTTCTTTGTCTTTGGATGTAGAATATCTTTTTTGGTAGGTTCCAGTCTTTTTCGTCCATGGTTGTTCAGCAGTTAGTTGTGATTTTGGTGTTTTCCTGAGAGGAGATGAGCTTAGGTCCTTCTCCACCATCTTGTCTCCTCTCTGTTCTGTTTATAATTTTAAATTGACACCAATTCTGCTTATTATATGCAAAGCCCTTCTCTAGTCTCCACATCAAAGTCAAATTTGTTCTGTCTTGAAGATGTTAAAGAGTTAAGTCAGAATTGCAAAATCTTCAAATGCAGACTTAAAACGGTAGGAGCCCACCATGAAGAGCACTCAGGTTCAGCCTCCTGGCCGTCCTGGCATCTTCTTCCCCTGGCTGTGCACCTCTGAGTTAGTCGATTTTTAAACTATTTAAATCTCATAAGACAACTTCTTAGTCTGGATCTCTATGCAAACTTTGTAAGAGAAGAAATCTCCTCCTTGTCTCCTTTGGACACAGATTTAAATGTTCAATTTCTTGTTCGTGAACCATTCTTAAAAGTAACATATATTTACATACTTTCAACAGGCAATTATGACACATATTCAAATTGGCATTCTTAATATCCGTTAGAAATGATGATGTGGTATATTTTGACATGAAGACAATTATTATGTGGTGAAAAAAAGGTAAACTAAGAATTCCAAAATTAAACAACATATGTTGTGTGTATGTGTGTATTTCCATTTTTCTTATTAAAAACACACATACATAAATATGTTCATTTTTAAAAGGTCTGGAAAGCTGTACACAGATATCTTAGCTATAATTTTCTCTGAGTGGTGAAATTATGTAGTGATTTCATATTATTTATACCATTCAGTATTTCCTGAAAACCTTCTGCAACATTTATTACCGTTACAAATAGAATAAAATGGTTTTTGTAAGAAATGTTTATTGAAGTCACAAGTTGATTAAAACTATCATTAAAAATTTATTAAACATAACTTTTATGTTAAGAAAACAGGTTCTAAATTTAAAAGCCACTGAAGCAAAGGGTTGTAAAAAGGTAGAAAGAGGCCTGGTGGGCTTGAGAAGCCTTGTCCTTTACTAAAGTAAATTTGCTGATCCAAATTCCACTGCTTCTATTTTGTGTGATTTGACAAAAATACACATTGTACTTGTTTTCTTATAAAGTGTCTTAAATAGCTCACATTAGAGACCAAATAATTGGAATCCAGGTATGATTAGTGAAGAAAAAAATCTTTTTTGCTCTAAAACAGATTTCACATTTTAAACTCCCATTTGTATTCCAAATAACTTTTAACTCTTAAGCAATTAACTGTTGCCTCATCTACATGGTTACCCAGCTGCTATAATGGCCATGCAATCAGCAAACTTCTATTTTTATGAATTAGTTTTTTTGGCATTGTGCCAATGAGTATTTAAAGAAATAAGGCAAAGAAAATAAACTTTATTCTTCAAGATTGTTTGAGTGCCATTAAAAACCACAGTGAAGGAGGTAATTTCCAGAGTGAAAAATGAAAATAAAAATTCTTTGGATGAGTTCTTACCCTCTCAGTAAATGAAAATCTGTGTGTAAAAATAAATAAATAAATAAAAAAAAAACAACTGTAAGGGTCTCCTCTTTATAGGAATTCTTTCAAATAAAAATGGAGACATCCTGTTTGCTTGTTTGTTTGTTTGTTTCTATATCAATTCTGGTAAAAAGCACGCTCCTTCCTGCTGTGGGTGCCCTGGGTTTCCCACCTTCAGGTCTGCCCCATCTCTTCTGTCATCTGTTAATAGAGTAAATGTGTCTGCACCTACTGAAGGCCAGCCCTGGCCCCTTTCTTCCCTCAGGATGGCTTCTGTAGCCTGGGAGGGAGCCATCATTGATCCAAATATTAAATATTATAATAACTTAATTGCTTTACTTTTTGGACAAAAAAATAATATAAATAGAAGTTGTAATATTTTCTGTCCCTATCCCAGTGGACCACTTTGTACAGCTCCTTGGGGGCACCTGGCCCACTTCGGGACACCACTTATACCACTGAGTCTCTTAAAACTTGTTTTCCTTATTAACACTGTTACAAAACTTATTACTAAGATCATCAGTGATCTCCATGCTGCTAAATTTAATGGACTTTTTTCAGTTCATTTTTACTTGACCATTCATAGTTTTTAGCTCAGTTGACCATTTCCTGGTTTTTCTTCTATTATAAGTGGTTCAGCCATTGACCCAGTTGCTCATATGTGGATCATTCCCACATATTTTTCTACTTTCCTAACTGCCCCCTGACCCCACGGTTCAGTCACTAGGATTTGTTGATTCTACTTCCTACATGTTTTTCGTATCCATTCACTATTCTACCACCTCTGTCCCCACCCTGGTTTAAGCCTCCGCTCCCTCAGAGTTCGGCAGTGGTCCCCCAGTGAGTCTTCTGAGGCCCGCTTTCTCCCCCCTACAGCTGGTGTCAGACTCAGAGAACACAAATCTGATCATTTTACTCCCTTGCTTAGGTCTCTTTAATAGCTTCCCATTACAGTGGAAAGAGACAGGGAAGATCTCGATGCTTCCCCAGCCCAACTTCTTGCTCAGCTGTCTCGCTCCATCATTTCCCCTGGGTGCTCTGTGCTCCAGACACACTGACTTTCTCTCTGATCCTTCACACCATGTTAAGTGTATCCCCCTGTGCAGACTCCCCAGCTACCTACACGTTGCTCCCTGTGACAGGAATGGTCTTCTCCCTTCCCTGGTTACCAGCTGCTTCTCATCCTTCATATTTTACTGCAAATATCGTTTCTCCAGGGAATTCTAGTTGTACAGTTACACTGTACAACTTTATATTTGCTTTATAACTCTTACCGTACATATGAATAAACTGTCTAACCGTTATATCCCCCGTACCTAACAGGTAATAAAGGCTCCTTAAATATTTGAGTAAATTAGCATCATTGTAGCAATATTTGTTTCTGTGTCCACAGACTCCTTACTCTGTGAGGATAAAGTCCTTGTCTGGTTTGGTCTCCATTATTTTTCCATCATCTAACACACATATGCACACACACATTTACACACAAACATTTGTCGACTTCATGTGAAGATTCTGTCATTTCTTGTTTAATGCCTTCACCTTCAGACTGTAAAGTGATTATGTCTGTTTTGTGCACCCATGCCCAGGGCTTAATACAGTGCCTGACATTACAGTAGGTATTTGGTAATGGTTTTTATTTTTTAAATTAATCTATCTCTGCCTTTTAATAAACAGGTTAATCCATTCCTATTTACTGTAATTCTAATATGTTTGAACTTACTTCTGACATCTTGTGTTGTCTGTGTCCTTCTTGTTTTTTTTTTTCTTTCTTTTTCTATTTTTGTTTAGATTGATGAAGTTTTCTTCCATTATTTTCCCTCTAAAAATTAGGAAGTTAAGTATCCTCCTTTTAGTCTTCTAATTATTCACTTTAAATTTCTAATGCAGGTATTTATATTTTTCTACCAACATCTTACAACAAGACAGGAACCTCAGAAAGGATTTACTCTTCTCCCTTCCCTGCCACCTTTCTTAGGAGATTTTGCTTTTCAATTATTATTATTTATTTATAACAATCGGAACTTAAGTTTTACTAGTTTGTTTGGTTTTTATTTAACTCATTCCTGCTCTTTTATCCCAGGTTCTACTCCTTGGTGTTCTGTTTATTTACTTTGGCTGTATTATATTTGGGGGGAACAATAACTTTTCTAATAATTTTTTAAAATAGGATTTGGGAGTGATATATTTTCTGCATTGTTAAATATCAGAAAATGTGTTTATTTTGCCCTTCTATGTAATTAGTTTGCCTGGGTATACATCGTATGTTCTCATTTTCCCTCAGTATTTCAGAGATTTTGCTCTGTTGTTTCCAGAGAGATGTTTGATATCATTGAAGGCTTTTAGTACTTTGTTTTTAATCCTTACTGTCATGAAATGTCACTATTACATACCTGGTATAGTTTTTGTTTTTGTTTTCCCATTCACACTGGCTCTTTCTTCAACTCTCAGAAATTTTCCATTATTTCTTTGAGAAGTTTTTTCTTCCATTTTTTTCTACGCTACTTTCTAGACTTCCTGTTAGCTGGATTTGGGAAGTTTGGGGTTTATCCTCAGTGTCTATTTGTTCTTTTGTACTGCATCCTCAGAAAATGTCTCAGTCTTCTAACTGATTGATCACTTAGCTGTGTTTGTTCTGCTGTTTGACACACCATCTGTGCTTCTTTATTTCAGTGTTTACATTTTTAATTTCCAAGATCCATAGTTTTCTTTCTCTGACTGCAGTGTACTCTTGCATTTCTAAAGGTAGACTTTTTTTTAGTCTTTTCCTGTATTTGCTGCCATTGCCACAGGGTTCCTTCTTCTGCTGTTGATTCTAGTGCATCTTCTCAACAGTACGGGTTGTTGTGGATTCACAGGGGTCCGAGAGTCCCTGCTAGCCTAACTGTGAATACCGCATGTGGTTTCAGCCACTGTGGGGAGGGGCAGGACATGCTGCCAGGTGGGCTCTGCCTGTGCAGCGCCTCTTCTGAGCTGGGGCACCCTTCTTTCCTTTTAGAAGTCTAAGCGTCCGCCCTCACTGCTCAGAGACACACTTTTATGTTGACACTGGTGACCAAAATGTCTAGCTGTTCCTGCCGTGGAGCCCAGCAGCCTTCCTCACGCTCAGTCCAAGGCCCCTTCCTGCTCTGCGGGTCCTCAGGCTCCTCTCTCCTTGGGATTATTTTGAGAACTTTTTCTTAGTTTTTTTTTGTTTTAATAAATTTATTTATTTATTTATTTATTTATTTATTTATTTATTTATTTATTTATTTATTTATTTTTGGCTGTGTTGGGTCTTCGTTTCTGTGCGAGGGCTTTCTCTAGTTGCGGCAAGCAGGGGCCACTCTTCATCGTGGTGCACAGGCCTCTCACTATCGTGGCCTCTCTTGTTGCGGAGCACAGGTTCCAGACGCGCAGGCTCAGTAGTTGTGGCTCACGGGCCTAGTTGCTCCGCGGCATGTGGGATCCTCCCAGACCAGGGCTCGAACCCGTGTCCCCTGCATTGGCAGGCAGATTCTCAACCACTGCGCCACCAGGGAAGCCCTCTTAGTTTTTATAACCACTTTCCCTAGAGGATATATTGCCATTGTTTCTTCCTTTAGTCCATTTGCATCTGCCTTTCAGGAATTTCTCAAAATTCCTGATCCCTTGAGAGTAGCCCTCGTTAGCTAATGCGGTATAAAGTTTTTTAAAAAATTGTCATTTACAGGGATTTGAAGTGGAAACAGCTGTAGGATGCATTGCTTAGAGTGCTATCTTGTTCCAGGTGTGTGGTCAAGAGTTCAACATATCCCTGCCTAAATATTTATATCCTCAATAACATACTTTCAGATAAAAATATAGACATGTCTTAGACTGTGATACAGATATGGCTGTCTCCTAATACTAATTTTGTAAAGGTTTTGAGTATAATTATATTTCAGTGAATCCATACATTCTTTATCTATGAAATCATAGAACCAGTGTTTTTTTATTATGTTTAACATAGAACCAGTGTTATTTTTTATAGCATATGGAGAAAAGCTAATTTCATTATTTTCTTTCTGTTAGGTTACTGGTGATTCAGTCATTCTAAAAGCTCTTCAGTCCAACATGCAGCATGTACTGGTCTATGAGAATCTTGCTGTCCAGGAGAAAGTGCTGGCTTGTATTCCAGTCCAAGAACTAAAAAGGAGATCACAAGAAAAGTTATCTAGAGCTAGAAAATTGGATAAAGGTAGTGGCTTTACTTAACCATTCATTGCTAAATATACATCATTGCTAAATAAGTGGGAACGCTGAAATGGTGCCTCTTGCTGTGTACATTGTAAATACGTAACCCAGTTCTATTTGGATTTTTAAGAAGTACAACAATAGTATAATTTTTTATTGCATGCACCTCATGCACACTGGAATGTGTATTTGCAGTTTAATCATTGGTATGTGATTTTTTTTTCAGATATAGTAGAACTTTAGTCCATGGAATATATGATGGCATTATTAGAAGATTTTAATGTGAATCGGAGAAAAACCTTACTCAAAATTAATTCATGTGATTAGACCACTGACTCCCTTTAATAGGCAGTTACTGATAAAGAGTGTGGATATAGAAGCCAGCTACCTGGGTATAAATTCAGCTCTGACTCTCACTGTGCATCACCGAGCAAGTAATTTAATCTCCATGCCTCAGTTTCTTCATTTGAAAATAAGAATGCTAATTTTAAGAGATAACTGAGATAGTACATGTAAATGGCTCAGAACAGTGCCTGCCACATTCATCAAGCAATAATTATTTGTTGTTTTCATTAATGGTCTTAGGATTTTAGTTGTTAAATTTTTCCAACTTGAGCATTTTTACTTTGGGTTTTTATGTAATTGGTTTTTATCTGTTAAGTCATTTCTTAATACTGTCTTTTCTAGGGGGTTCTGTAGTATTTTTTTGGTGGTTGCCCTAGTTTACAATAAACATTTTTTTTCCAATTTAAAAAAAAATTTTATCTTATATTGGAGTATAGTTGATTGATAATGTTGTGTTAGTTTCAGGTGTACAGCAAATTGATTTAGTTATACAGATACATACATCTATTCTTTTTCAGATTCTTTTCCCATGCAGCTTATTGTAGAGTATTGAGTAGAGTTCCCTGTGCTATACAGTAGGTCCTTGTTGTTTATCTATTTTATATATAGTAGTATGTATATGTTAATCCCAAACTCCTAATTTATCCCTCCCCCCTCCTTCAAAAGCATTATACTGCTTTGTGTGTAGTGCAGATACATTTTAACAGAATGTCTCAATTCTTCCTTCCCATCCCTTGAGACTCTGCTGTCATTCATTTCACTTACCCAGAGGCTTTAATCACTCAGTACATTGCTATTGTTATTATTTAAGCCATTACTTTTTAGACTAAGTAAGAATGAGAAAAATAACAGATTTTATGTTACCTTCATTCATTCTTCCCCTGAGGCTCTTCCTGTATGCAGGCCGGAGTTTATGACCATCACTTTTCTTCTTCCTGAAGAACTTCTTTTACTGTTTCTTTCAGGGCAGGTATACTAGAGGTGAAGTCCCTCAGTTTTTCTCTGCCTCAGAAAGTCTTTATTTCTCCTTCACTGTTGAAGGATAATATCACTGGGATGTAGAATTCTAGGTTGGTGGGGGTTTTTTTTCTGTCAATGACACTTTAAATTTCTATTCACTCTGTTGCCTGCTTGTTTATGATGAGAAGTCTACCGTAATTTCTATCTTTATTCTTGTTTAGGTTTCTCCCACCTATGCCCCTTACCTCCCCCTCCATCCCCAGCTTCACTCAGGATTTTCTCTGTTTTTAGTTTTCTTCAGTTTGAATATGACGTGCATATGTGTAGTTTTTTGGTACTTATCCTGGTTGGTGTTTTCTGAGCGTCCCAGATCTGTGGTTTGGTGCCTCATTAATTTTGGAACATTCTCGGCCATTATTACTTCAGATATCTCTTCTGCTCCTTTCTCTCTTTCTTTTCCTTCTGATATTCCAAAATAGGGTATCCTATTCTACCTTTATTTATCAACTGTTTCCCACCATTGTTAGATGTTCTGGTCCATTTTTTAAATTCTCCCACCATAATTGGATGTTCTAGGTGTTTTGTTCCTTTGTTCCTTTGTTTTTATTCTCTTTTTTCCTCTTTGATTTTCAGTTTGGGATGTTTCTCTTGACCTGTCTTCAGGCTCAGTGGTTGTTTCCTTGGCTGTGTCCAGTCTACTGATGAGTGCATGAAAGGCATTCTTTATCTCTGTTAGAGCACTTTTGGTTTCTAGCATTTTTTTAGTTTCCATCCTTCTGCTTACATTATTCTTACATGTTGTCTACCTTTCTCATTAGCCCCCCAAACATATTAATCATAGTAATTTTAACTTCCCTAATTCCAAAATTTGTGCCATATATGAGTGGTTCTGATGCTTGCTTTATCTCTTCAGACTTTTTTCTTGCCTTCAGGTTTTTCCTTGCCCTTTAGCATGCCTCGTAATTTTTGGTTAAATGTCGGATACGATGTATTGGGTAATAGGAACTGAGGTGAACAGGCCTTTTGTGAAAGGTGTAAATGTCCATTTGACTAGGAATTGGGCACCGTTAATGACATTGTGTTTAATGTTTGCTGTAAGTGTCAGGGGCTTCGGGTTCCCCTGGTGTTCTTGGGGTCCCTCTGTTGTCTGTGGGCTTCCCTAAGGACCCCTCCTTAGCTCCAGTCTGCATCCTGCAGATGGTTTAGTTGTAATCATCCCCTATCGTTGTACCGGAGTCCTGTTGGTGTGGTGGTGAGGTGTGGGGGAGGAGCATTCTGTAATCTTAGGGTTAAATTTCAGTGTTTTAGGGGGCCTTATGCTCGGGCCTGTGACCCACCCCCCGTAGGTGAGACAGGAAGGCCAGAGGGGCCTAGAGTCAGGGAAGCGTCCTTTCCCCAAACTTACTTAAGCTACAGGTTTGTTGTGAGACCTGGAGACAGCTCTTCCTCTTCTTGAATTAACAGGGTTTTTTGTTTTTTTTTTCTATTTATAAAACAAGGATGCTTATCAGTATGCGGTCACCAAGGCTGTGTCCATTTCCGAGTACTGTGGTCCTGTGCGTGATGCCTGACATACACGCCTGCTTAGCAGGTGCTTCCTGGCATGTTCTGTGTGTGCTGAGCCCTGCAGAGGAGACGTAGTTAGCAGTGTCCCTGCTGACGTTTGCCCTGGCGTTTTTTCCCTCTAATTATAAAAGTAATGCCTGTTTTATGTAGAAAATTCAGAAAATAGGGGGAAGATAAGCCATCCATAATTTCATCACATCAGAATGCAACTTCTAAGATTGTGTATACAGTTGACCCTTGAACAACACAGTTTGAACTGTGCAGGCCCGCTTACACGCAGATTTTTTTTCTCTAAATACATACTACAGTACTACATGGTCCAGGGTTGGTTGAATCCGTGGATGTGGAACCGCAGAGGGCTGACTGTAAAGTTGTACATGGATTTTCCACTGCGTGGGGGGGATCAGCACCCCTAAACCCTGCACTGATCAAGGGTCAACTGTATATCCTTTCACACTTAAAAATATAAGGGCAGTATAATGGCGTTTTAATGTAAGTAGGAAAGAAGGAACACATCAGGTTGTGTGCACGGTATTGTGAAAATCAGCGAAAGATTGGGCTTTTTTTTAAAGTTCATGAAGGATATGTTGGATTTATAACCTGAGATGCCAGAGGACACACGAAGGCAGGTGTCAGGGATTTTCTTGCAGGTGTGGCGACCACTGCATGGAAGCAGAAGGGCACAGGCCGTCTCCGGGGAGCAGTGCCCAACACGGTCTGGTTCGTGTAGGGTCGGGAGAGGGACATCATGAGGGCCGAGACCATATCTTCGTTGACATTGAATTTCAGGCAGAGCAAAGCATACTGAGTTTATTTATATATTTTTTAACCTTTTGAAAAAGAATTAGCGGCAAAATGAAGCAGAGGATACTTCTAATGAGGTTTTGAAGTAGAAAATAGGACCAAAGAAATTTGCAGGATGAACGTATCTTAGTCAGGAGGCTGATGCTGTAGTGTTAGTGTGATTGAACGTATAGCAAAAGTATTATATAGCCTGTTCATTAGGTAGGAAGAAATGAAATGATTTCTCAGGGAAGTCAAGTGTTCTTGATGACTTAATTCAGCAGGGTTAAGCATTGAAGCTTTAAGCAAGTGAAAGGTAGAGGTGCACTTCAGGAAGATCAATCCAGCAATAACTTGTAAAATGAACAGAATCAAGAGAGTACAAGGAGAGAAGAGTTCAAACACAGTAGTAATAGAATTCACCTAAGAGGAATAAGAAGGCAAACAGGTATCGTGACTGCAACGGAGGAGGTGGATGTGAGAGTTGAGGTGACAGAATATATGGTATTTGCATTGATGGTATACAGTCGGCAGGGCATGGAGTCAGGTGTGAATAAGGAGAATGTCAAAGAGGACCGCCTCGTTTTGCATCGGCGTCAGTAGGCACAGGCTTTGAAGGGAAATGAAGAGTCTGCTTTCATACACCTGCCGGACATCATCTGGTCTGCCAGGTGAAAACGGAGGCCTGGAGCTTTGTTTGGAGGTCAAGCCTTGACATACACTTCAGGGTGACAGGTAAAGCCATGCAAGTAAGTGAGATTGCCCAGACTGAAGACGGTCGGGTGGGGGAAGGATTGCAAAGGTTCTAGAAAGCAGGGCAGCACTAGCCACATGTGGGTACTTACAGTAAGTAATGAGTCTAAGTTAACATTATGAGGCCTGTTTGTTTGTTCGGTTCTTCTATCATTTATTCTGCTATTTACTGAGCACCTGCTGTGTAGCAAGCACAGCTCTAGGTCTTGGAGATACAGCAGCGAACAAAACAAAGTCCCTGCTCTCATGGGTGAGACAGCCAAAAACAAATCCTCAGATCTGGCAGGTAGTGATACATGCTGGGAAGACAAGTCAGGATAACGGGATAGAGAGTGATTAGGGAGGGTGCTGTTTGGTGGAGGGTTGTCAGGAAAGGCTTCTCTTGAAGCAGTGATTTTCTTTTCTGGTAGAGGCATTGGCAACTGCAGAGGCTCCGTGGGTGGGAGTGAGCTTGGCTTGTTTAGGGGATGGAAGGAGGGCGCATGGTGTAGTAGAAGGAGCAAGACAGAAAGCTGAGAGAGGAAAAGGGGGTACATTAGTTTCCTGTGCTGCTGTAGCAAATTACCACCAACTTGGCTCCTTGAAACAGCAGGAGTGTGCTGTCTCACAGCTCCGGAAGCCAGAAGTCCATAATCAGTATCCCTGGGCCAAAATCAAGGTGTGGGCAGGGCTGAAGGGGAGAGTCTCTCCCTGCCTCTGTCCGCTTCTGGGGGCCGCCTGCGGTCTGGCTTGTGGCTACACCACTCCAGTCCTGAGGACCAGCATCTCCACATCCTGCCCCTCCACCGCTGCATCACCTTCTCCTCTGTAAGGTCGCCCGCTGCTTCCCTCTTGGAAGGACACATGTGATTGCATTTAGGGCCCCCGTGTAGTACATAGGATAATCTCCCTGTCTCAGAACCCTTAACTGCATCATATCTGCAGAGGCTTTTTTTTTTTTTTTTTTTGCCTTCTTTGGTAGGATTCACGAGCTCCAGGGGTTAGAATGTGGTTACCTTTCGGGGAGCCATTTTTCGGCCTACCGCAGGGGCCAGCTGAAAGAACGAGAGTGGTGACTTTGGGTTGTATTCTGAATGAGATGGAGACCCATTGGAGGGTCTCAGTCGACTCAAGCTACCTTGCATTCTTAAAAAGCTCACTCTGCTGTAGGGACTTGTTGGAGAAAGCAGGATGAGAGTGCTGTTTTTCTTAAAGTTCATTTTTAGTCCAGCATTCATGAATATCTCCTTGCTGAGAAACTTTCATGTCACGCAGGAAAAGCTGAACTCTCCCTGCCAGTCAGTCCTCCACCTCCTCTTCCGCAGGTAGCAGCTATTATCACATGATGAGTTCCTTTTCATATCTTTTCCTGTGTATTTACACCCATAAATAGTTATCTATAAAAATAAATAAAGTTGCATGGGTTTAATAAAGTGTATCATCTCTCATATATTCAGCTCCTTGGTGATTTTCATTTACTGACATGTCTTGCAAGTCATTTTCCCTCCCCCCTAGTGCTCTGTAGTGTGCATGCACTGTTATTTGTACAGTTCCCCACTGATGGACACCGAGATTTCCCTGTTCTGAAGGCTGCTGCAGTGAAGATCCTTGTAAAGCATGCCTGCCTACATGAAGGAATGTTTCACTGGGTGAGATATAAAAGTATCAAGAGTGTGTGATACGTTCATACTACACTGGATCCCTGCCAAACAAATTGCCTTCCAATTTATACCAGAAGTGTCTGGGAGTATTTGTTTCAACTTAATGAAATTATTGAACTTCTTTTATGGACTTTACTAATTTTTCTAATGGGTTTTGTTAATATTCTTACTGATTTATAGACGTTCTTAATATATTCTGGATACTTTTCTTTGTTAGACTCATTACATTTTTCTCTCAGTATTCTTTAATTTCATTCAGTGTATCTTGAAATTGAAAAGTTATAAATTTTAATATGAGAAAATTATTTTTTCCATTTTTGTTTTTACAGTTGTGTTTTGTTTTCTACACCAAAGTCATGAACGTAAACTTCTGCTGTTACTTTTATAATATTCCCTCTCTGTGTATAGTGTTTATATATATATATATGTATTAGAATTAATGTAGTAGGGATCTGATATTTGGATAGCTACTCGTCCCAATACCATTTGTGGAACAATCCATCCTCTTAGAACTACTTTGAAGGCTAACTTTATTAAATACCATGTATCACTTAGAAATCTGTCTTTCAGGACTCTTTGTTTTGTTTCATTCATCTCTTTGTCTATTCTTTATCAGTATCACAATATTTTAATTATTAGAATTTTGTAATGTGTTTTGATGTGCTGTAGACAAATTTATCTCATTCTTAGTCAAAGTTGTATTGACTATTTTGTGCCTTTCCTCTTTCACATGAATTTTGCAGTTAGCTTGTCAAAGTTTATGAAAAATTATTTTGTAATTTCAGTTGAGATTGTATTAAAGTACAGGTTAATTTGCAGAGAGTTAACAACTTTGAGTTTTCCCATTCAAGAACATAATATATTTTGGCCTTTTAATATTCTCTGTAGTTTCTTTTTCTTCTATAGTTTTTTATTTTGAAACGTATCAAACATAAATACAAGAATAGCGTATAACAGATCAAACACCTGTGCCCAGCATCAGACTTTATTAGATCTTAACATTATGCCATATATCTCCTTCATATATGTTTTATTATTTTTAATAATAAAATATTAAAGATAGGAATGAGAATCCCCACATATGTCCCCGAGATTGTTTTCCCCTCTCCTTCCTAAAGATACCACTGTCTTGAATATGGTCGAGAGAGAGATCTTTTTATTTGATAAAGTGGATATAATAATATATGTCATGCTTACTTGCTAGGGTTCTAGATAGATAGATAGATAGATAGATAGATAGATAGTACACATGGTTGTGCTTTTATGTGTTTTGTGAATTATATTGAATGATGGTGAATTATATTGTACAGTTGAAGCACTAATAGAAAAGCTAATAGGATGATTTTTAAGGTGTCCAGAATTCTGTGATTTCTGCCTGTAATACTGTGATTGTTTCATATTTACTTGTGAATATATCTGATAACAAATATAATGCAGTCATTTAAAAATGTTTTTCAAAATCAGACTTACTTTGTTACCTTCCAGGTTCTTCAGGATCAATTCCAAACTGTCAGTAGTTCCCTGAGAGGTGGTTGTATTCAGCATGGTGTCGGTCAGAGGATGCAGTAAAGTCCCACTGCTTTGAATGTGCAGTGGATTACATCATTGTATTTCAGCCTGCTTCACAATACACTGACAATTCTGTCTGCATCCTATTTGTGAAGACCTTTTAGATCATCTGCTGTTTTCATATATTTCAGCTTCATATTTGAGGATAAAATACACGTGGATGTTTTTAGTTTCTTCTGCTTTAAATCTTACTTGGTTCTGTTCTAACTTCTCAGGTACTAATGTAAGCGAAGAGGACTTTCTTTTGCTGGAGCTTTTACACTGGTTTAAGGAAGAATTTTTCCACTGGGTGGATGACATTTTGTGCAGCAAATGTGGCGGCCAGACTAAGTCTAGAGGCGAATCATTGTTCCCCAGTGATGATGAGCGGAAGTGGGGTGCAAACAGAGTGGAAGATCATTACTGTGACGCCTGCCACTTCAGCAATCGATTTCCAAGGTGAGCGTCCCCTGGACAGTAAAGGCAGAAGAATCTCTTATTGGGATGGTTAGGAGAGAATTTTATTAAATCAACTTTTAATCTTCATTTTAGTTATTAGAAGTATATTCCTCTAGGACAGGGGTCAGCAAGCTATGGCTGACAGGCTCAATCCAGCCCACATCCTATTTTTGTAAATAAAGTTTTATTGGGACACATCCATGCTGCTTCAGTAGCTTATGGTCTGTAACTGTTTTCACATTGCAATGTCAAGAGTTGAATACTGGCAACAGAGACCATATGGTCTGCACAGTCTAAAACATCTACTGTCTACTGTCTTTATATAGGAAAAATTTGTTGACTCTTGAATATAAATTGAGTGTAGTCCTAGCAACTTAATGCTGTAAATCTTGTATTTTTATTCTTCTAATACATAAATTTTAACTTTCTGATAACTTTAATAATAATACTGATAACGCATAAAATAATGCTAAAACATTAGAATAATACTGATCATTGTGATAGTAAATACAATGCTGTACTCAAAATCATCAGATGGAAATATGGAAGGTGAAAGTATAGTATAGGACCATCTTTGTTTTTTTTTTTGGCTGCTCTGTGTGGCACACGGGTTCTTAGTTCCCTGACCAGGGATCGAACCCGCACCCCCTGCAGTGGAAGCGCCGAGTCCTAACCACTGGACCGCCAGGGAAGTCCCCTCATCATATCTTATCTTGAATGACAGAAGTTTAATTAGGGGCCTCTGCTACCAACCTAACCTACCCTCATATCTCTAAATTTAAACTAAGGGAACTGGAACTTTTCTGTTCACTTTTTCCATCCTTTAATTTATAAGTCTCTTATCAGATGTTCTTAATTGACAGTACTTGTAAAGTTTGGTTGTATCATCAGGCAAGAAAAGATACCAAGTTTTTGAAATACCTGATTTTGGGGGCTTAGGGACTCAGTTCTGTCCTAATGAGGAATCAGTCCTGTGATATACAGAGTCTAAGATAAACAGAATCCACTGTCCAATAATTATCTAAAATAAGCGCAGGTTATTTTTTCATTCAGCATATGTGTGCACAGGTACTTTGCAAAGATTTGAAGATAAAAGATGTCTGTGATTAAATCCTGTCCTCATAAAGTCTAAGCCGTTGGGTGTAGACTGATAGTGCGTGCACAGGGAGACAGAGGCTAACAAAGGTGTCTGTACCGAGCGGTGTCCTTTTCCCTCCTAACCGTGTGCTTGTCTTACTGTTAGCTGTTCTCTGGGTAGGGCTGGGAGGATGAACACTATTAATTAGAGACCAAGCAGCCTTTCAAGTTGGCACAAGTGGTGTTTAGAAGATGGAGGCGTAGGATGCTCTAATCCTGCTGCTGTTACTTCTTCATGTTAACACGCAACTTTTTCCAGTAACTATATTACCTAAACCGCAAATTCATTTAACTTAGCTCAAGCAAGAGCATCTGCTTGATTGAAGACAGACAGCTTGTCATTGCAGATACGGTTCATTCACAGCTGACATCGCTGCTCAGCTGGGCACTTTTCCTGAGTAGCTTTATTAGCTCAAAATCCTTCTCAACACAATATGCAAATTTTGATGTTCTTCAGCTTTATGATAATTTTATAACTGGAGTAACTTTTTAAAAGAATGTTGCCAACACATTTCAAAAAACAACTTGCAAATTAGCAAGCACCTTTAAGTAGTTCAGCAGAATAAAATTTCAATCCAAATGATTGTTAGAAAGAATAGTATTTTAAGTAAAATTGAGTTCAACTAAGCTTTAAAATCTTTCTTGAGTAGTTTGTTAAAGTTGTTAACCTTTGAGGTACAATGAGCTAATTATACCACTGGTTAGAGTAACACTAATGCTTAATGCAGATTTCCTAGAGAATCTGCCTGTCCAGATCCTGCATGTCCTTCAAGGCCCAGTTCAGGATCAAGCCCTCCTCCCCGACCCCTCCCCCATGACATTAATTCTGACCTGTTCTAGGGTTGGTATCACATTCTGCCGTGTATTTAAATGATTTGTGTTCTCTCCTTCCCTCTCTCAGGACTGTAAGCTCCTTGAAGGCTGTACCACTGTTTAATCATTTCCACCCAGGATTCTAGCACAATGCCTCACATGTTCTAGGCTCTTTAATTGTTATTTAAGAATATGAAGTTAAGAAATATTACTGTTTAGCACAGAGGTAATGTAAATTCTTTAGAATGCTTGATTTCTATATTGAATCGAAGCTTTTTGTTGTTGTTATTTTAAACCAGGTATAATAATCCCGAGAAACTTCTGGAAACAAGATGTGGACGGTGCGGGGAGTGGGCCAATTGTTTCACACTGTGCTGCAGAGCCCTGGGCTTCGAAGCCCGCTACGTCTGGGATTACACAGGTGCGGACGCCGTGTGGGCAGAGGCCAGGGGGGTCTTGCTGACTTCAGGATGGGGTGTACAGTCCCGCCTTGTCAGTCTGTGTTTGCATTTGCCTTCTGAAATAGCAGTAATCCCAGCCTCGTGGGGTTTTTTTTTTTTTTTTTAATGGGGATCACAGGATTTTTTTTTTTAGTACCCCTAGCATTTTGCCTGATACTTTACACTATAAACAATTTTTATTAACAATTTATTATGACATTTTTAGTAGTGCTGTTTCTCTATGGATAAGAACATGTGTAATAATGTTCTGTAGAAATCTTCATTTTTGTAGAGATTAGTGTAAAAGATTTAGTAATCTTAATATACAATAAAATATAATAAAAGCCATGTGAGATTTATATTGTCCTTATTTCGTTATAACTTGTGTCACATGTTAAAAAGTTTTTCTTCTTAGATTTTTTTCACTTGTGTTTCTGTTATTTTCTTGGGATAAAATGAAACCTTCACTTAATAGTTATTGTTCTCTTACAGTCAAATAGAGACCATCAGTAACCAGACATCCTCTGTTAGACCTCTGCTGGAATTAACTCCTTCACATTAGCAAACTGTGTGCATTAGTCCTATGGTTTACGTGCTGTTGTTCAACGTGTTTGCCCTTTTCAGAGTTATAGCTCACATTATTTTTAATTAAGCCTAAAACTGACTGTATTAAAGGAGATTTTCCAAAACAATTGCAAGGATTTCAGAGAGAGAGAGAGGGACTTTCTTGGTGGTCCAGTGGTTAAGACTCCATGCTTCCACTGCAGGGGGCACGGGTTCGGTCCCTGGTTGGGGAACTAGGATCTCACATGCCTCATGGTGCAGCCAGAAAATAAAAATTAAAAGTAAAAAAAAAAAAAAAAAAAAAAGTCATCAAGAATTGCCCCTATTAAAAAAAAAGAGAGAGAAAGAGAAATTAAAGCAGGTGTTCTAGAGTCTTGTGTGCCACAAAATACTCACTTGTTAATTAAAATTTAGAATCTTGCATATTGTCACGTGGTTCTCATCTTAGGCGTTTGTATATAGTTATTGGAAGTCTTGGTTTTATAAACTTAGCTTTTGTTTTCTCCTTCTGGCGCGTCCTCGTCTGTCACTTGCGTAGACCACATCTGGACAGAAGTGTACTCCCCTTCTCAGCAGCGGTGGCTGCACTGTGACGCGTGTGAAGACGTCTGTGACAAGCCCCTCCTCTATGAGATCGGCTGGGGCAAGAAGCTGTCCTACATCATCGCCTTTTCTAAAGATGAGGTAGGACGGAAGAGAAAAAATGCGTTCTAAGAATAAAATTTTTCTTTTCTTTTTTGACAGCCTTTGAAGGTATAATTGACATAAAATATGTTAAAAGTGTACAATTGAATAAGTGTTGTCATTTGTATATGCCCGAGAGATGACCTTTGCAGTCAAGGTGGTGAACACATCCATTATCCCGGGAGTTTCCTTGTGTTCGTTCTCGCTCCTTCTTGCCCCTCTCCAGGCAACCACAGATCTACTCTCTGAGACTATACACTAACGTGCATTTCTAGAGTTGTATGTAAACGGAATCATATATACTCTTTTTGATGGGGGGGTTTATTTTACTCATCGTAATTATTTTGAGGTTCCTCCATGTGTTTGCAAGTATCAATAATTTATTCTTTTTATTGCTGAGCAGTATTCCATCGTATGAATGTACCATGGTTCGTTTATCCATTTGCCTGTTGATGGACATTTGGGTACTTTGCAGTTTTTTACTATTTCACATACAGCTGCACAAGTCTTTATATGGGCATATGCTTTCTTTTCTCTTTGGTAAATGCCTGCTAGTGGAATGACCGAATCGTATGGTAGGTGATTGTTTAACTTTTTAAAAAACTGGCTCAACTGTTTTCCAAAGCAATGATGCTGTTTTGCATTCTCATCAGCAATATGTGCGAATTCCCAGTTTCTCCATATTCTTGCTAACAGTATGGTCTGACTTTTTCATTTTAGCCCTTTTTAGTAGACGTGCGGTGGTGTCGCATTGTGGTTTCATTTGCATTTCCTTGAGGACCAACACTGAGCATCTTTTTTATGGGCTTGTTTGCCATCCATTTCTCTTCTTTGCCCTTTCTTTTTTTAATTGGGTTGTTCATTTTCTTATTCTTGAGTTTTGAGAGTTCTTCATATATTCTGAATACAAGTCCTTTTTCAGGTATGTGCTTTGCAAGGATTTTCTCCCTATCTGGCTTGTCCTTTTATTCTCTCAGTGACTTTTGAAGAGAAGAAATTGATGAAGTCCAGTTTATCAATTTGTTCTTTTGTGGATCTTGCTTTTTGATGTTATGGCTGAGAGATGTTTGCCTAGCCTGAGCCACAAGGATTTTCTCCTACATTTTCTTTTAGAAGTTTTATACTTTTAGTTTTACACTTGTGTCTGTGATACATTTTGGGCTAATTTTTGTAGATAGTCCAAGGTGTGAATTGAAATTCATTATTTTGCATGTGGTTAATGAATTGTTCTAGCACCGTTTGTTGAAAAAGTTATCCTTTTCCACTGAATTGGCCTTGTACCTTTGTCAAAAATCAGTTCTATAATATATTTATATATAATGTATATATTCAGTGCAATAAAAATGGAGTGTTTATTTGTTGAATTTTGTGAAATCGGCTTTGTAGATAAGTTATAAACAGCTAGATGTTCTGAAAATTTTATCTCCTAATCACAGTCTTCCTTGGACGTGTACCGGTTAGAAAATGAATAAAAAGCATATTCTCTTCGATGTTTTTCCCACAGGTTTTAAAATGTGAAACAAAGGACAGCATTTTAAAAATTCTGTTTAAGAATTACATGCATTCTAGGTATCTAGCAAATTAATGTTGATGGTTGTAATCTTGTTAAATATTTGTGTCCTGTAATTCGAGGTGGTGGATGTCACTTGGCGATATTCCTGTAAACATGAGGAGGTCATCTCCAGAAGGACTGAAATTAAAGAAGAGTTACTTCGAGAAACTATTAATACACTTAATAAGCAGGTATGTGATGGGCATCTGTCATTTTTCAGAGGACATTTGAAATATTACATAATCAAGAATAGCCAATTTTTAACCCAGTGAAGTTCTTCAAGTAGTAGCATTATTTTACAGTCAAAAATATTTAAATATTTAAATTAAAATTTTTGAGGACTTGTTTTAAGTATTGTGAGGTGGGGTTTTTTTGCCTTAAATTGTCACATCTCAAAGTTCAGTGAAACAATTTCCATATATATATACTAGTTGACATAAAAAATATGTTGCCTTATTTTTCGAAGTAATTGTGTCTTGCATATTATTACCCACACACTTGTCCACATAGGGAAATTTCTGGAACAAGTCACGGGAAGTTGTTAACAATGAGTATTTCTGGGAAGAGGACTGGGGGGTCCAAGAGGGAAGTTTCAGCTTTGATTTTATACCCCTTTGGTAGTACTGAAAGTTTTTTTACTATATATATATGCATATTATTTTTCATGATTTAAGAAACAACTAATTTTGCTGCTGGCAGGCAATTAGAATAGGGCAGATCACCTTACAGTGGTTGAGATTCAGTGTTTCAGCATGTTCACCTGTTTTGAGCTCGGCTCCTTGGGCCACTTGATGATTGGCAAATGCCTGGAAGGGAGAAGAGGTGCAGTTCAGTTCACCTCAGTTTGTTTCTTCCCTTGGGATCTTAGCTTCTTCAGGTCGGGCTACCTTGGTAGCTTTGTGTTGCATTCAGACAGCTGTTGGGGTGTGTGTGTGTGTGTGTGTGTGTGTGTGTGTGTGTGTGTGTGTGTGTTTTGTTCCCTGCTGTCCTCGCCTTTCTCGGCAGGACAGTTGGTCTGACTCAGGCTAGTCTGTCACAGCCAGAAACAGAAGCTGCTGCCTCTGTTTGAAACTTAAGCCAGTAAAGGGCATGGCAAGTTGGATTATGGGTGTTCAGTGATTTCTTAACATAAAATTTGTAAAAGTATTTTGTTTCCACAGTGTCCTTTCTATTTTCCAAAATTACATGTATGAAAACAAAGTTGGTTACTTCTTTCCAAGACCCTGTTAAAATACAAATGTCTTAATTATATTCATACTTAGAGATGGACCCCTGCATTCCCCTAATCGTTAATGAGGTTTTTTTAAACGTGCATTACAGAGGCAGATATCTTTGTCGGAAAACAGAAGAAAAGAACTTCTCCAGAGGATCATTGTGGAGCTTGTTGAATTTATATCTCCCAAAAGCCCTAAGCCTGGAGAACTTGGAGGAAGGATATCTGGGTCCTTGGCGTGGAGAGTAGCCCGAGGTGAAACGGGTCCAGAGGTATTTACTTCATAACAGCCTGATAACCTTCTCACTTTACCACTTCCTGTTCTGTGCCCTTTACGTACAGAAAAACACGTTGGCCATGACCTTTCAATGAACTTTGCAGGGTAATTATTAAAAAATGTAAACATTTGAAGAGAACCAATAACTGATTGACATAGTAAAATTACATACAAGAGTTAGCAAAGCAATTAAAATGGGATTTTTCTGTTGTTACCTTACGTAAATTTCTAGGGCAGTTATAACTAAAGTACATAAAAACACATTAATTGTAAGTGTAAAGCTTAACAGATTTTCACAAATTGTGGTTCCCCATGTAACCACTAACCAGAATAAGAAGTTAGACAAGCAGATGTCTAAACGACCTGAGTTCCCTTCCAGCCACTGCCTTTCACCCCTAAGAGTGACCTTTTTCCTGGTTTCTAATATCATGGACTAGTTTTGCCTGTTACTGTGCTTCATGTAAATGGAATCATACAGGATGTACTCTTTTGCGGATGATTTCTGTCTCTTAACATTATTTAGTGAGATTCATACTTGTTGCTGCATGTTTATAGTACATTTATTTTCTCATTGTGGTATAATATTCCACCATGTGAATATAGTATAATTTATCCACATCACTATTGGGTATTTGGGTTGTTTCTCGATTTTGGTTTAAAATTGTGCTGCTGTGCTATTTACAATAGCCAAGACATGGAAACAACCTAAATGTCCATCAACAGATGAATGGATAAAGAAGATGTGGTATATATATACAATGGAATATTACTCAGCCATAAGAAAGAATGAAGTAATGCCATTTGCAGCAACATGGATGGACCTAGAGATTATCATACTAAGTGAAGTAAGTCAGACCAAGACAAATATTATATGATATCACTTGTATGTGGAATCTAAAACATAATACAAATGAATCTATTTACAAAACAGAAGCAGACTCCACAGACATAGAAAACTAACTTATGGTTGCCCAAAGGGGAGAGGGGTGGGGTGTAAATTAGGAGTATGGGATTAAGAGATGCACACCACCATGTATAAAAGAGATGAACAACAAGGGTTCACTGTAGAGCACAGAAAACTATATCCAGCATCTTGTAATAACCTATAATGGGAAATAACCTGAAAAAATATATATAGAAATAACTGAACCACTTTGCTGTACAGTTGAAATTAACGCAATATTGTATATCAACTGTACTTCAGGTTTTTAAAACTTACGCTGCTGTGAACATACACAGACATGTTTTCAGTGAATGTGTATGCGTTTCAGATGGGTGCCTGCCCGGGAGCAGAATAGCTGGATCGCAGCGGTAGCGTGAGGATGTTCGGCTTTAGCAGATACCACCGAGCGGTTTCCCAGAGCGGTTGTGCCGGTTTACACCACCCCCCCGCCCAGCAGTAAATGAGACTTTTCTATGGCTCTGCCTATAGTTGCCTGTCTTTTTCATGTTAGCATTTCTGGTGGTATATAGTAGTGATAGTATTATATTGTGATTTTATTTTTTTAATAAGAAATTACATTTTTTTCCTGGAAAACATAGTTTTTTTAAAATTTATTTATTTTTTATTGAAGTGTAATTGATTTACAATGTTGTGTTTCAGGTGTACAGCAAAGTGATTCAGTTATATGTACATATATTTTTTTTTTCCGATTTTAAATTTGCACTTTGGTGCTGAATGAAGTTGAATGTCTGTTCTTTAAACGTCCGTTTATTTATTTATTTATTTTTATTTCTGGCTGCGTCAGGTCTTCGGTTGCGGCATGCAGGATCTTTCTGTTGCGGCGCATGGCCTCTTCGTTGCAGCGCGTGGGCTTCTCTAGTTGTGGTGTGTGGGTTTTCTCTCTCTAGTTGCAGCGCGTGGGCTCCAGAGCACGTGGGCTCTGTAGTTTGCGGCACGCAAGCTCTCGTTGAAGTGCGCGAGCTCAGTAGTTGCGGCGCACGGGCTTAGTTGCCCCACGGCATGTGGGATCTTAGTTCCCCGACCAGGGACCAAACCCACATCCCCTGCATTGGAAGGTGGATTCTTAACCACTGGACCACCAGGGAAGTCCCATTCTTTAAACTTTTGGATATCCTCTTTTGTGAAGTCCCGTTCAGCGCTATGAAAACTTTATAAAGTGGGAAAAATAATAGAATCTGGGTAATTCAGCAGATGAAGGTGTTTATTTCTTATTACATACTTGCCTGCATCTGGTTTTGGCTAGAAATTGTTGTTGCTCTGAGTACTATTATATAGTCAAACTTATTTGAAGATATTATCACTTGATTAATCTCCCAAAATTAAATAATGAACAATGGAAATGTAATTTCTAGAGTTAGGGGCTAGCATTAAAGCAGTGTGCTCTGTAATGGACATTAAGTACAATAGACTGTCCTTTGCTCTTAGGGAGCTTAAAGTTGACTCACTAGAAAGTATTTAATGTAAACGTCTAAGAAGATAAGCAATGAAAAATGCTTGAAAGGAAAATAATCCATCACAGTAGCAGTATCAAACAGTTCCACACAAAGTTTTAGATCTACTTTTTCTAAATTTGCCATTGTTACACCTCATTTCTCTAATAAAGGAATATGTCCTGAAAGGGAGAATTATCTCTAGTAAACTTTGTTTACTTTTAAATTTATCCCATCATCTTTAGCTGGCAGTTAGAAGTGTTGGTTCAGCCATAGAATTACAAGATCTAATTTCAACAGATAATTCAGATCACTGCTGATGCAGTGCAAGTTACAAGTCTAAATCTAGATGAAGCCAATTGAAAAGAGCTAATGTAATTCACAGCTGTGTTCAGTTTAAAATGGGGGTATTTAGGTCTTCACTTCTTTTTCTTTTTGTGGATGAGTGCGCTTCCTCTTGCATGGCATATACATTGATTAAACTTTAAAAATATGAATTGGGTCCTATGCCTGGATTGTTTTCCCTGATGAACATTTTTTAAATTTCTCAATTATTGGAGACCATGTTAGGGCCGTGGATTTAAAAAATCATTTTCCTAAAAAAAAAAAAAAAATCATTTTCCTTTTACAAATAGATGTTTGTTTTAAAAGTCAGTCCTAAAAAATTAGGGAACTATATCTTGAAATCGGTTGGAAAAAGAAGGAAACATTGGTGATACTTTCGTAAAGAAGTTTTGTCTTAATCTTATATTTTAAAGAAATTATGAAATATTAATGATATATTCAGTAACATATTTTTCTTGTCCCTTTGATAATTAGTTATCCTTGGTAAAACAGTAGACAATGCTACTTTAATATTTTAATTCCATCTGGTTTATGTCAGCACTCTGAAATATCTTTGATAGAGAAGAGAAGAATTGAGAAGTATTGTTACATGCTTGTCTTAAAGTGTAGTATACTAATTCATAGTTAGAAAATCACCTTCTAAAAATAATAAACTGCCTTTTTTTTTTTTTTTTTTACCTTATCCAGGTTCTGCTAGGGAATTATCTTCTTGTTTATACATTTATAAATATTTTTCTCTTTCCATCTCTAAGATGTTTTACATTCTATTGACTCTTGTACGTTTGAAGTTTTTACATTGTGTACTACCTAGTTCCCAATGTTTAGCAGGAAAGCATCACCTACTATCTTGATTGATTAGTAAATTGATTAGTTAGAAGCAAGACGTTGATACAGACTAGAGCAGTGGTTCTCAACCGTGGATGATTGCCTTCCAGGAGACACTTGTAATGTCCGGGGACATTTTGGGGGTTCCAGCTGCGAGGGGCAGTACCACTGGCATCTGGTGGGTGAGGCCAGGGATGCAGCCCTGCCCCGCACACCACCCACTGCTGTGCCCCGCACACCACCCACTGCTGTGCTCACGTCTGAGGGGGAGGGGATGTTGTGTCGGTGCCACAGACAGGCGCGGGACAAATACGTCATCTTCCTCAAACCTGAGATTCAACCAGTGATTTCAGGCGACCGTTTTACATTAAAATAAACATTTATTTTGAAATAGATTGCAAAATTTGCCTGGAATTTTAAGGTGAAACAAGAGTTTTTGTAGCACTTTCACTTGTGCGTAAGATTGTTTCCAGCTATACCTCCCAGGCACTGTCCTCGCTTCGGGCATCAGGAAAGGACCCTGGTGAAACGGCTTTAGGCTGAGGCCTGAAGGGTGAGAAAGAATCACGTAGCTGGAGAGTAGAAGGAACAGCATTCCAGACGGAGGGAACAGCATGTGTCACGGCCCCGTGGCAGGAAGCAGCTGGGCCTTTGTGAGGAACTAAAGAAGAAGTAACACGGCGGGGGTGAAGAGACCGCAGAGAAGGGTGCCGTGGGATCTGGTTGGAGAAGGAGCAGAGGACAAGCCACGTGGGCCCTGGTAGCCTTGGTAGAGGTGTGGTGTTCCTGTGCAGTGAGAGGTCAGTGGAGCCAGTTAAACAGGAAGGTGAGGGACTTCCCTGGGGGTCCAGTGGTTGAGACTCTGCGCTTCCACTGCAGGGGCCATGGGTTCGATCCCTGGTCGGGGAACTAAGGTCCCCCATGCCACGTGGTGCAGCCAAAAAAAAAAAAGTGATGTGTCCCAATTTACATTTTTAACAATCACGTTGATGACTGTGTGAAGAGGTTAAGAGTTGAAAGCTGGGAAATCAGCTGTAGGAGAGGATTGCAGCATCCAGTTAAGACATGGCGGTGGTGGAAATGAAGTCATGTTGACACAAAATCCCAAAAGTGTAAGTCAGCTACAGTTTATATTTCTTGTTTTCTGTCTAGTAATGTTTTGTGCTACGTCAGCATCATACTGTTCATATTTAATCTGTAAAATATTTTCCAGATTTTCCAATGGCACCAGTTTTTCATTTTCAAGTTGAAGGAATCTCTTAACCACTATCCATAGCAGTACCTCTCTATGGATCTGTTTTCTATTATGTTGAAAAACTAATTCTGCTTTCTTTTTAAGAGTAAAGAAACCCTGTTCATCCCCTCTGAAAACGAGAAGATTTCTAAACAGCTCCACCTTTGCTATAATATAGTAAAAAATCATTATGTCCGCATTTCAAGTAATAACCGAACCATTTCTGGATGGGAGAATGGTGTGTGGAGAATGGAATCCATATTCAGAAAAGTTGAAACAGACTGGAACATGGTAACGTAATGCATGAAGCTGTTTAAAACTTCAGTCATTGTTTAAACAAATATAGATGGGCTTAATTTTTCAGCTGTGTATAATGTGAAAACGGATATCAAAATTACATTTAGTAATCCTTAAACTTGTAAAAGAAGATCCTGCTCTCCGCGTTTAATGAAAATGTCCCTTTGAAATCTGTGTGTTTATATCAAGAAAGTATCCATTTTCATCCAAGAGGTCCAATTTAATTCTTTCATGGGGAAAAATAATCAAGTGTATGACCAACTCATGTGACTAGTTTTTGCATGAATATGTAGAGTATATTGTTATCCACTTCCTTCATAGATGTGTATTGATTGCCAGCCATGGGCAAGCTGTTAGGGACTGTAATCCATGTAGTCCAAAGTCCCAAGAGCTACCCATCTAACACGCTTCTGTTTCATAAGAATGTGGATGATTGAGCAGCGATACTGGTTATTTCTCCTCTGTTTCCTAAAAATAAAGGGAGAAATGGATGGTGGGACTGTAGTAGTTCATTGTACCAACTTGTACATTGTTGTTACTTGTTGTCTGGAATAAGAGGCTTTGCTTTTAGACTGCCCTCCCCCTTAGACACACACCAAAAATAAGCTCAGAGCAACTCACATGACCTTAGTAGGTCTGACCGTATTATGGATAGGTTTCACTGGAGTGAATGAGCTCATAGGCAGCTTTAACTTGCCACCTGAAGAGTGAGAAGCTGTTCACTTGTAAGACCTAGTGAATAGATTTAGCAGGTGAGTCACAGATGAACAGCTGCTCGTGTTTATGAGTATCTACTACATGCTTATCACTGTACCAGCCATTAATCAGAGTACAGAGGACATACAAAGATAAGGTCCCTGCTTTCTTCCACCCCCCCCCACCCCCCCATAGGTTTTTGTTCTAAACTTACCTTGGTGCTTATTTTGACCATCTTTTTGTATTAAGCCAAGAATGATTTGTAGGCTTATTGCGATTGTAGATGCAGGAATTCTCTTCTTTAGTTAAGGAAGGGCATAAAATATAATACAAGATAAAATTTAGAACTTGAAGATATGTGTAATTGACTCTTCCCGCTGATGAGAGAGGAGGAGCTTCTTCTGGAAAACCATCCTTACCTGAAGAATTGCTCTGAACAGCAAGCAGGAGAGGACAGACGTGGCGTTTACCCGAGGCCTAGCGTGTGCTGAACTGGAGACAAGGCCTGCCCCCCGCCCTGACCGCCGGCCTGGTGGAGAAGACAGCACTGTGCCGAGGAGCAGGGCTGGTGTGTGGCATGCTCCCGTCCTGCTCCCGCGTCTGCTCGTCGGCACACGCGCCCCGAGCGCCTGCTGCGCCCGGCACGGCCCTCAACCGCGAGGACGCGCGGGTGTAGGTGCCACCGGTGTCGGCCCTCGCAGTCCAGCAGGGGAAGGAGAAGCGTGAGCAGCCACGACGCAGGGCGCTGTAACGAGGACGCCAGCGCGTTGCCATGGGGACTGCGGGAGGCTGGCGGAGCGCCGCAGTTCGGGGGGCGCCGGGCCCGCGCGCGGAAAGTGGAGTAGGTGCTCGCGAGGCAGGGCCGGAGCGTGCCGGGCAGGGCTCGCTTCCAGACCTCTGAGTAGACGGTCGTGGCCGGAGCCGGGGTGTTGTGTGAGAAGGCTTCACGTAAGGCAAGTGAGGTGTGAGGGCCATTAGGTACGAAACAAGAGCCTACTGAAGTAAAGTTTGTGCCTTCGTGTGCTTTTACCAGGGGCGCCGTTTTTCAAAAAGTGAACGAATCCATTTCCGGTTAAAATACTTATTACTAAATGAAGAAGAATACTGGAATTGTAACTGCGCTTGTAGAGACTAATCACTCCGAAGTCATATGTCGCCCTTAAAACATGAATTTTTCGCCTAAATCAACCTCTGTCGTTCTGTTCGAGGGCGCCCGCAGCTAGGGCTTCTCTAACTCGGCTAAAAGTGGAGGCTCGTTCCGCTCAGTAATCGCCACGCTGGAGTCACGGCGGGTCCCGCGCAGCCCGTCTGTGGGTGCTTAGAACGGAACCATACGCGCTCACGGTGGCAGCCTTCCGGGAGCACAGAGACTCTGCAGTTTACTCCTTAGCAAAGACACTGTTCAGTGCTGTCTGGATTTGAAGGGAACATAAAAAGCTCAATCAAGAGTCTGCTTTTTAGGAGGCAAGTAATAACACCCTGATAAAAGTGATGTTAGTGGCTTCCTGACTAGTCTCCCTGCATTGCCCTGGTCCCTTCAAAGATGTGTTTCTGGCTACAGCATGGAGAACGTTTTCAGAACCCCGTGCGTTACTGAGTGCTCTCAAGGTGAGAAGCAGCTCTGGTCTCTTCTGAGTCTGGCCCTCGCCTTGCACCACCAGGCTGCCCCCTGGCTCTCTGCATGCGGTGCCCTGCCCTGCCCCCCTCCCCGCGGAACCTCGTTTCTTTCCTTTCTGTGAGACTAACTTATTCTTACCCTTAGAACCTGCGTAAGCCTCATTCCGTCCAGTCCCGGCCAGCTGGTGCCTTTTACCCTGTATTGACTCGTGGCCCCTCCCCTTCCTGAAGTTTATTCTAGGCACGTGTGTGAGACACACGTGTGTGAGAACAGATTGTCTCTCTCGTACCGGACTGTAAACATTGCCCGGGCAGGGACCTTGTCTTTTCCTACTCACTTCTGTGCTCTCAGTATTCACGTGTCTAGCATAGTGCCTGGTGCGTAACAAATGTTTAATAATAAGGACGGGTGGACGTGAGAACGAGCGCTTGAGTGTTTACGGCATAAATTTTGCGGCACCCGAGGGCCACGTCGAGCACCGCAGGAGCTCTGTTCATTCAGACTGTGCCCCTTGGATGTTCCTCAGTACTTTGCAGTTTTGAGCAGGTTTGTCATTCTCAATGCCACTAGAGTCCCGTTAGCCCTTTCGGGCGGCGCACGGCGTGATGTCAGGAATTGACCCCCTCAGCCGTTCGGCAGACGTGCGCCCTGTCGCACTCGGTGCTCGGCACTTAGGGCCTAGTGGTGAGTTACGAGGCGCACCCAAGGTGAGCTAGGCCTGTGTAGGAGGAAGATACGTGGACCAGCTGTTTCGGTTAGCAAGGTGGGCGCTGGAAGGCCGTGGGCCCGTGTGTGACACGCGAGGAAGAGCCGCTGCACCTCACGCCGGAGGGGCCTTGCAGAAGAAGTGATATCCGAGGGGGCGGCAGAGGGGAGTTTCTCAGAGAGGGGCATGAGAAACAGTGTGCACACGCACGGAAGCGAGAAACACCCGCACCTTCAGAGAAGAGGAAGCAGTCGGGAACGCAGGGAGAACAGCGGGGAATAAGGCTGGAGGGGTGAACGGTTGTCAGACCCCAGGGACTTTGATGACCTTGCACTTACGCAATAGGAAACCTTGCAGCAGTTCAGACAAAGGAGGACCGTCATCACACTGGCCATCCAGAGGCTGCAGATGGAATAAGTAGGAAGCATAGTCTGGAAAGATGTAAATACAGTGGGAACTGACAGTGTTCACGTTGGACCTCAGTTGAAAAATCAGAATAACCAAAAATAAGATTCACAAGCAAGAGCAGCTTACTAGCATTCGATTAGGGTTTCTTGAAATACAGCTGCTCTGCTGGAGATCTGTAGGAATGACTGACTGCACCGTGAACTCAGAGTTCATCTCAGCGGCCTCAGCAGAATGATAATTTTAAGTGTGTGCTAAAGAGCAGCTGCAAACAGTGCAGTGCAAACTGAACCTCCAGGAAACCGTAACAGCCGGCTAACCAGCCTGGCATGTTTCTCATGTAACAAGAAAATCTTTTAAGTGCAGATCTTCCCAAGAATGGGAAATACAGAAAGAAGCTGATGTGCAGATTGTTCTCAGTCTTGAGAGTAGTGGTCGCAGCCGCAACCCGCAGGACCAGTTTCAGCAGGGTGCATGGCGAGCCGTATAACTTAGATCTGAAGCCACAGATGCACTGGTCTCGTTCCTCCCCACAGGTTGTGTGTGATGTGCTTTCATTGTCTACAGGTGCCAGAGAGGGGCCAGGGTGGATCACGTACAAATTTAAAAAGCCAACAGGCAAAACGTTTGTTGAAGGTAAATCAAGAAGTTTGGAACGATCAACAGTTACAAAAATGCTTTTTTTCCCCTTTAGAGCAAACAATTGCCTGTTTGAGACATTATAAAGTATTTTTTTCTCCTAAATAAATTATAATTACCGGTTCTATTGGTTTTACACCTAGACAGAACCACAGTTGGAGGTTTATGTAAATCCTGCTGTTTTAGTACATTTCAAAGTGCCAAACTGAGTATACCTAGTATACTATGGAACTGGGTACACATAGTGTACCCAGTACCATAGTAACATCCTACAGTCTCTAGAAATGCTGAGTTAAATAAGTTGGTTAAAGTGCTACAGACAGAATATGTTGCGTCCAAAAGATGACATGAATTTTCAGTATAAACAGGGTCTGCTTTATCTCCATATGCTGTTTCTTTAGCCTAAGAGAACTTTTGTTTGCTCACAGTATGTTTAAAGGTTTATTTAAGCATTTAAGAATTCAATGATGAATTCCACCTTATCCTTTAACGTTTTAGAGTTGTAAAAACTGATGCCTTTAGGACTGAAAAGTGTAAGTCTTAGAAAAAGCAATTTTCAGACATGTTCAACAGCCATTGTAAGCCTTTTGTGACAGTTAAAAACAGTTCTAATTAGATTGTCTTCACTTTCAACTGTGATTAGGTATTACTTTTCCATGTGTACCTGTAAGACTTTTCTGTCACGTCTCAAAATTAGAGGCTTTAAGAAAGAAGAAGAGGGGCTTCCCTGGTGGCGCAGTGGTTGAGAATCTGCCTGCCAATGCAGGGACATGGGTTCGAGCCCTGATCTGGGAAGATCCCACATGCCGCGGAGCAACTAGGCCCGTGAGCCACAATGACTGAGCCTGCGCGTCTGGAGCCTGTGCTCCGCAGCAAGAGAGGCCGCGATAGTGAGAGGCCCGCGCACCGCGATGAAGAGTGGCCCCCGCTTGCCGCAACTAGAGAAAGCCCTCGCACAGAAACGAAGACCCAACACAGCCATAAATTAATTAATTAATTAATTAAAAAAAAAAAAAAGAAAAAACAATTTTGGCCCAGACTCACATGATATAATTAAGGCAGTTCTTGGGGGTAAACTAGCACTTTTAAGTTAGCTGGACTTCAGCCTATCGTATTTTATATGCCCACACTTTTAGGGGGGCATTTGAAGCCACTGAGCTCTGAAAACACGCAAGACACAGAAGACATGTATTGAGACATAAATATATTTGCCCCCTGTCTTTCAGTTTCTTCCCACCACCTTTCTTCCAGTGACCCCTCTGTTTGGCTCTTCTTTTCCAGGTAGCCCGCTTTACTAGCCTCTCCTTTGGAGGAGTAGTTACATTATGGATAATCCCTGAGTGCCCAGGAGTTTAGCGTTGGTGAGACTAACAGCTCCCTGGCAGCTTTGCTGCAGCCCTGAGCCCAGGCTCTCCACGCACACAGCTCTTGGGGCGAGCAGTAAGCACACACGCACCCGAGGTGCTAGAGTGAGGTAGCCGGGACCCGAGTGGGGCAGGCAGCAGTGCAGACAGCTGGGATGGTTGTGCAGAACAGCAGCAGGCGGTTATGTGTTTCTGGTCTAAGGAGTTCTAAGTCATCTTCCTTGGAGAGTGATTGTTTAACGGTTTCATTGTCTCCAGCTCACTGATTCTAAAGACTCAAATTAGCCAGCATATTTAACCTGGAAGAAAACTAGCTAGAGGTTGCCGAGTAGAATAGCATATCAACAGCATGCTAGCAGTGACTGACGTTTTACTTGATGGCTGAGGACTAGCGTAATGAGGAATTGGACATTTCCACGGCAGGTGTGCTTCATGTGGTACTGCCAGCTCTTTGCCCCTGAGAAGTAGCTTAGCTGTTTCCGAAAGAATGTATGTGTGTGTGTGTGCGCAAGTTTCTAGTACTTAAATACTGTTTATTAAACCCCATAAATCCAGAGCCTGTGCCCCCAGAGCGTTTATGATTTGGTTAAGTTAGATAATACAAGTACACCTGAAATAAAACAGTTATATTTGAGTCACGGAGTATTGGCAGTTCCAGGCGGGATGCACTTGTGGAGGACCATGAAAACTGCGAGTTTGGATGTCATGCAAGAGGCAGGTACTTGCTGTATGTTCTAGACCAGCACACGATAGGAGGCAGTGGGATGTTAAAAACATTAATTAGGCAGTTGCAGAAAGATGATTGTAACGTCATGACCGAAGTGATAAGTGCAGTATCCGTGAGGAAAGGGTTTTTTTTTTTCAAGACTTATTTCAAAGAAATGCATGGATTATTGTGGGAGTTTGGACATTAGGGATAAATGAGTGAAGAGTCAGGTTCTCAGGGGTTTAAGCCTGGGTGAGTGGGCCAGGGCTGTGGACGTTCAGTTTTCACGTCGGCACATTTGAAGAGTGTGGACGAAACTGTGAAGGGAGCTGGGCCGGAGGCAGCGGTCGGTCTGGATGTCTTAGAGAGGATATTGCCGGTGGTCACAGCGTTGACGGTGAAGGCCTGGGGAGCATCCTGTTTACAGAGGCTTGCGGGGAGCATGGACTTTTAGCCTTGTAAACCATTCCCGTTGCTTAGCAGTGACTGAGGTATTTGCTTGACTTAGAGGATATGGCCCATCCCATTCTAGGAAAGCTTATCTGAAAATCCAGGCTTAGAAAAGAAGATACATTAAGGAGTAATTGCATTTAAAAGGACTCTTCGTTTTCAGCAGGATTCATCATAAAGTTCATTTTAAATAGCTGGACTGGGGACTTCCCTGGTGGTGAAGTGGTTAAGAATCCGCCTGCCAATGCAGGGGACATGGGTTCGAGCCCTGGTCTGGGAAGATCCCACATGCTGTGGAGCAACTAAGCCCGTGCACCACAACGACTGAGCCTGTGCTTTAGAGCCTGCGAGCCACAACTACTGAGCCCGCGTGCTGCAACTACTGAAGCCCGCGCGCCTAGAGCCCGTGTTCCGCAACGAGAGGCCACCGCAGTGAGAAGCCCGTGCACCGCAACAAAGAGTAGCCGCCACTGGACGCAGCCACAGAAAACCCACGTGCAGCAACAAAGATCCAACGCAGCCAAAAATAAATAAATAAATAAATTTTAAAAATAATAATAAATAAAAAAAAATAAATAGCTGGAGTTAGTAATTTAAAAGAGAATATGATTTACCAAAATTTGGTTAGCATGCAGCCTTAGGGCTCTACTTATTGAGGCACCTGTATTCAAATAATACCTTTCATCCATAGCAAAAGATGCTATCTCAAAGATTGCTAATCAAATGAAAAATTGTTAGCAGTAAAAATCTTTTCAGTGGGGAAAAGTTATGTTTTAAATAACCATTTGTCATAGTTCCTGTGGCAATAAGACTTTGACTATATGTGTTTTTCTACACTGTTTCATTATCTCTGACAGTTCCTTTTCTCCCTCCTACTTTATAGGTGTATTTAACCCGAAAGGAAGGATCGTCTTATGCTTACATTTCCTGGAAGTTTGAATGTGGGTCAGTTGGCCTCAACGTAGATAGCATTTCCATTAGGACAAGTAGCCAGACCTTTGAGACAGGAACAGTACAGTGGAAATTGAGATCTGATACAGCACAAGTAGAGCTGGCGGGCGGTAAGCATTGGACTGGAGAAGTAATCTTGAAGTGTGCGTTCAGCACTCTGAAGAGTGATTGTGCTTATCTGAGATGTAGTTAAGAGTTTTCCTTAGCCTAGAGTTATTCATACTGTTGCAGTAAAAAAAAAAAAAAAATTTAAAAAAATATATTTAAGTTAAAACCTGTAGTTTAACCTCATTAATAGTAGGGCTGATGTTTTTTATTGTGAAACACAAATGGAAGGAGAAAACATCATTTCTTTTTTCAGAGGACACATTTCCTCCATAAAGAATAATTTGTATTTATTTTTTAAGAGTAGATTTTTACCTATAAGGCAGGTATTTCAAATGCATTCCGAAACTACCTCTTTATGTTCTTACCAAAAGCAAAGTGTTAATTTTTTTTTTTCCTCCAACAGATAAAATTCTTCGCTCCTATCATGATTTTTCTGGTGCCACTGAAGTTATTTTGGAAGCAGAATTAAGCAGAGGAGATGGTGTTGTTGCTTGGCAACACACCCAGCTGTTTAGACAAAGCTTAAATGACCCTGAAGAAAATTGTTTGGAGATAATTATAAAATTCAGTGACCTTTGAGAACCTGAACATTATAGAAAAGCTGGCAATAATCAAGGACATAGCATGTTCTAAAGTAGTCTCTTGGTTCCCTGCATGCTTAGATGGCAGTGTTCTGCCCCCTGCTAGCATATTTCCTTGTTGGCTATCCATCGTGTTAACCCTCATGAAAATGTATCTTTTTACTGTGGACCCTAATGAAACCTTGAATTAAAAGCTTCCTTCCATATATGACTCTGATTTGGAGTGAAGTCTTACTGCCCCACTATGAGATTTTAACCTAAAAATTGTAAGTATGGTTTTAAAAGTAAAATGAAGGTATTCATGATTAAGTGCTATTCATGATTATGATGAAATCTTAAGCTAATAATAGTAATTTGACAGTTTCTGATCAGGCATTAATTTCTCCGTAAGTAATTGAAATAGATTTCCTAAGATTTTTTAATTTTTAATAAACGTGAAAGTGTAGTATTTCATAAGTTATAGAGCATGAAAATTTTTATGATTGTAAATACGTAGGCATTTAAGAAATAAAATGAATTATTTTGCGTTATATCTTTTTAGTGATTACTTTGGCTAAATAAAAATCATAAGTATGCTAAACATTGAAAACCACTTGAATAGACAAGAATTATGAAAACGGTTAACACTGCATAAATTCAAAGGTACATTATAAATCCATAATATGTGGACACTTCTGAAAATGCTTTACTTTTGAGTTTACTTTTGAGTATTTTTATCTACCTCATTGAATAAAATGTTTATTCTTGACTTTGAAACTATGTAACTGGGATGATTCAGTGTGTATATACTGTATCAAGAGTTTTCGTGTGTGTGTGTGTGTGTGTGTGTGTGTGTGTGCGCGCGCACGCGTGTTCCATGTAACCTCTCCAGTTAAACTTAGTGAACATTTATGAAGTGTTTGTGTGCACCACGAGGGATGCGGTGACGAAGACGACCACGGCCCCGCTCCCTAAATGCCTTTGTCATGTTCTGCAGAGCGAGTTCTCAGCTCTCCCGGCCAGAAAAGTACGTTCTCAGACATTCTCACCCTGTGCAACTCACTAGCATGTTTACATGCGTTGTGAAATATGTACTGGAATTCTGAAACAAAGGTCTTAATGTTTTCTTTTTAATCGTAGTCCAACTCTGCTGAGGATCACCTTCTTGCTAAAAAGTTACACTTAAAGGTAGCTTGTGCGTCTAAATTTATTAATACGTCTCGAATATTAGAAAATTTTCTGGAATTCTAATACTCTTAAGTTAATCATAGCATCGTAGAGTGGCCAAATACGTGAAATTGGACAGCCTTGTCTCCTTCCTGTCTTGAAGTGCCTGGTTTTGGCACGGTGAGTATTTGGGTGATAAGTGGAACAACACTCTTCATGAGAAAAACTGGAGCTTGACAAGCAGTCTTGTTAAAGATGGCAACAGAGATAAACTGAATGTACTTTATCTGTGAAAAGGAAACATTCTAATTTTTACTGTGGCTTTAAGCAGAAAGTTCAAATGTCCTGTATTTTTACAGAGTTGAACTACTGAAGAGAAAAGCAGTTGCACACTTTTCTTAAAACGTGTTCCTTGAGAGTTTCAACCTCAGGGTGCCTGACACACGTTAATAGATATTTTATGATACAGACAAGTTTGGCAGTAGTACAGAAGGTATGAGACAAAGCAATTCTCAGTAATGTGTACGGCGTAGTGAGTAAACCAGTCAGGCAAAAGTAACTGAGGCAGAGACGGGCTGATAGTACAAACCCCCTGAATAAACTGGCCCTCATATTAGCTGCCCTTTATAAAGCAGTCATCGGAGATCTTCTTTTTTCTTTCTTTCCAGCTGAAAAATTGTAATTAATTTGCAGGTTTTTAAAATTTATCTCGATCAAAACAAATTTCAGAATCCAAATATATGACACCAAAACTAGACCATTTATATTTTGTAAAAATTAATAATAAGCCTCTCTCTCTTAAAACCTTTACAAGATACACATCTAAACTACAAATGCTTAGGGCAGTGGTTTCAAAAGTGTTCGTTATCTCTGAACCAGTGGCATCAGTATCACCTAGAGACTGTTAGAAATTTAAATTCTCAGTCCCCACCTCAGACCTACTGGATCAGAAACAAACCTCCAAGTGATCCTGGGATCTTATTGTAAAAGCCCTCAGTCTGCGGTGACTCCAGGGTGAACGCAAAGCGCTCAGGGGATACCTGCACCAGGCTGCAGAACCACGGGCTGGTTGGTGAGCCTCTGCCTCCCTTGCTCACTGTCTGAAAGGCTTTATACCTTGGCGTCCTGACGAACTTTACAGACCGTCTGCTTTCTGTTGCAGGGTTGTTTTTTTTTAAGTAGGTCCTTTGCTGGAAATCACATTCTCAAGATGAACAAGAAGTTACATCTGATGTTTTGATCACTTTAGAAGGAAAAGGAGTGCCTCGGATTAAGGGAGGGCTAGAGAACACGGTGTCATAAATTTGGGGGTAGGGGGGTTGTTAGAGGAGATCCTTTAATCCAGACCCCTCACTTTTCCCTGAGGAAGCTCAAGCCCGGAGAAGGGCCTGTCTAAACAATGCAGTGGATTAGTAACACAGGCAAGATTGACTTGTACACTCAGTGTTCCCTTCTACCTAGTTGCAGGGTTGTAACACAGGGTTGTAATTCTATAGAATTCTAGTCCTGTGTGTGGGCTGCTGTTGTATTACATGTTTCCTGAATACAGATACTTTGGTAGGAATGTTCAAGTTGAGGAGATACTAAAACTGATGTTAGAGCCAGTTATTTTTCTAACTATAGTTAAGCTTTCCTGGAGAGTAAATGTATTATAATTTGATAATAGATTACTATAGATATATATGCTTTGGTATTTTTTTCTCTACAACACAATAAATTGTGTTTTGATTTTATAGTTCAAGCAAATATGCTTTTTAAATTTATTTTTATTGAAGTATAGTTGAGTTGCAATGTTGTGTTAATTACTGCTGTACAACAGTGACTCAGTTTTATATATTTATTTTTATATATATATATATGTGTGTGTGTATATATATATATGCGCACACACACACCTTTTTCATATTCTTTTCCATTATGGTTTGTCACAGGATATTGAATATAGTTCCCTGTGCTGTACAGTAGGACCTTGTTGTTTATCCGTACTATATAGAATGGTTTGCATCTGCTAAACCCAAACTCCCAATCCATCCCTCTCCCACCCCCCCTCCCCCTTGGCAACCACCAGTCTGTTCTCTATGTCTGTGAGTCTGTATTTGTTTCATAGATAGGTTCATTTGTGTCATATTTTAGATTCCACATATAAGTGATATCATATGGTAAAGCAAATACCCTTTTTTTTTTTTTTTAGCATCTTTATTGGAGTATAATTGCATTACAATGGTGTGTTAGTTTCTGCTGTATAACAAAGTGAATCAGCTATACGTATACATATATCCCCATATCTCCTCCCTCTTGCGTCTCCCTCCCACCCTCCCTATCCCACCCATCTAGGTGGTCACAAAGCACCGAGCTGATCTCCCTGTGCTATGCGGCTGCTTCCCGCTAGCTAGCTATTTTACATTTGGGAGTGTATATATGGTCTGTCATACAGAGTGAAGTAAGCAAATATATTTTATAAGCTGCGATCAAGGTGGTATTCCTTCCTAAAGTACTCATGGGAAGAATAAGGGTAAACCACATAAGTCATGATTGGTTTTATTCCCCTTAGGATGTATTCAGTTACATCCTTTATATTGACCAAAACAGTGCTTTATTTCTGATCAGAGATTTAGAATGGACCTACACTGATAGTGGTCACCTTTTGAGTGTCTAGTAGGTACCAGTGACTTTGGTGTCTCACTGGATCGTAGTGGCACTGTATAGTAGGTAGTATATCTTGTCCCCATTTTATAGCTGATGAAACTGAGAGGCTGAGAGTCAGGTACTTTAATACCTGACTGTCTAACAGCCGTTTCCCATTCATTGCACCCCGACAAGTGAAAGCAGACTCAGAAGTTGAGACCTTGCTCTATTTCCTTAATTTTCTGAAGACTTGATCTGAGATCAACAAAATTGTAGCAGCAACTAGAAATCCATAAGTGAGCCATAAAGGGTCTCCGAAGAGCTAAAATAAAGTCTAGCCACGAAAGCCCAAATTCTTTACCGTAAGAGGGCACTTTGGGTTGTCACTCAAAGTCTGTTATTTTCCAGTTTTAAATGTTTAGATTATTTAAGTCATTTTTGTTAAAAATTCAAACAAGACAGTATTATGAATTAAAAGTGCTGCCTTCACGCCCCACTCCTCTTGTACCATTTTCAGAAGTAACCACCAAAACTTTTACATGTGTCTTTCCAGAGCTTTTCTGTAGATTTAGACATTCAAAGATATATATGCTCACACACAAAATCAGTATTCATGTATTGATATTTGGTTTTCTTCTTTTTACGTAAATGGGAGAGTATTTTCTCCTTGTATTCTTAACAGTGTGCCTTAGAAATCTTTCCATGGTCAGTCATAGATCTGCCACATTCTTTTTAACTGCTCCATAGTATTCCTTAATTTATGCATTCCCTAATTTACAGATATGTAGGTTTTCCCCCTTTTTCTTGTTATTGCAAATATTGCACTGAACTTCTTTGCACGTATGTCCTTCACATAGAATACATGCAAAGATATGTTGCATTTTAATATTCATTTATTTATTTATTTTTGGCTGTGTTGGGTCTTCGTTTCTGTGCGAGGGCTTTCTCCAGTTGCGGCAAGCGGGGGCCACTCCTCATCGCGGTGCGCGGGCCTCTCACTCTCGCGGCCTCTCCTGTGGCGGAGCACAGGCTCCAGACGCGCAGGCTCAGTAGTTGTGGCTCACGGGCCCAGTTGCTCCGCGGCACGTGGGATCTTCCCAGACCAGGGCTCGAACCCGCGTCCCCTGCATTGGCAGGCAGATTCTCAACCACTGCGCCACCCAGGGAAGCCCCGATATGTTGCATTTTAAATCTTAACCACCCACCCACTGTCAAACTGCCCTCTAAATGAGGTACACCAATTACACACCCCACAGTGGTCTATCGGGGTGCCCGTTTCCAGTTACACACCCAGCAGTGGTCTATCGGGGCGCCCGTTCCAGTTACACACCCCGCAGTGGTCTATCGGGGCGCCCCTTCTCACTCCCATTCTCCCCCAAACTGAATATGGCAGTTGTGGTAGCCAGCCTCCAATGATCCTCATCTCCTGGCTTCCACGTCTCCGTGTTGTCCCTTCCACACTAAATTAGAGCTGGTCTGTGCCCAGTAGAATATAAGTGACCACGTGTGTGGTATGTCATGAAAAGCCTTGCTCTCCTGGACCGCTTGTTCCGGAGGAGGCCCATGGCCGCGCCAGGAGGCCTCGAGCAGGTCTGGAGAGGAACCGACGGCAATCGAAGCCGCTCCTCCAGCCCCATCAAGCCTTCAATGATGGCAGCCTCGTGAGAAGGAGTCACGCACGTTGGACCTGCCCAGCCAAACCACTACTGAATTCCTAGTGCACAGGAACCAGGAGAGCTAGTGAGCGGTCTGTTGATACAGCATGAGATTACTGTCTGGGACTGAATGTTGGTGTACCCTCCCCACACCCCAATTCATATGCTGAAATCCTAACCCTCTCCCCACACCCCCTGCAGTGTGATCTGTGTGAGGGCGTGAGGAGGTGGGGCCTTTGGGAGATAATTAGGTCATGAGGGTGGAGCCTTCATGAATGGGATTTGCGCCTTCGGGAGGAGAGAAGAGAGCTTGCTTCCTCTCTGCTCTCCAGCTGTGAGAACCCAGGAAGAGGCCATCCTTAAACCAGGAAGAGGGGAGGGCCTTCGCGGGGAGCCCAGCCTGATCTCGGGCTTAGAGCTTCCACAGCTGTGAGAAATAAATGTTTGTGGTTCAAGCCCCCTAGTCTATGTAATTTGTTAACTGCAGCCCAAACTAGTACAGTTAATTAAAACAGCGTTGCTCTTTTTGCCGATCCGACGGATGAAAAATACCTAGTTTTAACTTCCATTTCCTTGATAACTATGAGATTAAAATTTATCATGTGCATTAGCCAGTTTTGTTTCTTATCTAAATGTTCTATATATACAGTCATCCCTCGGTATCCACAGGGATTTGGTTCCAGGACCCTCCACAGGTACCAAAATCCAAGGATGCTCAAGTCCCTTTTATAAAATGCCATGGTATTTGCACATAACCTGTGCACATCCTGTGTACTTTAAATCATCTCTAGACTGTTTATAATGCCTAATACAATGTAAAAATGCTATGTAAACAGTTGCCAGTGTGAGGCAAATTCCAGCTTTGTTTTTTGGGACTTCCTGGAATTTTTTTTTCTGAATATTTTTTTTCAAAGAAATGATTTTTATTTTTTTAATTTACTGCTTTTATTGAATGAAGGAGTCTTTAAATTCTATAGTACTTTACAATTCTCAAAAGTCTCACACATGATTTCATATAATCCCATAATAACCCTTTTTTTACCCCCTACCCCTTTATTGCCCCTCCCCCTTCCCTCTCCCCACTGGTAACCAGTAGTTTGTTCTCTGTATCTCTGTGAGCCTGCTTCTTTTTTTTCTTTTATACACTAGTTTGCTGTATTTTTTTTAGTTTCCACATATAAGTGATATCACACAGTATTTGTCTTTCTCTGTCTATTTCACTTAACATAATACCCTCCAAGTCCATCCATGTTGCTGCAAATGACATTATTTCATTCTTTTTTTATGGCTGAGTAATATTCCATTGCATATATGTACCACATCTTCTTTATCCATTCATCTGTCGATGGACACTTCGGTTGCTTCCATGTCTTGGCTATTGTAAATAGAGCTGCAATGAACACTGGGGTGCATGTCTCTTTTCAAGTTAGTGCTGTTGTTTTCTTCGGATACATACCCCGGAGTGGGATTGCTGGCTCATAGGGCACCTCTGTTTTTAGTTTTCTGAGGACCCTCCCTCCACACTTCTCCACAGTGGCTGCACCCGTTTACATTCCCACCGACAGTGAGGAGGGTTTTTCTGAATATTTTTGGCTCACAGTTGATTTCAGTCCACAGCTGCGGAACCAGAGGGTACGAAGGGTGACTGTGTTTGCCTGTTGGGTGGGCTCTTTGTTTGATCATCGCCTTTAATCCCTGACTCTTCCTGATCTCTTTCCTCCAGATCGGTTTGTGCTTGTTTAGTGCCTGGGACATTCTCTCTATCAAGATTCCTAATTATAACTTTCCCAGAGGTCTGTTCTGTTAAAGAATTATCTCCACTTTCTTCTGGATCATATCACACTGTTCATCTTGTTTTCTGTTCCATGTGGTTGGTTTTTCGTAAATGTTTGATGGACTGTATTTATGACTAAGGACTAAGCAGATAACTACCAGGTGGCAGGCCTAGGTTTCTTCACTCAGGGAGGCTGTTGATTGGCAGGCCTCTCCCTTGGTTGGGAGACTGACTGCACAGCAGACCGTGTAAGTGGTGGGCATGGCCAGTCCCCAGCGAGCCTCACCCCATCCCTCCCTGCTCAGTATTCATTTGTTTCAGGGATTTTCTTTTCCCTTTATGATCTCATGGTTTATTCTATTTTTTTCTTTTTGAAAATATAAGCAGGAAAAACATTTCCCCCCCTTTCCATCACTTCAGACACTGTACTATGCCACAGATTCTGTTTTGCACCTCACCTTTTTCACTTGATATATTGTGGCACTCACTCTGTATTTTTTTTATATTGGAGTATAGTTGATTTACGACGTTGTGTTAGTTGCAGGTGTACAGCAAAGTGATTTAGTTAGACACAGACATACATCTATTTTTCAGATTCTTTTCCCATATAGGTTATCACAGAATATTGAGTTCCCTGTGCTACACGGTAGGTCCTTGTTGATTACCTGTTTTATATATTGTAGCGTGTGTATGTTAATCCCATCTATGTGAGTATTTTAAAAGCTTCCTTATCCTTTCTACAAGTGCATAATATTTCTTTCAGTGCACGATAGCTCACGTTTTGGGCTGTCCCCAGTCTTATTCAACCAACAATTTGAAATTATGTTATATTTACCATAAAATCTGGATTTCAGCTTACATCGGAAGGTTAGGTGCCGTGACAACACTGCATGCACAATGGCAGCAGCTGCGCTTTCTTTAAGGCAGGACCTGTATCCCCATGATAAGGGCCGTAGGGACCATAAGCCCGCACCCCTGCCCAGCTCTGATGCTGAAGCCTAGGGTCAGTCAGTCACCTTTTGCTGTAATACTTGCACTACTTTTTTTCTTAGAGAAATAATCCCCTGTTCCCGTCTACCAAGACTGTAAAATCAAAGTTAGACTACATGGATTGCATATGGTTTTATTTATTCATTAATTCACTTTTACCTACAGTCAGTTTAGTCATAGAAGTTATCTGCCAGTGTGCGTGTTGAAGTTCGTGCCGGCCCTAAAGGAATGTACTATTTTATTTGTGCATATTTTACTCAAGTTTACGTTAATTGCTTAATAGTACAAGTTGCTTAAAGCAGAGTAATTTGATACGTTGAATAGCTTTAGGAGAGGCTGTTGTCTTTGAATTTTCAGGAACTTAGGATCCATCAGGAAGTCAGCTAAGATGGTAGGAGTCATTTCTGATGTCAGATACAAAATGTAGGCGACTTAATTTTTATATTTTTTTAAAATAAATTTGTTTAATTTTGGCTGTGTTGGGTCTTCATTGCTGTGTGTGGGCTTTCTCTAGTTGCAGTGAGCGAGGCTACTCTTTGTTGCTGTGCACGGGCTTCTCATTGGGGCGGCTTCTCTTGTTGCGGAGCACGGGCTCCAGGCACACAGGCTTCAGTAGTTGTGGCGCGCGGGCTCAGTAGCTGTGGCTCGCGGGCTCTAGAGCGCAGGCGCGGTAGTTGTGGCGCACGGGCTTAGTTGCTCCGCGGCATGTGGGATCTTCCCGGACCTGGGCTCGAACCCGTGTCCCCTGCATTGGCAGGTGGATTCTTAACCACTGCGCTACCAGGGAAGCCCAATTTTTATATCTTTATTTCTATAATCCCCGACTTCAGTCAGTGTTCTGTGAGACAAAGCTCAGTTCTCACGACTGTCTTTGACAAGGACCCTTGTACTGAAAAATTTTCAGAATGCTTTATAAGTATCATCACTGCATTTGGAGGAACTAGCACCGCAGAGTGGCTGGCCCCACTGTAGCACCCTCACCGTTTAAAAGGATCATCGTGAGCATCCAGAGATTTTTTTCCAGGTATCCCACACTGTTACTTGTTAATACGTCAGTTTAAAAATATTTTTAAATACAGGGAAGTAGAAAGAATGGTATAACAAAACCCAGTGTCCTCTCCACTCGAAAGTGAAATACATTAGCATTTGGTTTTTCTTGGTTTTTTTTTTAACATCTTTATTGGAGTATAGTTGCTTTACAATGGTGTGCTAGTTTCTGCTGTATAACAAAGTGAATCAGCTATACGTATACATATATCCCCATATCTCCTCCCTCTTGCGTCTCCCTCCCTCCCACCCTCCCTATCCCACCCCTCTAGGTGGTCACAAAGCACCGAGCTGATCTCCCTGTGCTATTAGCATTTGGTTTTATTTGCTTCATCTTCTAATGAACATCTGAACAGCACTTAATCAGTTGAAGGCCTTGTGGGTCCCCTCTACTCCCTCTCTCCCTTCCCCACAGGCAACTGGAATCAGGAATTTAGAGTTTATTTATTGCATGATTTTTAAACTTTTACTATATGCATATATTTAATAATATATAATATTAATTGTACAGTTTTAAATCTACATAAATAGTATTATAAATAGTACATAATGTTCACTAATTTGCTTTTTCAGTCATTTTCCATATGCATGTTGAAACATATAGATCTTAACTATCTTAACTGCTGAATCCATTCCATCGTTTAATGGTATCACAATTTATTTGTCCCTTACCAACCTGATGGGTGTTTGTCTTGTTCTCGGTGTTTATTACAAGCAGTACTTATAACCAGTGCTACCTGTCTCTCCTTGTGGGTAAGTGCAGTTTCTCTAGGATATATTCCTAGATATAGAGTTGCTGACTCACAGTCTATGTATATTTTCACATTTATTGCCAGTTTTTCTCCAAGATGTTTATGCCAACTTACAGTACTATTGGCAGTTTATCCCAGTTCCTGCTTGTCTACATCCTGGCCTACACACAACATTGTTAAACTTTATAACAATATTCTTTTTTCTGAAGTATAGTTGATATACAATGTTGTGATAGTTTCGGGTGTACAGCAAAGTGATTCAGATATGTGTGTGTGTATACATTTATATATTCTTTTTCAGATTCTTTTCCATTATAGGTTATTACAAGATATTGAACATAGTTCCTTGTGCTATACAGTAGGTTGTTGTTGTTTATTTTATATTACATATAGTCGTGTGTATCTGTTAATCCCAAACTCCTAATTTATCCCTCCCCCCTTTTCCCCTTTAGTAACCATGAGTTTGTTTTCTCTGTCTGTGAGTCTGTTTCTATTTTATAAATAAGTTCATTTGTATCATTTTTTTAGATTCCACATGTAAGTAATATCATATCGTGTTTGTCTTTCTCTATCTGACTTAACTTCACTAGTATGATAATCTCTAGGTCCACCCATGTTGCTGCAAATGGCATTATTTCATTCTTTTTTATGGCTGAGTAATATTCCATTGTGTATATGTACCACATCTTCTTTATCCATTTCATCTGTTGATGGAAATTTAGGTTGCTTCCATGTCTTGGCTATTGTAAATAGTGCTGCTATGAACACTGGGGTGCATGTATCTTTTTGAATTAGAGTTTTTGTCTTTTTCAGATATATGCCCAGGAGTGGGATTGCTGGATAATATGGTAGCTCCATTTTTAGTTTTTTAAGGAACCTCCATATTGTTCTCCATAGTGACTTACATTCCCATCAGCTAAACTTTATAACTTTTGCCATTATGATCTGTGTGAAATAGTATTTTGTTGCTTTACTTTGTATTTTTCTGATTAGTGGTGAGTTGGAGTATCCTTTTACATTTATTGATCATTTGAGTTCCCTGCTCTGCGATTGCCTGTTTGGATATTTTGCCTCCTTTTCTATTGGATTCTTTTGTCCTTTTCATACTGATTTTTAGTTCTTTATATACTGCGACAGTAATCTTCTGCCTGTTTTATATTTTTCTCCATATGTGTTCCATCTTTTAAGTATGTCAATGATCCTTTGCCAGACGGAAACAACAAAGAGCCATCTTCTCTAAGATCTGTTTAGGAAGATAACAACCTTTGACTTATACCATTTTATAAGCCCTAAAGCCAGTCTTACTAGAAAAGAGCTTTGTGGGAAGAACAGGGACAAAGCTGTATCTGGTGGCAATTAAGAATGGTGTGTTAGATCCCTGGTGTTCTTGAAACATAACACTGAATGAAATTCCATGTGTGATGGCAGCATGCTTATAATTTGGAGAACGTTTAGGCTTAGAGAAAAATAAATGCTTGAAAATGAAGGCATTCTCATGCTAAATTCTTTGGTGGAAAGAAAACCTGTCATCTGAAATGTTATGTTATCCCTTGCAGATGTAAAAGACGAAAAAAAGCAAAGAAGGCCTTTGATCTTCACTTAATAAATATGGAGCCATCAAAGCTCTTGTACTTCTTGTAAACTTAAATTTGAAACAGATTAAATGCTAAGGCAGAATGATGGCAGGAAAACTTTGTAAAGTGAATCATGAAGTAGTTGAATTTCAAAAAAAATTCATGGCTGAAGAAATGAGTGCTGTAATTTCAGTTGTATTCAGATCATCTCACAGGATAAGGAGTGTCGGTACCGAATGGTCGTGCAATCAAGTCATGTACCTTTGCCACTAGGGAAAATTAAGGTATTTTTATTAATCAAATACTATACCCTGAAAATGCCAGGTGGCAGAGGAGCTGTCCAAAAGGCACAGTGCAAACCTAAGTACCACTTTTTCCTGTCCACATGAATGGGAACGGGCGTCGACACTGAGGCGTTGCCAGGTTGCAGTGCTGCCCGACTTGCCAGCGAGGGGCAGGTGCTGTCCCTCCTGCCCTCCTCCCACGGCTGTGTAGGGTACTAATATCCAGTCCCACATCACCAGGAGCTGCAGGGAAGCCTTGCTAACAAGTAGGCCTGCATATTAAACAATCACTACTTTTAAAATATGTTTTCAGTAGGAGAATAGAAACAGTCTGCATTTGATTTCTCAGACTCTCCACAGCATAATTCATAAATCATGGTATTTTGGGGAAACTTTTCATTTTGATTTGTGAATACAAGTTGATTATTTTTCTCAGTTTGAATGCAGTGTTGTGTTTAAGCCTCATTTTCTGAAAAAAAAAGTATAATTTTGATTTCACTGAAGAAGGAATGGCATGCAGATTAAATTATACTGTTTATGAAATAATTCCTACTTTAAACTATTTGTGATGTATTACAATGGGAATATATAAATGGAAACAGGAAGAAAAGAAATGGCAATTTGCGTGTTTAATGTTTCTGCTATTTCCCTTTTGTAAGGGGGATGCCTTGCACAGAACATAGAATCTTTCAGGCAGTGTCCCCAGAGTGAGGGTTGTATCACACATCTGGGGGCGGTGTGTGTGTGTGTGTGGGGGGGGGGGGGGTGTCACTTAAATACAGATTCCTGGGCCTCATGCAGGTGATATTAAGTCAAAATCCTGGGATTGAGGCTAGAGAATTTGGTTTATTCACAAGTCCCTGACTCTTAAATGGACAAATATTTGAGATCTGCTGTTCTAACATAATGCTCTCATTTGTATGATGAGGAAATTGAAGGTCAGGGAGCTTAAGACATTGGTCCAAGGCCACACAGCAAGTTAGGAATTCTTTGCCCACTGCCTAGTATTCGGAAGCCTCTAACTATTGCTAACCTGTCTCATTCTCATTTTTACCAAGATTTTACTAACGTGGAGTTATTTCATTTTGTTCTTTCCCTTGCGTCATTATGTGCTAGCTGCTTTTTTTTTTTTTTTTTTTAATAGAAAAGGAATTTTTTTCTTCTGGTTCTCTTCTCTCAATTCTTAGAGCAGACCAAGGTTACCTCCAAAGGGAGAGGGGTGGGAGAAAAGAGAGAGAAAGAAAAAAAAAAAAAATGGTGCTCTAGATTAACTGAGTCTACTTCTTTGCGTCCCCTTTCACTTTGAACCCACTGCAGTTTGTCTTTTACCCCTCACCTTTGCTGAAAACACAAGATGGCAAAGCCCCTTAATTCCGGGAACCATGTGCCATTTTATTTTGTTACCCTTACTATACGTAGCACAGCACCCAGAAGGGGTATATTGTAAGAGGCAGCAAAGGATAAGAAGATAAACTCTAGAGTAAAAGAAGCCCGAGTGGACTCCCTACCTCTTCAGGGAGCTGCTACTCTGCGGATATAGTTATATATATAAATATATAAGTTTATAAATATATAAATGTGTCCTGGTGGTTTTGCCCCAGGACACATTGTCAACATTTTGCACCCCCTGTGCTGTGGATTCATGGAAGATCTGCTTCTCAGCTTTTCTTTATCTTTCCCTGTGGGTAGTGGTCTCCATACATTCTCCCTTAGTCACCAGGACTCGCTCGCTGTCAAGCCACATTCTCGTTCCTTTTCTGATTGGATCTATCAGCATAATCCTAATTGGTTTCCTGTTACCCTAATCAGTCCAACAAGTGCTCATCTATCCCAATGGGTATTATTATTATTATTTAAATTAAAATCTGTGGTTGAAATAATCACTGGGACAGTCTGACAGCTAGTGGCACATACCACATCCTACAATTTTTTTTTTTTTTGTCGTGGTCAATTCTTACCCATCTTTCAGTTCTCTGTTACCAAAGAGATCCTTTATCCAAGCTCCAGTCTGAGTCTTCTTTCTAATTTCGCTATTTCTCTTATAGAATTGAGCAGAGCTCATAGTTTCCCTGACCAACCGAGACATAGCTGACTCCCAGAGCTGGACCTCATGCTCACACCTCAGAGATGCCCGAGTTCCTTTCCATGCAGCCATCCCACTGCCATCCTCAAACACAGCCGTGTCTACAGTGGGAACCTTCTTAGCCACTGGGTATGAGCCATGTTGATGTTCGTGACATAGTTGATTCAGGCCTTCCATAAATATTACTGACAGCCTACTCTGTATTAGGAATTATTTTAGGTATGGGGGCTACAGCAACAAATAACACAGACAAAACTCTGACTTCATGGCGTTTGTATTATAGAGACGGAGATGATTTTTTTTTTATTTGTTTTTGGCTGCATTGGGTCTTCGTTGCGGTGCGCGGGCTTCTCATTGTGGTGACTTCCCTTGTTGCCGAGCACAGGCTCAAGGCACGCGGGCTTCATGAGTTGTGGTACGTGGGCTCAGTAGTTGTGGCTCATGGGCTCTAGAGCGCAGGCTCAGTAGTTGTGGCGCACGGGCTTAGTTGGCTCCGCGGCATGTGGGATCTTCCCGGACCAGGGCTCGAACCCGTGTCCCCTGCATCGGCAGGCAAGATTCTTAACCACTGTGCCACCATGGAAGCCCGGGAGATGATTTTTAAGCAAGATACACACACATATTTAGATAGCGATATGCAGAGAAATAGATATTTACATAGTGATAAATTCCAAAGAGAAAGAATATTATTTTACCAGTACACAATATTAGGCTGGTGAACCAAGAGTGACTTGCTTACAATGAACCTAACTGACTGCCCAGCCTCCGAGCAGAATGACTGGCAATTTGGCATGTCTTTACTGACTATCCGCACCTCTATCTGACCGATGGCGGTTACGAGGAGGACACACTACCATCTCTCGCTGTAAGGGTTGAATAACTTAGATTTTGCACAATTCCTTGAGCTGGCTGCAAACATCCCCCCACATCTGTGTGTCCTCGGGATAAGCCTGATGCACCTCTTCTCTGTACAGAAGACCTCACTCTCCCATCTGCTGTGTGGGTGATGTTAACTGCAGCCCCACACGTTGAAGGACCAGCCGTTGGCTGAGTGGTACAGGACCGAACATTGATTAGGAGAAACAGGGCAGCAACACAGTGCGTATCAGCGCCTCTCCATCTCTCCCTGGACCAAATTTGCTCCTGTGCTTTGGCCTCACCAAGATCTTGTCAGCTCTAGCGCACCCACTTTATCACGTAGTCGTATAGCTTTAACTAAGTTCCTCCTGAGTCTGCGTTATTGTGTGATACATAGAGAGAATTCCAACATTTCAAGAACGTGAGAATTGGAGATGTTTCCTATAAAGCGTTGGCACTGACACTTGGATATAATAGGACTTGATGCATGCTAGCGGTCATTGTAATTGATCTCCCCTCTCCCTACAGGGCCAGGCCTGGCCAAACTGTGTCTTCTTCCAGAATTTTGGCCTTGGCCACTCCTGTTTAGATAGCTTTCTCCTCATTCATGATTTTGCTTCATGTTTATCACCTTTTGTAAACTTGCAGTTATTTTCAAAACTGTAGCAAGAAAATCAGAGATGTTGAAGAAATTTAATAGAATGCAGTAATATTTAATTAACTAGAAAGCAATTAAAATTTGGGATTTTTTTCCCTATAACTTTTTCTTATTATACGTTCAAATGGAAAAAATTAAAATACAGATACGCAAAAATCGAAATTCGCCTGTAACCCCATTGCTCAGAGATAACCACTTTTTAGATTTTGGTATTTGTCTTTATATAAATAAGGATACATATTTTAAAGTTCATGTATCTGTTTTTTTTCAAAAACAGAATTTCACTATACATCATGTTTTATATATTAAATGTTTGTGAATCATAATGTGCTTTTCTTTATTTTTTATAATTGCATAGTAATCAACTGTACAAATGCTTGTCATTTGAAGCACATCAATCTCTTGTTGGATTTTTAATGGTGTGATTAGTTTGTTGTTTGGTTTTGATTCTTGTCAGCTTTTTTAAGAGAAAGAGGTACATGAAAAGAAAAGGCAGCTCGTAGCAAAGATTTCCCCCCAAAATCAAAATACCTATAACGTGTCCTGAGATGATACAGATCAATCTAGTTTCCCAGACTTTTAGTAACATCTTAGTGATGTAACCAATTCATGGTGACCATTACAAGGCACTGAATCCCTCCCTTCCACCCTACATACCGAGTGCTAGAGTGGGACCTGAGGTGCCAGCACAGCCTTCAGGAAGCTGCTTAGCTCCTCAGCACAGGACTAATATTTAAGCATGGGTTTTAAAAAGACATTTTTTATTTAGTCTTGTATAAATTAAATCAGCCAGATTTTGTGACACATACGTCACTGGTACAGAGATGTTCTTTAAATTCGAATCTCAAATTTATTAACTATCTAAACATAGAACACCAAACATACCATTTCCTAGTCTTCTTGTTTCCCACTTACTTATCATGTACTTAAAAAACAAGATGCAATTTTATTGCTGATTCTCACGTAACATAAAGATGAACTGAACATCATAAGAATTATAAAGGACTTCCGTGATCTGTGGCAGATATATTTGGCATTGCTGGATGACAGTCATTTTGAAGAGGAAGTGAGAGTAAAATAGAGACTGGGGAATTCCCTGGTGGTCCAGTGGTTAGGACTTGGCACATTTTCACTGCCGGCCCAGGTTCAATCCCTGGTCGGGGAACTAAGATCCTTCAAGCCATGGATTATTTAGTTTAAAACATTTTTTTAAAAGACCATAAAAAATAAAATAAAATAGAGGCTGATGGCAGAGTACAGGCCTGGTGGTCCTGGAGCTGTGGCCTGTCTACAACAAAGCATAGATGTGGATACTCCCGTTCTTAGAATTCTGAGGTCCACATTGAGCTGAATACACTGGCCTCTGTGAGCTGTTTTAAAGAGAACGGCAGGCTACGATTAACTCAGGTGTGGCCCCCAATCTCCTGACAAGCTGCCCACATGGGCCAAGTTTGAACCTATTGACTGTAGATTGATAAGATGTAGACAAGTTCTTTGTAGAAGAAAGTAAGATTTCAAAGATACAGCTCTTGTTCTCTCTGACCAGTATTCATTAACAGAAGGTAAATGTGGAAAAATGTAACTCACAGATTACTTCTTTCAAAACTAATCACTGCATAAATTATGGTAGGCACCATTGGGAAGAAAGTACACATACTTCGGATTCTTACAGTTAATCAAATCCATGCAGCAGTCATTTAGAGGAGCCACCATCATCCTAAACTGAAGGTATTCTGTCTCGACCCAAAATCCAACTCCTCATCTCCAGGTGATTCCCTTTCCCATCCTTCCTAATTCTGTCAATAATGCCACTTTATCACAAAACTTTATCAAGTCCTTCTTGTTGATAATTTTTAAGATGTTTAAAATATTTAAAATATTTCTCTCTTCCACTCATTTGTTTCTAATCCCACACCAGGACTCAGGCCCTCATCCCTTCCTAATTGGTTTCTGTGCCTCTGGTCTGTCCCTTTTCTCTCCCTTTATCTTTCTAAAACATATCATCAGATCAATCCCCAGTTCAAAGTTGCCCTTGATTCCCCACAGATTTAATTCCTGACACATAGCAAGTTTTTAAGAAGTGTTGAACGGGGACTTAACCTGGTGGTCCAGTGGTTAAGAATCCACCTTCCAATGCAGGGGGCGCAGGTTCAATCCCTGGTCAGGCAACTAAGATCCCACATGCCATGGGGCAACTAAGCCCACGCGCCACAGCTACTGAGCCCGCGCGCCACATGCCACAACTGAGACCCCACGCAGCCAAATAGATAAATAAATAAAATTATATTTAAAAAGCTAAATAAATATAAATAAATAAATAAATAAAATTATATATATATATAAAAAAAGAACTGTTGAAGGAACTCAATGATTGGTTTCCAAAATGTGAGGTTTCAGTTTTGTTTTAGCTTAAACATGTGATTCACTAAGCTTGAACTCGTAACTACGGAACTATACTTCTTTCAGGTTATTTTCACCCACAAATATTAAATGAGGCATTGTAAAACAATTGTTGACTGAATTAAACTAACGCGATTAAAGCTTTAAGGACACTTCTATCTTGTGAAATAATTTGGAGTCACAATCTAACTTGCATGTCACTAAAACTTGGATCCATTCACAATGTGTGTCTTAAGGTGAAGATACTGATTTTCATAATCCTCACTTGCAAATCATCCTCATTATTTTCTCCATCGCTGCGTATGCTCAACCCTTCTTCCCATTCTTTCGTTTTTAGACCCGGCCAAACTGCCATTCATCTGTGAGCCACTCATAAGCAAGACCGTCACTAAACAGGACTGCAGGGTTAGGGGTTTTGGCTTCTGCGTAAATGTCTGTAAATCAGCTGAATTCACTGAGCATGTGGAGTTGAATGATTTCACGTGGAAGAGAAGTTTTGCATGAAATGCTCAGTGTTTGCATTTGGAGTGGAAGTGCTTCCTCGTCTTCCCCATCCCCCCATCTAGGATTTGCAGAAGTTGTGACGATTTAACTTTAAGCAAGGTTTAATAAGAACTTCAGATGAATCGGAGAGCCCATCCCAAAATGATACATATAATCCAAGTTCACAGATTGAATAAAACCAATGAGTTGGTTGAAACAGTTCCTAGGGTGATTCTAGTGTATCATCTCCCCTCAGTTACCCCAGTTCTTTAGCAGAGCTGGGTTTTAGAGCCCAAAATATCAGCTGGTAGGAGAGTGTGCTTTTTTCTCTCAGCTTAATTTTTATAAGTCCTCCTGAAAGATGCACAACTTGCTGATTAAGTGCAAGTTATCATTTTCAGTCACTGAAATGAAATGAAATGAAATGAAAATGAGTGACACAAGGTAGATTAGCTAGGTCTACTCTGGCTGATACTGGATGAATCTGAATAATTAACTCCGGAATGATTGACTGTAATATGCATATTTCTTTCGGTCATCGTGGGAAGGTCTTTTTGCTCCTCCGATTGCACACTGTACACCTTCTAATTGTAGGCTGAGTGTCAAGTTGCCCGTGTTCCAAGCAGACTGGGAAGAATGTGGGCAGTTCTCTCATGTTTCAGAGTTATTTAAAACCTGTATGACTCTTTTAAGCTGCGGTAGGCTATTCTTGCCAATAAGCTAAATTTAACTTTTCTCTCAATGTGCTGGAATGATGTTGCTACTATAAATTGCTGTTGTGTAGATTGGAACTTCAGAGAGTAATTATATGTGCAAAGGGCTTCAAGCCAACTTCTACTGCATGTTTCTTGACATCTTGCCTGCAGCCAGTGTGGTAATACTAGAAGTTACTTATTCTTCAGTACAAGACAACACCTGTAGCAGAACCTGCAAAGACCCAACAGCTACCACAAAACAAGTTAGTCCCTGCTGAAGTGGAAATCAGCAAGAATACATGACATAAAAAGTGAAAAATGCAGGGACTTCCTTTGTATGCCTGCTGGTGGCCATTATTTTTTAAATCTTTTAAGGGTTATTTTAACATGGGGAGAATTGTTTCCTTCAGAGGGCTTTTTATTTTTTTAATTTATTTTATTTTATTTTATTTTTGGCTGTGTTGGGTCTTCGTTTCTGCACGAAGGCTTTCTCTAGTTGTGGCGAGCGGGGGCCACTCTTCATCGCGGTGCGCGGGCCTCTCACCATCACGGCCTCTCTCGTTGCGGAGCACAGGCTCCAGACGCGCAGGCTCAGTAGTTGTGGCTCACGGGCCCAGTTGGTCCGCGGCATGTGGGATCTTCCCAGACCAGGGCTCGAACCCGTGTCCCCTGCATTGGCAGGCAGATTCTCAACCACTGCGCCACCAGGGAAGCCCCAGAGGGCTTTTTTAACGTTCATTTTAGTATTATCAAGGCTGTTTTCTTATTTGAATTAGAAAATGTCAAAGAGTGTATATTGTTGATTTGATTCAGTTTGTACCAAACAATGAAGAGCCTTAAGTGTGGTAATTTGAGGCATATTTTGAAGACATTTTTGGAAAAAATATATATTACAAGGGTTTTTTTTTCTTTTTTTAAAAAATGAATCAATGTTTCTGATATTCATAAATACAGATATTAGTTTACTGTTGACTTGTGTTCCATAAGTCTGTTTTGAACAGTTACTTGTCATAGTGGAAAGACCAAGGACTTTTAAATAAGCCAGACCTGGTTAAAACTTGATTCTATTATTTCTTAGCTGGATAAAGTCCCTTAACCTTTCAGAGCCTCTTTTTATATGTGTGGTAAAGGAATAATATCTTCCCTACTGAGTTGTTATAAAGCTTAAAGGGAATATATATAAAATGCAAAGCATAGTACTTGAGACATAGTAAGTATTCAATTAATTACAGTAATAAACTAGCAGTAGTAGATGTATCTGCAGTTGTTGTCAGAACTTAGAATTAATAGCAGGAATGTAGGTTACTACTCACTTTAGGCATTAAAATGAGATTTTGTGGCACAGCCTAGAAATGCCATCTTATTTAAAAAGAAAGTGAATAAGATTTTCTTCTTAAAATAAGGTTCAATTCCCAAACACAAAGACATTTCAGACCAACGTTTAAAAATCTTATAATGAAATCAGCCTTTGGGGGAAGAACACATAGTTTTAACAAGCTAAAAAGCTTGTTGATTAGAAGAAAGCCACTGAAAATACTGGCAGTGTTTTCTGACCTGAAAATTTGATATCTGCCAGTATTTGAGAAGAAGCAAAACAGAGACAACTCATTTTTTTTTTTTTTTTTTTTTTGGCTACACTGCAAGGCATGTGGGATCTTAGTTCCCGACCAGGGATGGAACCCGCGCCCCCTGCAGTGGAAGTGCGGAGTCTTAACCACTGGACCACCAGGGAAGTCCCAGAACAGAGACAACTCTTACTCTTCATCTTTTCACGTGCCCGGAGCTTCAGAGTTCATAGATGCGTTCATGGGGGTCACCTCAGAGGTCGGCCCCACTTGACAGATGAAGAAACTGAGGGTCAAGCACAATCACTTGCCTGAAGTCACACAACAAGTTAACAGCAAAATGGGAACTAGAATTAGTTCATTCCGCTTATGGAAACATTTGCGGAGTGTGTGCCAATAGTGGGCAGGTGGCAATACATGCACCTTCCCCTGCCCCCTCCTCCCAACATCCCCACACGATGTAAGCCTTCCTCTCCAGGCTTTCAACTGTTCTCTCTGTTTGGACCAAGTAAGGCTCCCTCCCTATCTTCGTCCATTTGCTGCTATAACAAAACACCATAAACCGGGTGGTTTATAAACAACAGACAATTATTCCTCACCGTCCTGGAGGCTGGAAGTCAGTGCAGCTGGGCCAGGTGAGGCGCCCTCTGGGCTGCAGGCGTCTGGTGGTCCTCACGTGGGAGAGGGGCGAGCGAGCTCTCTGGAACCTCTTGTATAAGTGCACTAAGCCCATCCATGAGGGCTCCATCCTCGTGATTGAAGCACTTCCCAAAGGCCCCACCTACTAAAACCATCACATCAGACATTAAGATTTCAACAAATTAATTGGGGAGGGGAGGGGGGCACAAACAGACCATAGCACTCCCTCTACCAGTGCTCACGTATCCTGGAAGGTCTTAGAACCAGAGAGATTTCTTGTTACAACAAGACAGAGAGGTGGTGTAAATTCCAGAGAGTCTGCCTCACTCAGATTTGGGTATTGGTGTTATTAACTACATAATAGTTGACAACTGACCAACTGTCGGTTGGGTACCTCTTGAAGCACCAGAAGTTAATGTGTCTTATCTTCTACAATTCGGTAACATTCTATGATTATTGTTCTCTTTAAAAAGGCTTTTTTGGGGGGACTTCCCTGGCAGTCCAGTGGTTAGGACTTCACCTTCCAATGCAGGGGTTGCGGGTTCAATCCCTGGTCAGGGAGCTAGGATCCCCCATGCCTCATGGCCAAAAAACCCAAAACATAAAAAACAGAAGCAATATTGTAACAAATTCAATCAAGACTTTAAAAATGGTCCACATCAAAAAAAAAAAATCTTTAAAAAAAATAAATAAAAAGGCTTCTTAAGTGTTTTTTTTTTTTACTTTTTTACATTTTTTTTTTTGAAGTGTAGTTGATTTACAAGTGTTTCAAACTTAAAACAAAACAAAACACACACACAGGAAAAACCCTCATCCCAGTTTTGGAGACCTACAGCACAAGGATGAAACAAACACAGACAAATATTAGGATAGATGTTTAGGTTTCAAGAGCAGAAGTATGGCTTTACTTTTTTCCCCCTTTTGCAGTGTTCCCAACATTTTAAGAACAGAATCCCTGATTAAATAAATTGAGGTATTGAGGTTTTCAAGATTCAGATCACGAGTGGGTTTTATTACTTTTCTCCAAAGCATAATATATTACTGGGTTTCTCTTCCAATATCTGAACAGCTGATAGCTTTGTTGACCAGTGTTCTCTTGCCCAAAAAGGAAATTCTCATTAAATCAAGCACTTTGATTCAACCTGTACACCATTTAAAGACTGGGGGTTATGCTACAGTTAGTTTTATCCTAATGTCCTTTGTTAGCTTCATCCAACTTCTGTGGATATGAATCTTAATAGATTTCAGTCCTGTTCTATTTTCCCATTCCTGCCTGTCCTGAGGGAGTCGTATAGTTGCTTAGTGTTGGTCTGGCAGGCAGCTGGAAGAAGAATGTCAAGCTTATGGGAGTGTGGGAAGGGGCTCTCTGTTTGCTTCTGCTGCCAGAAACGTGTATCTTGCAACTCCTAGGTTTTGTGCAGGACATGATAGAAAAGGAACCACGCACCTTGGTGGATATACGGATCTGAAATAGCAGCGGCTAGAGCCTTGGCACTGCTGCACAGGAAATGGGCAAGTTTTTTGGAAGGATGTCAAGTGACAGGATCGAGGATCCACAGCTAGTAAGTCCTTTGGCTTCCTGTTCTCCAAGCCACTCACCCTGCTCATAGCTTTGCTTCCCTTCCCACCCAGCCTAGCCTCTGGGCCGACGCATTTCAGCTTCTGTCTCACGCCACCAGCCCTCATCCCTCGATGGTTCACTCCCCCAGCATCACCCGCGTGCGATTTGTCAGGTGGACCGTCCCGCTCTACGGCCTCTTCCCACTTTGCACGCTCTTCCTGGGCCCATGCTCCGCGGCTCCACCTAGCCGCGTTTCGCAAACCTGTGCTGGCGTTTTGCGAACTTTTGTCTGCAGCCCAGATCTCCATCCCGAGTTCCAGGCCCATCTCCTCCCACTTAGTGGAGACACTCACTTAGATGTCCCAGGTGGAATTCACCTACTTCCCTCTCAAATCGGCATCTCCTTCGATGATTGTCAAGACCCTAGGATTCTTGGAGGGGGAAAAAGAAAGCGAAGGAACCAAAAGCCAGGAACCTGGAGTCCTTTGCTTCCTCCTCTCATGCAAAGCTAATTAGAGCCTAGTGCATCGAAAGTCAGGCTGGCGTTGTCTCCTGCTCCTCAGTAGACTGATGATCTAAGGCGTGTTGCAGAAGGTCAAGGCTTCAGGATGGGACATGTTGATTTGTTTATGGCATCAGCAATGACGCCAGATATGGGCCTGGAATAAGAAGAGTTCTTTAGATAAATTATGACTGGGTGTGCTGTTGTCTTTATATGCACCGCGATATTGTAAGCATTTCTCGAATAACCAGTTTCCCTGGGATATGCGCGCTCCTTCTAAACGTCTATGCACTGCCCACCCATCCTTCCGTGGGAGGAACTTGCATTTAGAGCATTATCTCAATGTATGCCTTTTGAAAGGGGCCACAATGAAGGCCGTGGATTTCCTCTGGGATTGATATAAAACCAATGTCACATTGAATAGGAAAAAATCGTATGCCTCGGCCAGGAAAAGACTATAGGATTAGGAGTGATTAAACCTTGCCTGCAGGGCTGAGATGTTTGGGAAGGTTTGAGTCGGGGGGCAGGTGCCAGGGGCCGTCTGGCCTCTCTCAAAAGAACATGATGCGTTGGTTTTTACTTCTTCAACCAAACAAAGATGGTCAAAAAATAAAGGTGTAGCTGTTGAGGTTTGGCTTTTCTGCAAGGATATGTTCAAGAAGAAAGAGCGAAGAGCCAGGAGAGAACTCGTTCTCCTCTGAGCTGTGTCATCTGAACCAGGTCACTGTTTTCCAGGCTTCGGTTTCCTCTCCTGTTAAGCAATGCTTTTTGTGCTTCATGTAAAGTCATCTTGGATCTCTAACAGAGCGCTCAGGAAAGTCAAGCTCTGTGATAAGTACGTTTCTACAACACAGGAAGACCAAATATTTCACTTTAAGCCCTCTGTTATTTTGATTCTAAGACAATTCCTGTATTTTCTTTTTTAAAAGCGATCCTTGGATTTGAAGGACTTTCATTACTTGTTGGATTTGAAAAGTTAATTTTATTTTTTAAATTTTAAAATTTTCATTTATTTTTTTTTTTTTAGAAAATGAGCAAAGACATATTATTGAAGATGATACACAGATGGCAAGCAAGCACCTGGATATTTGTTTGCCATTATTGAAAAGTTAATTTTAAAACTGTGGTTACAGCGTTATAGACTGTGAGCTCTTAGTCACCAGGACCCTTGATACAGAATAATGGTGTATTTGAAACTGGAGTGTTGTATTGGGGCGTGGGGGGTCTTTGAACCTCAAGAAGAAAAGGGGTTTGTAAGAGTCAGGATAGGGGAAGGATAGGGGATTTATACCCGCTTCACTGGGTATAAATGTGGAGCCCTTCCCAGTGCCTACGGGGCCCTGCACCCTCTGACCCTGCTGCTTCTCTAGACTCACCTCCTCCCTCCCTCCCTCCCTCTCACCCTGGCCTCCACCTGCCCAGCTCTGGGACCCACCAGCGCACTTCAGCCTCCGGGCCTGTGCACTTGGTTCCCCTCTGCCTGGAATTGTCCCCACCCCCGGCTCATGGCCTCACTTTCTTCAGGTTTCTACTCAACTACCAGTTTATAAGAGGGACCTTTCCTGACCAAGACAAATTCAAGAACACACCTTGTCCCCCTCCCTTGGCTCCAGCCCCCTTTCTTTCCCTTACCTGCCTTTCTTTTTCTCATGCCCTTACCAATACCCGATGTCCGTTTGTTCGTTTATTGTCTGTCTGCCCTCCTCCTGTGAACTTCAGATGCAGGGGAGAGGGTATGCTTAATTATTACGGTATCACCAGCACCTAGAATTGGCCCATGGTAGATGCTCAATGAACTGTTTTTTGGGGTTTTTTTTGCATTTTATTTTATTTTATTTTTTAAATTAATTTTTATTGGAGTATAGTTGATTTACAATGTGTTAGTTTCAGGTGTACAGCAAAGTGAATCAGTTATACATATACATATATCCATTCTTTTTTAGATTCTATTCCCATATAGGTCATTACAGAGTATTGAGTAGAGGTCCCTGTGCTATACAGTAGGTCCTTATTAGTTATCTATTCTGTATATAGTAGTGTGGATACATCAATCCCAATCTCCCAATTTATTCCTCCCCCCCTTTCCCCCAATAAACCATTATTGAAGGAACAAAAGAAATGCGTTTGAGACTTGCAGAATTAGAGGTGTCTCAATTCCATCTAAGTGGAGCCACACACAAGCAGTTGAATACTGCAGGTTCAGCAGAGAGGCCTGGGTGACAGACTGGGAGTCATTGGCATCTGGCACAGCAGGTGGGGTTGCAATAAGGCAGTGAGGAGTGAGAAGACCGGAGAGCAGGGCCTGCATCCTGGGGACACCAGCCGTGAGGTGTGGATGGCGGGGAACAGATCTACGAAGGAGACTTAGAAGGAGTAGTGAGAGGGTAGAAAACAACCAGGGGGGAGTATCCCGGGGGCAAAGTACAGGGGGGGGGGCCCTGAGAGAAGGACATACTGTCAAATGCTGCGGAGTGAGCCCAGGTCCTTCAGGGCAGGGTCCCCGGCAGGGTGAAGGGAGAAGCCAGATGGCAAAGACCTGAGGGTTGAATCAAGAATGAGACGGTGAGGGTAGAAGCTAGCAGTGGAAAGAACAGAGTTCGTTGAGGAGTAACAGAAGCCTTTGTGAAGGAAGACGGTGAGGGAGAGGATGGAGCTGAGGCCACGGATGAGGACCCGTGGGGAAGCCACCCCACCTGTGGTTGAGGAGAGGGGGACAGCGTAGGTGCAGAGGGGAGCCGAAGCCTGATGGGATTTAGGGAGGGGGCAGGGGGCAGCCGTGGAGGACTTCATGCCTGAGGCCTGCTATCACCCCCCTCCCCACCAAATAATGAGGGGGAAGAGGTAATGCTATTGGCTGACAAGCGGGGAGAAGTAACGGATGGATTTCTAAAGACAATATCCAGTTTGGGAATGGGGTGACGTGGGTGCCCAGAGATGGCCGAGGCCAATTGTGGCTGGAGACCACGGCTCCCGGAGCAACCCTGGTGTTTTGTGTTTAGCTCACCAATTTTCAGGTGCATGGGGACCACCTGGGGATCTTGCTAAGCCATGAATTCGGGCTCAGTGGGCCTGAGGCAGGCAGAGGTCTGCAGCCCCACAAAGTCCCGGTGACACCGATGCTGCGGGTCTCTGTGTGGAAGGTGTGTGGGGATTTTCTCGGGCAGCACCCAGTGGTCCTGCGGGCAGAGCGGAGCCAGGCGAGCGCGGGAGGCAGGGCTGGGGTGTTGCCAGGTGGGCTCAATAGAAGGGAAAGGGGGAAGGGAAGATGAGGAGGTTGAAAAGCTTGGCTGACGCAGGGGGCTTCGGTCAGATGGTGCTGGAGGAGGACGCGAACGAGATGGAAGGAGGCGTCTGAAGGGCAGGAGCGGAGGACTCAGAACGGAAGGTAAGTGCGCGCTGTCAGATGCGCGCGGCGGGACCGAGGCAGACACGGGTGCGGGCCCTGGGGGCTGGGATGTAAATGCAGCTCCCCAGTACTGGCATAACGTGAAATGTGGAAGGAAAAATACTACCCATGGCCCGTGTATAGTACTTTCTAAACACACCCAAGTTAAGCCAAGTGCCTTAACATTCTTATCCTCTTTCTTTTTAATTAAACGTCTCCTTTTTTTTTTCCTGTTATCTCTGTCCTGGATTTTAAATTCCCCCTGGGCAGAGATTTTACTTTGGGGTTAACATGTATACAGCTCTACATTACACAGGGAGCTTGGCTGGTCAACATATTGAGGGAATTCCCTGGCGGTCCAATAGTTAGGACTCCACGCTTTCACTGTGGTGGCGGGGTTCAGTCCCTGGTGGGGGGACCAAGATCCCGCAAGCCGCTGGGCACGGCCAAAAAATAAATAAGTAAAGCTAAAAAAAAAAAAAAGTATTGAAACTTTTCTTCTGGGCAAGTATATGGACTTAAGTTATCCATGACTCTAGTCATTGTTTATCAGGAAAACCTGTTACCATCATCCTTCCATTATTTATTTTTCTTTGGAGTGGGGCGTCACCCACATTCTTAGAAACACAACTGTTAAGTAAAAGACTGAATTATGTGGCAAGCCCATATTCTAATAATTACATTGTCCAATTACAGTTTTTTTAAAAAAAATTTTATTGAAGTATAGGTGATTTACAACGTTGAGTTAATTTCTGCTGTACAGCAAAGTGATTCAGTTATACACTATACACATTCTTTTTTTTTTTTTAATTCTTTTCCATTATGGTTTATCCCAGGAGATTGAGTATAGTTCCCTGTGCTATACAGTAGGACCTTGTTGTTTATCCATCCTATATATAATAGTTTGCATCTGCTAATCCCAGCCTCCTAATCATCCCTCACTGTCCTCAACCCCTGGGCAACCGCCAGTCTGTTCTCTATGTCTGAGTCTGCTTCTGTTTCGCAGATAAATTCACTTGTGTCGTATTTTAGCTTCCACATATAAGTGATATCATATGGTATTTGTCTTTCTCTTTCTGACTTCACTTAATGTGATAATCTCTGTGTCCATCCATGTTGCTGCAAATGGCGTTATTTCATTCTTTTTTATGGCTGAGTAACATTCCATTTTATATATGTACCACATTTTCTTTATCCATTCATCTGTTGATGGACATTTAGGTTGTTTCCATGTCTTGGCTGTTGTGAATAGTGCTGCTGTGAACGTAAGAGTGCATGTATCTTTTTGAATTATAGTTTTGTCTGGATATATGCCCAGGAGTGGGATTGCTGGGTCATATGGTATTTCTATTTTTAGTTTTCTGAGGAACCTCCAAACTGTTTTCCATAGCGGCTGCACCAACTTACATTCCCAATTATAATGTTTATATAACAAGCATCTTTTATATTTGAAGGAATCATTATTAACAATCTTTAGGACATGGTGCTGCATGATGGGAATACAAAGAGGCCTGAGGTAGGTCCCCTCCCCTTGGTTCTATTCAGAGACTAAGATACATGTGTGTAAAAGTCTTACAAACAACACCAGGCGGTATGTTTATTAAGTACCAAAATGAAAAACATGAATCCGTACTAAAGGCACCTTGAAAGGAAAGGTAAGCCTAAGTAATTCCAGACAAAAAGCAGTTACCAGATGTTTCTGGCTTTAAGATCAATTTGAAGGTATAATTTCCAATTAGCATTAAGCCTCATTCTGCCTTGATTGCTAGATCTCTTTTTCAAAACCTGAAATCAATATTATTAGCAGTTGTTAGTTACCAACCAACAGTAAAACTGAACAATTTAATTACTGCTTTAAAATCATGTATTATCAACTATTTGAGGCACACAGAAAGGCACAGAGAATAATATACAAAATAAATTCTCGTGAGTATGAAAGAATAGTTATCCCAGTAGGTACTCAGTAAATGTTTGCTGAATGAATAAATGACTCTCATTTATTACGAAATGCCTTGTCTTCACATTTATAGTATCCTTGGAGCCAAGGACAATGTTTTAAATTTGTCGTCTTTTCCATGGTGCCCATATAATGATGGTTACGTAGTTGGTGTTCAATCGGTGCTTGTAGATTGGTTGACTTTTTAGGCCTAGGCTCCCTATGTTTGTAGCTGTCTTTAACCTTGAGCCCTAACTGGTAGTTTTTTTTAACTCTAACCCAATATTTAGCTTAATTGAAATTAAGCTAAATTGTAACACATTATTGATGAAGTACAGCTCGAAAACTTTAAATTGAGAGAAGCTGAAAATCATTTAAGGTATAGCTTTTACTTAATTTTATTATTACATCCTAACATCTTTTATTACTACCTGCTATTTTTAATGTTCGAATTAAAAATAGGAACTTGTTTAAAGCCCTGATTTTTAATTAGAGTAAGAATCACTCAAAAGCTGATATTGCAGAATGTTTAAGCACAGATTTCTCTTGTAAGGAAAAAAAAAAAAAAAAGGACTCGGCTTCAATTTTCAGAGTACTCTTGTAACTACTACAGATTCCATAAAATCCCGGAAATTGTTCCTCTACTGCCGTGTGCATTTATTTTCTGCTTCTTCCTCTGGTTCGCTGTTTCAGCGTGGTTGGAAATGTCTGGGGTGCTTGTTGTATAGATTCCTGACTTTCAGTCCTTCTGAATCCCAACCGGGGCAGGGGGCAGCACGTTGACACCAGCATCTTTAAGGTTTCCATATGCTTCGTAAAGAAGCTAAACTTGGATAAATTGTTACTGCTGTTGTCTTAACTCTGGTTTTCTTGTTCAACTTTCCCTCTCACAATATCTTTAAATTTCTGTTCCTATTCTTCCCTTTTTGCTGATCCCTTCTGTACCCTACCCCTGCTCCCACTCTGGCACCTCCCTCAAGGGTCTCTTCTGTCCTTCATGGCCCCTGTGATCCATCTGCCAGTACGGAAACTTTGGAGTAGCCCCTCTTAGAGAATCACTAGCTCGCCTCATTTCAGTCTCAGGGGATGTAGTCACCAAAGACACTGGAAATCATTCTGTTTCACGTGTGAGGTGCTGTAGATCAGTGCTACTCAAAAGAGCTTATTTATGAGATAAGAAACTTATGCTTGTATAATCAACGCACAATTTCCTTTTGGGGAAAGTCTTGCTACAGTTTCATATTTTGGTGCAAGCTCCTCAACTTTTCATAGACTAACAACAAACAGTTCACGGAAGGCACAATCCCACTAACCACATTTTGAGTATCTGTGCTATAGATTATGTTGTGGGAAAAGCTTTATTGAGATATAATCATACACCATAAAATTCATTTAAGTACACAGAAAGTATACTTGGAGTTTGCAGCCTTTACCGTAATCGATTTTTAGGACATTTTCATCACCTCAAAAAGAAACTCAGTACTCCTTTAGCTATCACCCACCAGCCCTTCCATCTCTCCTCCTCCCAGCTGATCACTAATCGAGTTTCTGTCACTATATATCAATACTTTCCTGTTCTGGATATTTCGTATAAATGGAATCATGTAATATGTGATCTTTTGTGCCTGGCTTCTTTCACTTAGGACAATATTTTTAAAGTTTATCCATGCTGTAGCATGTATTAGTACTTCATTCCTTTCATGATCGAATAACATTCCATTGTATAGATATTTTTTTGCTTTTTCATTTATCAATTGATGGACCTATGGATAGTTTCTACCTTTTGGATGTTATAAATAATGCTGCTGTGGACATTCATATGCAAGCTTTTGTGTGAATATGTTTTCAGTTCTCTTGGGTATATAATTAGGGGTGGAATTGCCGAGTCAAATGGTAAGGTTTAAATGTTGAGAAACTGTCCGATTGTCTTCCAAAAAGTGGCCTCCCTATTTTATGTTCCTATAGCTGAATATGAGGATTCTGATTTCTCCACATTCTGCCAGCACTTATTATTATTTGACTTTTCTATTATAGCCATCCTACTGGGTGTGAAGTGGTATTGTGATTTTCATTTGCATCTCCCTAATGACTAGTGATGTTGAATATCTTTACATGGCACTCATTGGCCATTTGTTTATGTTCTTTGGGAAAATGTCAATTCAGATTTTTTTTTTTTTGCCCTTTCTAAAATTGGGTTATCTTTTTTATTATTGGGAATTATAAAAGTTCTTCATATATTCTGACAACAAGTTCCATGTTAGATAGGATTTGCAAATATTTTTTCCCATTCTGTGGCTTGTCTTTTCACTGTCTTATAGCACAAAAGTTGTTAAGTTTGATGAAGCCTAATTTGTCTACTTTTTGTTGATGCTCATGCTTTTGGTGTTATATTTAATAATTCATTCCAAATCCAAGGTCATGAAGATTTACCCCTATGTTTTTCTCTAATAATTTTATAGTTTTGACCCTTCCATGTAGGTCTTTGATCCATTTTTTAAAGTTAATTTTTCTACATGGTGTAAAGTAAGGGTCCAATTTCAGTCTTGTACATGTGCCTGTCCAGTGTTCCAGTACCATTTGTTGACAAGGCTATTCTTTCCCTACTAAATGATCTCGGTGCCCTTGTTGAAAATCAATCGATTATAGATACAAGGATTTATTTCTGGACTGTCAACTCTATTCCATTGACCAATATGTTTAACCTTATGCCAGTTCCTCATTGTCTTGATTAGTGTCGCTTTGTAGTAAGTTTTGAAATTGGGATTCGGGGGTCTTCCAATTTTGTTCTTCTGTTTCAAGACCATTTTAGCTGTTCTAAGTCCCTTGAGTTTCCTATGAATTTTAGGATCAGCTTGTCAGTTTCTACAAAGAAGCCAGCTGGGATTCTGCTAAGGATTGCATTGACTCTATAGATCAATTTGTGGATTATTGTTGTTTTAACAATATTGTCTTCTAATCCATGAACATGAGATGCCTTTCCATTTATTTAGATCTTATTTGATTTCTTTCGACAATGATTTGTAGTTTTCAGAGTCTAAGTTGGTACTTCTTTTGTTAAATTTATTCCAAAGTATTTTGTGGAATTGTTGATTTCATTTTGGATCATTCATTTATAGTTCTTACTCATTAGGGACACATAGAGGAAAATTCAACTGTTGCAGTTGCAGGGAAAACTTGGCTGGTCTCCTGTGAGCCAGAATTTCCTAAAATGGATTCTTTGAGAGTCTATGTGGGGAAAAAAGTATTCTGTGTCAAATAATTTTGGAAGATGTTTCCTGTCTTAAAGCTTCCTGATCTTTGTAAACATACAGAAGAATCTGAGAAGTCAGGCAGCACCTTAAATCCTACGGAAAGCAAAGCTTTCATCTATTTTGAAGTACTTAATCCTGAATGATTTTCGTATCCTTCTTAAGATGTGATAAGGCACAGAATTTATGTGGCCAATGTCTTGAAAGACAAAGTTAAGCTATTTCATAATTTTGCCTAGAGTAGACATTAAAATGGTTGGTCATAATATTATAAAATGCATTCTAAGTGCCAGTGAAAATATTTCTTTTTGAAAGTGACACTTAAATTCAGCCTGTAAAATACTGCCTTTTGTTGAATTTTTTCCTTGGATTAAGTATCCTAAATGTGTATATCAATACTGTATAATGGTAAGAGCAGTGTATTCAAGACTGGAGAAAGGGGCCTTGGGGAACTATTAGATGAATAAGCATACACAGTTTTAAGGTTAGGAAGGTAAGGTATAAAAAGACAATGTGGCCTTGGAAGTTGGACATGCTCATGTTTGAATCTTAGCTCTGTGTGTGTTTCACTTGAGTGATAGTGAGCATGTGTAATGGCCTCCCTGAATCTCAGTTTTATCGCTTAAAAATGGTCTTGATAGCTATATCACCTTATAAATTGCATAGCATGGTACATACATAACTCGAATGTAAAATGGCTTTGTTCCCTAAAGTAGGGATATATAATATATATAAAATTCCCTTTTACATATGTTTTACCTGTATCCTTCAGATTTGTGTCTGATTTGAAGGAACACTGGGGATTGAATTCTTGGACAAGTTTAGGGCCTTGCTTCAAGAGTGGACTCAAGCATTCCACCTAAAACTGCACTCCAAGCTGCAGGCCAGCTTCGAATCAGGCAATTTATTTCCAGCGTTCCCCCCAGCTCTTTTTTTCCATCTTCTTTCCCTACAACTCATTCCCTCCTTCTCTCTGGAATACCAGTCTGTCCCGACAAAACCAACTTTCTGGAAAAGCAATGTGTTAGGCTGTCTGAGCTCCTGTAACAAAATGCCAGAGACTGGGTGACTTATAAACAAGAAACATTTGTTTCTTACAGTTCTGGAAGCTGGTAAATCCAGGATAACGGCATTGCCAGATTTGGTGTCTAGTCAAGGCCCTCTTCTGGGTTGCTGTGTCCTCACGTGCTCTAAGGGGCCAGGGAGCTCGGTGTCAGGCCTCCCCCCACCCCTTGTTAATTTCCTTTAGCATCTAGTTTATTCTTGAGCAGCATCAACGCACCTTGGCAATAACCACCCAATCTCATTGTGTTCGTACTTAGTCTTCCATGGTTTCAAATGCCTGATATACTGTACCAATGGAAGGTACAAGGAAATTTGTATATTTTCTTTTTACTAATAAACATATATTAATATTATGATTAGCTTCGTAGATTGTTCTCCCTGGTTTGTGATTTCCGCAAGGGCAAGGCCATATCATATTCAGTTTGTCAGGCCTTTTTTTTTTATAAGGGCATTAATCTCATTCCTGAGGGTGAGCCCTCAGGACTTAAAATCTCCCAAAGGCTCTGCCTCCTAATACCATCACATTGGGCAATTAGGATCTCAGTATCATATTTGGGGGGGATATAAACATTCGAACAGCAGTATAATGTAAAGTAAAACTGAGTCAACAAGTTACCTGTAGCAGTGATATTTTGCAATTTTCCTGTCTTCTCTAAGTATGGACTGAAAGTCATTGTTTCTAGGTAAATTTTGAAACTTTGTCATGAAGGGCAGTGAGAAGGTATGGAATTCCATTTTGAATAGATGATCCTTTCCTAATTCTTCTGGTTTTATTATGCCTGCTTGATGATCAGATCAGTTCCATTACACCTCTTCTACTCGGTTCTATAATAAATCACCAACTTTCTGGGAAGGAAAGCATCAACTTTGGTGTTTTGATGCCTTTTTGGCTTTAGATCTGGTCCTAAGAAGTTGGTGTGGAGGAGGAAAGAGAATAGCTAGTTACAAGGAGACTGAATAGACAGATGGAAAATGTCAACAGAATTCAGGCCCAACGATAAAGCATAACAATGTGGGTGCTAGTCTTGGTTATTACAATCTCCAAAAGGATTTTTTGTACTGGAGATAACAACTCTCCAAACATAACTGTTGGCATGAAGTTACTGGGGACTATGGCATTGTTTTCTGTTTTTGTTTTTTTAATTCTTGACTTTGCTATGATTTAAGTTTGTTAGCAAACGATTGTGTGACTTGTTTTAAGCTGATTACAATTTAATGCAAAAAGTCACTCAAGGGGCAGAACAGGGGAACTTCAGAAATGAAAACAAATCAATTCAATAAAAATTCACCAGTCCATGTAGAGGTCTTTAAGGGATAAGGGAAAGTCTAGATGGCTCTTCCTCGGTGGAAGTGGAATGAATGGTGAGTTCATTGAGGACCTCAACAGCCGTGAGCTCAGGTATCTCTCTGGTTGGGACTCACGGTTCAGCTCTGTCCAGTGGAAGAGGCTGGATCATGAGATTAGGTGAATCTATAGTTTTCCCAGAAGCATGACTTTTTCCCCCTATGACCTTTGAAGAAGACATTCTAATAAAAGGAAAAGATAGCAAAATAATATTTTAACAGCAAAACTGATTTTTAAAAAATTTTATTGGAGGTAGTTGATTTACAATGTTTTGTTTTAGGTGTACAGCAAAGTGATTCAGTTTTACATACACATATATTCATTCTTTTCCAGAGTCTTTTCTCATATGGGTTATCACAGAGTATTGAGTAGAGTTCCCTGTGCTCTACAGTAGGTCCTTGTTGGTTATCTATCTTACATATAGTAGTGTGTGTATGTTAATCCCAAGCTCCTGATTTATCCCTCCCCGCCATGCCACGTTTCCCTGTTGGTAACCATAAGTTTGTTTTTGATATCTGTAAGTCTGTTTCTGTTTTGTAACTAAGTTCATTTGTATCATTTTTAAAAATTAGATTCCACATATAAGTGATATCATGATACTTGTCTCTGTCTTACTTCACTTAGTATGATAATCTCTAGGTCCATCCATGTTGCTGCAAATGGCATTATTTCATTCTTTTTTATGGCTGAGTAATATTCCATTGTATATACATACCACATCTTTATCCATTCTTCCATTGATGGACATTTAGGTTGCTTCCATGTCTTGGCTATTGTGAATAGTGCTGCAGTGAACATCAGGGTGCATGTCTCTTTTCAAATTACGGTTTTCTCTGGATATATATGCAGGAGTGGGATTGCTGGATCATATGGTAGCTCTATTTTTAGTTTTTTTAGGGAACCTCTATACTGTTCTCCATAGTGGCTGCACCAACTTACATTCCCACCAACAGTGCAGGAGGGTTCCCTTTCCTCCACACCCTCTCCAGCAGTTATTGGCAAAATGCATTTTTGACATTACCAAAACCAAGCATAAAATGGACTTAGTCACATGTCCCTCTCCTGTTAAACTAGAATATTTGATTTTTGAGCCCCACTGGTAAACAATGGATGTTCTCCTTCAGTGCTGCTGAAAGAAGCCCGACTGTATTCATTCTTTCAAAAGCCAACGGTTTGGGCAAAGTATGTAATGTTTGGTATCAAGTTACAGAAAAAAAAAAAAAAAAGTGTTCTCTAAAGCTGTGAAGGGGTAAATGCAACTCATTGGTCATATTTCTCAAATTACTCTTACGTTTGAATAATGGGAAGACTAAAAGAAATCATAGAAATATTTGGTTAGAAGGGAGTATCAAATCCAAATTCTTTACATTTTACAGATGAAGAAACTAGAAACCCAGAGAAATTATACTTTGAAACATGATTTAACCAACAAAACCTGTAAAGTTGAGGCCAGGGAATTAAAAACAGCTGTGAAAAACATCATTCGCAGTTAGTTCCTGGAGACCACTGAAGAAACAAGAAATGTAACATGAACGAGTGAAGATGTGTGATAGCTTAATTAAAAAGCAAGAATTGTGCAGTATGATCAGTTCCTGAGAGAAATTTATGGCCAAGGTAATGGCAAAACATTTCAGACTTTTACTGTTCTGTATCTTCAGGTGCCCACAGTCAGGTGAAGCAATCATTCGGTTGTTGTCAGACCCTCTGGAAAGGGTCAGCTCAGGTGCTGTGGAGACTGCTTCATCAGCAGTAAAATAAGAAAGCAGTGAATTTACGGACGATGTTTAGGGAGGCAGATTTTAAAATAACAGCCCATAAGTGATGGTTGCCTGGACTTAACTTAGGATCCCTGAGAATTTTTTGTTCTTAGAACTCTATTAACAATCCGTCTTTATTCGTCATAGTATTCTCCATCAGATGACTCCTCAGGAGGAATATTCTCACGTTACAGGTATGAAAACTAAAGAGCAAAATAGAAGCAGAGAATCAGTAGCAACATATCCTCCGTTAAGCTTTCGAAGCCTTCGTTCATCGTTTAACCAGAGGTCCCGAAATCCCCAGCGAGGGGAAAATTTTAAGGCCAATACTGGGAAGGAGCCATTACTTGTTAATAAAGTGGCTCAGGGTTATTGTTCCCTTCTTATTTTTCTAGCGGGGAAAGAATATGTTGTAGTAGGCAAGTTAGTCTAATCTCTAAGACTTGGTGTCTGATTCTCTTTTCTGTTAAGATAACAGTAATAATACTAAAGCAGAAAGACTAGGAAACTCCAAATGGAATCAGGAGACTCCACTGCTTACAAAACCTCCATTGGTTTTTCCTTGGACTTTTTTGGAGCAAAGATAAAAATCTGTAACATGACCCCACATGCTCTGCTTGATCTAACCTGGCCCTGGTTGTCTTCTCTCATGTCCTCAGTTACACCGTGACCCATTCTGCCTGAGGGTTCAACCCGTGCTGTTGAATGTTAATTCATACTCCGTCCTCAGAGCTCAATGTACTTTTTAAGAAAGCCTCTTCCATCCCCTACCTTGTTATTATACATTCCCTCCCCACCCCCCACCCCCCGCCCCCCGCCACGGATCACAGTTATTTAAGCAACTAGTTACTGAATGTCTTTCACTTGCTTTTCTAGAGGTGTGCTTTGTGCCTCTCTGGTCTACTCTTATATCTGTAGCACCTGGTGGCCCATCTGGCGCATAGGAGGTGCTTAAATATTTGTGGAAGGGAGTGAGATAACAGCTGATTGAAATACGTGGTACAGAGTTAGCACTCAATCAATATTAACAGCTAGATTAATTCTGAATTTGTTTCACTCTCCCTCTGTTGCTTGATCTGCCTTATTTTCGATTGCTCAGGGTTACAAGACCCTGCCCAGCTCTGGGGCCGAGCAGTGTGCTGCTGTATGCAGTAGGAGCTTCATACATGTCTACGCTCACTGCTGCTAATGAGAGGTCTAGGACCCTGCCCTTGGACCTGCTGCCAGTATAAACTAGGTTAGCTTTCAGGGCACTTCATCATAGTTGGGTATGTCAACTGTGGTGATACTACATTAGCTCTATGTTCTAAAAATTCATCAAGCCTTCTGTTTAAATGTTTATTACAGGTGACTTGTTCTGCTATGGGCACCTTTAGAAAGCTGAAAAATTCTATCTCCTGGTTCTGTCAGAAGAAGCTGAAGGATGTTTGTCAGAGCTGAGATAGCTTTAGTATTTATTTACTGTCAACAGGTAGTGATAGTCACTGCTCAGACAGTCTCTTTTTAGAGTGGCTTCTCAAACAACCTCTGGATAGTCAAATTACAGTGGAACTGAAGGCTAAAATCATGAACTCTGGAGACAAGAATAGAACTGGGTTCCTATCTCCCCTTTACTATTTATAGCAGTGGGACCTCGGGCAGATCAACCTTCCTAGCCTCGGTCTTCTCAACTGTAAAAAAGTGGTTTGTGATAAATAATACCAAGATGTTCAGCGAATCCGTTTCACATTGTTGAAAATAACAACATAAATATCCTTCTCTACCAGTGATTCTCATTGGTGGTGCGAGGGAAGGAGTTTTGTCTCTTAGGAGACAATATATCTGGAGGTGTTTTTTGGTGGTCACGCTGGGGGTGGGTTGGTGGAGGAGAGGTGGTTTGCTACTGGCCTCCAGTGGGTGGAGGGCAGGAATGCTGGTAACATCCCACAATGCATAGGATAGGTCTTTATTATTTTATTATTATTATTTTGTGTGTGTGTGGTGAAGGAAAGTGCAACATTTATTGTAAGGCCATACAAGTAGTCCAGGACAGCTAGTGGTCAAAAAGCCCAAACTCTCTGATGAGTTTCAGCAAAGCATTTTGAAAGGCCAGGTGAGGGAGTGGGCATCGCAGGTTATGTTATCAGCCTGTGCACAGTTCTCTGATTGGCTGATGCTGAGGTCTCAGGGCAGTGTCCCAGGGGTTAACATTATCAATCCTCAGCCTCCCGTAGGCCTGGGGGCTACGTGCTCCTGGTCATCAAGTATCAATAGTCACCTTCTTCCATTTGGTGGGGGATTTTCACATCTGTGAAACAATTCAGGAGAAGTGCATCAGATGCTGTTATCCAGGTACTTCAGAGAGGAGCTAAAGCAGAGGATACGGGGGACGGGTCTGTCCCGGGAAGGCCCCAGGGGGTCCTGCTGGGTTACAGAAGGGCTGTTGAAATCCGTGATTCCCCCCCCGCCCTCCTGGCCCCCCTGCCCACTCCAAAGTGAGGGCAGCGCTGGAAGGAACTCACTATTAAAACCAGCATCAGGCGTCCGTTTCTAGGGTGGAGTTGAAGCCGCACAACTCAGATGGGACTTGAACCCAGCCAAAACCCAGACTGGGAGTTGAACCCCTTGTCTTTTAAAATCACACCTGGTCTCAGGACTTAATGAAGCTCAGGTTCTTTGTGTCTCGTCACAGAAAGAATTCAGTGAGGGACTAAGTAATAGGTAAGAAGTGGATTGATTGATGGCTGCGTTGGGTCTTCGTTGCTGCACGTGGGCTTTCTCTAGTCGCGGCAAGCAGGGGCTACTCTTCGTTGTGGCGCGCAGGCTTCCCATTGCGGTGGCTTCTCTTGTTCCAGAGCACGGGCTCTAGGCATGCGGCCTTCAGTAGTTGTGGCATGCGGGCTTCAGTAGTTGTGGCTCATGGGCTCTAGAGCACAGGCTCAGTAGCTGTGGCGCACGGACTTAGTTGCTCCGCGACATGTGGGATCTTCCCGGCCCAGGGCTCGAACCCATGTCCCCTGCATTAGCAGGCGGATTCTTAACCACTGCACCACCAGCGAAGTCCCCAGAAGTGGATTTATTTAGAGCGATACACACTCCATAGACAGAATGCGGTCCAGCTGAGAGAGTGAGAGCAGCCCCAGGGGGTGGGGGGCATCTGGGAAAGTGAGAGGGGCCCAGGGAGATATACACTCCACAGACAGAGTGTGGGCCCTCTTGGAAGGCGAGAGGCAGGACAGGTCTTTAAAGAATCATCCAGTCCAAAAAGTCCATAGTGCCTGCTTATGGTGAAATGGTTGAATAATCACTGCTGTCGTTCAAAGAATGAGAGAGGTCTATGCACAGATGTAGAAGGATTTCCAGGAGACACTAAGTAAAGCAGCTCACAGGGATATATTTATAATATCTCATTTATTACTACCTCTCTGCTGTGTGCATGTGTGTGTTTCCACATACATATGAAAGATCTGGAAGGACACATACCAACGTGTTAATCACTGATATCTATGGGGAAAAGGCATGCTAAGGAGTGTCTGCATTTCTTACTGGACATACTTTTTACTGGGTTTTTACAACCCAGAAGCTATTACCTTTATAATTGTGAAAATTCCTAACTCATACTGTTCCTGTAAGAATTAAAGTAAAATGTTAGTACAGTGCCAATATATAGTAAGTGCCAATAAATAAGAGTTATAATTATTGTTATTAGGACAATGTTATATTTCTTTCTTGAAAATCGAGGGAGTTTAGGAAGTGAAGGTATGCAAGTGAATATGGTAATTAAAAGATTTCATTAATGATTTGTGGAGTTTCAGATGTGGCAGCATTCTTTATTTAATCACATTAAGTTTCCTTTTGTGCTTATTGAAAGAACTGTTCAATCTTACATCATTTTTTTGGGGGGCGGCACACATAAAAAGGGAAACACATATGAAATAAATTGGTAAGGGTATTCCTACCACTTCACATTCAGGATACAAATCTTCTAAATCAGTGATCAACTCAGAGGCACCAGTGAGCCTGTCTTTCCACACACCCTCACCCTTATTTCTATCAAGTATTGGTGATACAACATTTTTAAAGTAAATTGTTTTTTTTTCCCTCACAGTGCAGCTTGTGGGATCTTAGTTCCCTGACCAGGGCACCCTCACCCTTGGCAGTGAAAACGCGGAGTCCTAACCACTGGACTGTCAGGGAATTCCCCAAAGTAAACTGTTTCTATTAATGTAATTTAAAAATTTTTAAATTTATTTAATTTATTTTTGGCTGCGTTGGGTCTTCATTGCTGCACGCGGGCTTTCTCTAGTTGGGGCGAGCGGGGGCTACTCTTCATTGCGGTGGGCAGGCTTCTCATTGCGGTGGCTTCTCAGAAATAATAATAACAGAAATAATATAAAAAGTAGCTGCATTTCCCAAAGTCTTTTCATTGAAACAAAAATTCAACAATGTTAATAGATATTCCTGCAAATAGTTTCAAAGCTAAGTAAGTTTAACTTGTTCACGGCAGCGTTGCTCTGAGACAAAAAATGTTAATGTTATCTGATGAATCTCTTATGCTTGGGTACTACACAATAGTGTGCATGGTTTCAGGGATTTATAATTTCCAAAATCTCTGTTTACGCCTCAAGGAGCTAGTATACTGAGAAACATTATTTGCAAAATGCTGGAATGGGAGATGAAAAAAATGTAATACATAAAAATAGGTTACAAAAGAGCAAATAATTCTTATCATAGGTGGAGTGTCCAGAAACAAGTCTTCCCTGTATGACTGCACACTCAGAATTTTTAATGCTGCTTTAAGTATCTTTTACTATGAATTTGAAGCTCTCCAAAATGTGAATCCAAGAGTCCAACCCCTTGGTACTTCTGCACTCTCCCTGCTACTTTTGAAAGTTAGCTATTTGAGTGTCTTCTACGATCATAACACCGGATTTATATTATACGGTTTAAAATCATGCACACGGAGAGATGTCCATGGAGAGACCCACAGGGTCTTGGACCTCAGGTAGTCTTTGATCCTTTGGACTGATTCCAAAAAGCAACTTATTTTGTAACAAGGCAGGATAAAGCAGAATCAGGCTAGTGTCCAAGAGAAGTGCTAGTCAGTCCTACAAATTGTGGATGCTTGTCGCCATAGTTCAATGATAAAATGTAACAACCGAAGGGTTTCACCAAGGGCCAGATTTATTCACTAGTATTGCCAGCTTCCTAGCACATTGTCAAACATGCTCCACTGCCAAGTATGGCAGCCAACCTGGCACTCCGACAGAAGGGTGTGGTTTGGACGAAGAGAGGCTTGGGCTTGAATTTCACTTCCACCACTTGTTCAGCTCTGTGGCTTTCTACGACAATTAATTTCCTTGGCTGTGAAATAGGAGTGGATAATACCTCCCTCTTAGGGTTGCTGAAAGTGAATTAAGCTAATATGTGTGAAAGTGCCTGCCCAGTACTATACCAAACAGATAGCAGGGTTCTCGATAAATGGGGTTATTCCTTCTTCATAAAATGAAGCATAAGCACTGGCTGGGCTACAGCTCATCGACTTCCACAGACAGAACGTGTTCACTTTCTCTGCTCAGTTTCGCTCAGTTGGATGCTTTTGTTATCCCTCTTCTGGTCCCACCCCCAGTTCTTTTCCCTGGTACCGTAATCTCTCCTCTTTCCCTCCTCATATCATCCTGCTTTTCATTCCTAGAGAAGAACAATGCTTTAACTAATTCCTGATAATCTGTTAACGGATAAAGTTTAAGGTACTTTACCCTCTTTGGTATTCAACCAAAAACACTTGAAAAAATAAGACTTAAGGATCCTGGTCAAGTTTCAGCACCATCACGGTGATGGGTGAGATGTTTTGCTTTGAGGAACTTTTTGATATGCCTCAAATTCATTCCTTGAGAACTTATTTACTGAATACCTACTATGTGTCAGGCTTTCTAGGACTGGATAGCACTAGGTAGTGTACCATTTACTGAACAGACTGGTCTTGTTCTTTTACTTTTCCCAAACAACGTTTAAATCAGAAATACATTCCTTAAAGAGTCAGCATCTTAGGTCTGCTTCTGGATATTTCCACACTCAAACAGCACTCTCGAAGTAAAGAAGAAAGCTATTAGACAAAGATATCAGTTACATAAGATATCTGGGCTAATCTGTGCTTAGCTGTTTTTAAGTAGGGAACGGTTGCTTTTTGTTAATTGGCACACTAAAAGATGGAATATTTTCAAAGTTCTGATTTTTAATTATCACCTTGGGTAACCTACAGGTATCTTTTTTGAAACCCCTGTAACTTGAAGACTTTCCATCTTAGATTTTTCTGGTGTATTTCTCGTACTTCCAGCCCCGTACCATCTGAGTCCCTAGCTCTTCTGAAATGCAAACAGTGGAGTTAGGAAAGCCACTGCCACTGCTATCTTATTTCTTTAGGCCTGAATCTTTTTTTTTTTTTTTTTGACTGTGTTGGGTCTTTGTTGCTGCACACGGGCTTTCTCTAGTTGCAGCGAGCGGGGGCTACTCTTAGTTGTGGTGCACTGCCTTCTTATTCAGTGACTTCTCTTGTTGCAGGGCACTGGCTCTAGGCGTGCAGGCTTCAGTAGTTGTGGCACACGGGCTTGGTAGTTGTGGCTCGCGGGCTGTAGATAGCAGGCTCAGTAGTTGTGGCGCACGGGCTTAGTTGCTCCGTGGCATGTGGGATCTTCCCGGACCAAGGCTCGAACCCGTGTCCCCTGCATTGGCAGGCGGATTCTTAACCACTGCATCACCAGGGAAGACCCCAGGTCTGAATCTTATAAACTCACTGAGTCACTCGATCCACTGACTCTAAAGAGACGTCTAATACAACGTAGCCATACGCGTGCTAAGATCACATCACATTCTGTGGGTGAAGGTCAGGAGAATGACGGCATCTAATGCTCCCCCAAGATGGGGTTTGCTTAGAACAAAATGCTTCTTTGAAAGCCCAAACCTAATGGTACACCCTTTCAAAGCCCAAGTACAGCATTTTTAACTATATGCCAATCATATGCTAATTATGCTTTCCATATTACATAATTTAGTAGAGTAGTTGAGAGGCCTGGTCTATATCACCTAAAATAAGGGAAAATGTCCCTTCTATCTGTACAAGTAATTAGAGACATCACCAGAGGATCAGCATAGCTTGCTTCGCCAAAACCAATCGAAATAAACTCCTCCAAATCAAAAAGGCAAACAAGATGAACCTGCTATAATTATTATAGGCAGAAATTGAAGACCTTTAGCCTTTATCTGTCTTCTCAGTGGTGATAATACTCAGCAATGTGGTGGTCATTAATGTCTTCTGCCATCAATAAACACCTGTTACTTTTGGTGCTTAGGTACATTTTTAAAAGTAAAAATATACTTAGAAAATATTTGGAGCAATTAGTCTCAAAAAGCAGAGTTAATAATCTTATTATGATATTTACTATAGAAATGCTGAAACCCAAAAGGCTACATTGATGGTAGCTTTCTTCCTTAACTTGAGCATATACTTCTAAAGAAATATTGATATAACAAAGTAAATTACATTGAAAACATTTAATAGTCATTATCTGGAAAACCATTTATTGAGTTTACTGAATTTTTCTTCTTATTCTTTTTTTTTTTTTTAAACTTAGACCTTTTTTTTTTTTTTAAGTGTAAGCTTTTTTTTAAACTTTGGGTTTGTTTGTTTGTTTGTTTGTTTGTTTATTTATGGCTGTGTTGGGTCTTCACTTCTGTGCGAGGGCTCTCTCTAGTTGCGGCAAGCGGGGGCCACTCTTCATTGCGGTGCGCGGGCCTCTCACTATCGCGGCCTCTCTTGTTGTGGAGCACAGGCTCCAGATGCGCAGGCTCAGTAGTTGTGGCTCACGGGCCCAGCCGCTCCGCGGCATGTGGGACCCTCCCAGACCAGGGCTCGAACCCGTGTCCCCTGCATTGGCAGGCAGACTCTCAACCGCTGTGCCATCAGGGAAGCCCTCTTCTTATTCTTTGCCTAGCAACTTTGTATATATTTATGATCCATAAAAGCTAACACAATAAGAGGAAGGGAGAGGTAAAATTGCAGACACTGAATCTTGAATTCAAATATTAACTTCTTTAAATGCTCACTGGGTCAAAGATTAGCACCTCTCCCCTCACCTCCCAACTGAACCTCAGTGTTGGAACAAGACATGATTTAAGTGGAAACTCTATTGAAACTTTGCCAGGTATCTAGAAGTATAGTTTTGAGTTTCTATCTTCTTAGTTAAATCAATCATTTATTGATTAAAATACCTGCTGTGTTTAAGCACAATGAAAGGTGTGACACATCAGGTAAACTGTTTATTAAATAGCAAAGGGATGAATATAAATTGCTTTTTTACTGGAAAGCTTAGCTCAAAACTATACTACACAAGGTGTAAACTCAAGGCAGAGACTTGAATTCTTAGGTTCTGAGTACCTAACACATGGCAGGCATTTAATATTTTTTTGATTGCTGTAATAGGGAGACATAAGATCTAAGAATAAAAATTCTAAAGTAGTTAGGATAAATTCCCATGGAAGCTATTCAGAAAGCTTGATTAAATAAAGGCCTTTATTTTGACAGTTAATGGAATTGACTTTGATTTCTACAATTTTTCATTTTGGCTGGTGCCTGCCATGGGGTGGAAATTAAGTCTTTAAATGTAATAAACGCATGAATAAAGTAATATTACAAACGAGACAAACCTTGACATAGAAGCTTTTTTTAAATTGAAGTATAGTTGATTTACAATGTTGTGTTAATTACTGCTGTACAGTGAAGTGACTGTTATACATATATATACATGCTTTTTTTCATATTCTTTCCCATTATGGTTTATCACAGGATACTGAATACAGTTCTCTGTGCTATACAGTAGGACCTTGTTGTCTATCCATTCTATATATACAAGCTTATATCTGCTAACCCCAACCTCCTAATCCATCCCTCCCCCAACCTCCTCCCCCTTGGCAACCACCAGTCTGTTCTCTATGTTCATGAGTCTGCTTCCGTTTTGTAGATAGGTTCATTTGTATCATATTTTACCTTCCACATATGTGATATTATATGGTATTTGTCTTTCTTTTTCTGACTTACTTCACTTAGTATGATCATCTCTAATTGCATCCATGTTGCTGCAAATGTCATTATTCCATTCTTTTTTATGGCTGAGTAATATACCATTGTATATATGTAGCACATCGTTTGTTTTTGTTTAATTTATTCATTTTTGGCTGCGTTGGGTCTTTCGCTGCTGCACGTGGGCTTTCTCTAGTTGCTGCGAGCGTAGGCTACTCTTTGTTGTGGTGCACGGTCTTCTCATTGCAGTGACTTCTCTTGTTGCGGAGCACGGGCTCTAGGCACATGGGCTTCAGCAGTTGTGGCACGTGGGCTCAGTAGTTGTGGCTCGTGGGCTCTAGAGCGCAGGCTCAGTAGTTGTGGCGCAGGGGCTTAGTTGCTCCGCTGCATGTGGGATCTTCCCGGACCAGGGCTCGAACCCGTGTCCCCTGCATTGGCAGGCGGATTCTCAACCACTGTGCCACCAGGGAAGTCCCTGTACCACATCTTCTTTATCTATTCATCTGTTGATGGACATCTAGGTCGTTTCCATGTCTTGGCTCTTGTAAATGGTGTTGCTGTGAACACAGGGGTACATGTATCTTTTTGAATTATAGTTTTGTCTGGCTACATGCTCGGGAGTGGGACTGCTGGATCATATGGTAATTCTATTTTTAGTTTTCTGAGGAAGCTCCCTACTGTTTTCCATAGTGGCTTTACCAACTTACATTCCCACCAACAGTGTAGAAGGGCTCCCCTTTTTCCGCAATCTCTCCAGCATTTATCTGTACAGTTCTTAATGATGGCCATTCTAACCGGTGTGAGGTGGTACCTCATTGTAGTTTTGATTTGCATTTCTCCAATAATTAGCAATGTTGAGCATCTTTTCATGTGCTTATTGGCCATTTGTATTTCTTCTTTGGAGAAGTGTCTATTTAGGTCCTCTGCCCATTTTTCGATTGGGTTGTTTATTTATTTATTTTTGTCGTTGAGTTGTATGAGCTGTTTGTATATTTTGGAAATTAAGCCCTTGTTGGTCACATCTTTTGCAAATATTTTCTTCCATTCTGTAGGTTGTCTTTTCATTTTTGTTTGTTTGTTTTTGCTGTGCAAAAGTTTGTAAGTTTGATTAGGCCTCATTTGTTTATTTTCATTGGTATTTCTATTGCCTTGGGAGACTGACCTAAGAAAACATTGGTACGATTTATGTCAGAGAATGTTTTGCCTATGATCTCTCATAGAAGCTTTTTAATATGGCAATTATTGCAATAATTACTCTGTAAATGGAAGTTATTTGACAAAACCCCAGAAGGGAAAGCTGCACTGAAGTTCAACACAATCACTTTTATCATAAATATATGCTGCAGGAGGTTAAACAGGTCAACGTGTCTTCAGGAGCTCAGATGCTTGTTTGTGATCTATGTACGTTTTCCCATTCATGGCGAACCTCTGCTTTAAACTGTTGATTTGCATTTATATTCAACTGCTCCTTTATTTGTGATTCTTTTAGGTAAGTCAGTATTTTCATAAGAATAAATCAAGTTATGTTTACTAGAGGGTCTTCATGCTTAGAAGGCTAAAGACCTCAGTGCCTCATGGACAAGGCAAGTGAAAAGATGAACGTGAATTTCCATTAGTTAACCCATCTGACTTTTGAATATATGGTTTTATTCATTTGAAAATTTGAGACAGAAGAGCTTTGAAAATTGAAGTTTAAAAAAAAGAGATGGCTATACATTTTATAGCTTGGCTTCTATTTATCACGTATATCTTTATTAAAAAAAACCCTCAGAGCCCTTAAAATTATTTACCCCTTTTCAAACTTGTAGAATATCTGTGTACTTTGAAGATGTAAAGACAGAGTTAAGTACAAGAGCAAAAATCCTCAACTTAAGGAGGCGCAAACAGAGGTCCGTGAAGTTAAATAACAAGGCAGGAATACTTAGCTGATCAGGTTCAGAGCCCAGATTAGACCCTGGTCTGTCTGATTTACAAGCTGGCACCTCAAGTTCAAGGTAAAGAAAGGCTTCACTGTTCTGAACTAAGGTCCCAAATATGCCAAAATTATATGGCCGCTAGAGAGCTAATTAAGAAAAACTATGTCTAAATTATTTCCATGTTTCAGAGTTCTCCTACTCTTTGGATTCAGAAGTCAGTTGAAAGCTGTGACCCGAGACATTTTTGTTTTCCCTTGAGAGGAAATGCACAGTTGGAAGTTCACAAAAACACCTTTCCAAGAGGCAGCAGTAAGGTTTTCATCTTTTTAAAAAGCTCTCTTGTCCCAACGATTTGGTGGCACTTCATGCCCTCAAGTACGCATGTTGGTGATAGTTAACTCCCTTGTAGCCTGTCTCACAAGCCAGACTATCAGTGACTTGAAATCAGGGGCCCCGGTTTTATTTTGAGCCCACAGCAGAGCCTGGCACAGGGTGGCGGAGTGTGGCATGGATTTCCATCCAAAAGCAGGACAAAGTCAAGCCATCTTCCTCTGCCAGACCGTGCTGCGGCTGTGGGGGTAATTTTCTTCCTTAGAAAGCTTTGATGTGAATGACATGATTCCTTGGTGCGTGCACTGGGACATTAAAGAATTAAACGTACTCTTAGAGACAGAAGGCACAGTTCTGGACGGAAGAGAATGAAACGTGACAGTGACATGTCCTCATTGTTCAGAAAAGAGAGAAGGTCAACAAAGAGTAGACTAGGAACCCTCGGCCCACCGGGCATTCTTTCCCGGGAACGTTCTCTGTGCGTCCCGTATCATTTAAGTTCTTTAAAAGCAGTTTTCTTTAAACACACCGGGTCTCTTTCGCGGTGAGGGGAGGAGAGGGCGGGAGGAGATGGAGGAGGGGAGGTCTGAGGAGAGGATTCTTACACAGCAGCGTCCACTCGGGGCCTCGGGAGGCCGGGGTCACGGGGCCCTCCTTGCACCAGTGATCTGCAACGTCCCGCCTGCGGTTTACAACCGCTCTTTAAAAATACTTTCCCTTTGGGACGGCGGCTCCCGGCTGCTTCCTGCCCCCTCCCCGCCCCCTCCCACGGCCCCGGGCAAGGAAGGGCCTGGGCTTCACCCTCAGGGCTAGAGTAAACGGCACGCTCGGAGGATTAAAATCGACCCAAGGCCAAGTCGACCCTTTCCCTTTGCCGCCCTCAAACGACCCTTGACTGCAGCCCCCGCTCTGCCTACAAACGGAAAACCCTCAGACACACACGCAAACAAAAAACCCCAAGTCTTCCCTTCGGTTGCTACCCGCAATGACGTTTCCCGCTCGGGTCCCGCCCCTCCGGGGGCTTGGGAATTTGGGATTGGCCGAGAGGTTGGCCGACGGGGCGCCGATTGGGCGCCGCGGCGTGAGTGACAGCGGGGAGGCCACCGCTCCCGCCCGCCCTCCCCCCGGCCTCCCCAGCCCTCCCCGGGGTGCGAGTGTGTGCGGTGTTATGCCGGACAGGAGGGAGGCGACCGCGGCCGCGGCGGCTCCGCTTATTGTCCCTCTCGGCGAGTGGATGTGAGGAAGTCGGGCTGCGGCGCGGCCGACACAAGCGGCTTAGGCGCCGGCGGCGGCGACCCCGCTCCCGCTCCCGCTCCCCGAGGGCGGCCTCCGCGGAGCCTGAGGAAGGACAGGGAGCCGCTGCGTCCCCGGCGCGTCCGGACGCCCGCGCTCGGGGCCTCGGCCGGCCCGGCGGGGAGGAAGCAGCGCCGCCGCCCACCGCCGGCCTCCACGCTTCCTGCTCCGGCGCCGCCTCCTCAGCGGCCGCGCAGGCCCGGGCGCCGCGGCCGCGCGCCTCGAGTTTGAGGGCGGCGGGCGGCGAGGCCTCCTCGGCGGGCTCGGCCGGGCGTCCGCCCCGGGGTCGGCGATGGGGCACGGGGGGCGGCGCCGCTAGGAGCGCGGCGGGCGCGCGATCGGTGCGGAGCGGCGGGGCCGGGCGGCCCGCGGGAGGCGGAGCGGCGGCCTCGGGCCGGGAGCGGAGGAGCGCGCCATGGCCAAGGCGGGCGGCGGCGGTGGCGGCATGGGCATCGGCGCGGGAGCCGGCGGCCTCGGGGCGCTGACCTGGGTGGTGAGTGGGGGCGGCGGGGCGGGGGTCCGGGCCGGGGCATTGTTCCCGGGCGGCGGTGGGGGGCTCCGCCCGTAGGATCCTGCTGGGGGTGGGGGAGGACAGGGGGAAATCCGGGCCCCCAGACGCGCGCCCCGTCGGGGCGCCTACCGGCTGAACCCCGCGCCCGCCTCTTTTCTTTCTTCTCCGCCTCGGTGGGGGCTCGGGCTGCGGGCGCGCAGCGTGCACTTGAAACTTTGGGGGACAGACAGTGAGCAGGATGGGGGCCCCCCCCGCTTCATCTTCTTTGCTGTTGCGCAGGCTTTGCAGGGCGGTGGGGCAGGAGATGGTGGGGATGGCAGTGGTGCGTGTGTGTCCGTGTGGGTCAGCGGTTGCTCCAAACGTGTCTTAAGAGAAGCCGGGAGAGAGGTGCGCGCCCGTATGCGTGTGCCGTAAGTGCCACCATGTGTGACGCTCTCGCGTCTCAGGGAAGAATGGATTTGGTGAGGGATGCGGCTGCAGCCGTGTGCACTTCAGTGCCGAGGGTCTCGTTCGGTTGGAAGCGCGCTCGGGATGGCTCTTTCACAGCAGTGAATACCCTGTAGCTCGTCCATCTGTCACAGGGGGATTATTAAAAGCGCTTACCTGCGTCAGCTTCGCGGGCGAAACGGGAGGGGGGCTGCGTGGACAGTGTCGCCGAGGTGACCCAAGTGATTTGTCCTGGAGTCAGAGCATTTCGGCGCTCGGTTCCTGCTGCTGGCAAGTAGTAGAGGAGGGAAGACCTAGAGAGATCCGATTCCCACGGCGGATCGATAATTCACCCGCATTTCACTGGCTCAGCAGAGAGTTCAGACCAGGGTCACTTCCTACACACACACACACACACACACCGGCTCAGCCAACTGACTAGGCATCCAGGAGAAAAAAAGCCTTACATTTTCCCAGGGGACTTTGGATGCACCCTCCCTTTTCCAAAACGCCCAAGGAGACTTTCCTATGGGCATTTTTATTAAGTTCTTAATTGTCTTTTTGTTTGGGTGAGGTTTAGGTGAGTTGGGTAGCAGTTCCGCTGTACTGACAAGTATTCCCCGTTAAAAAAACAAAAAACTGTGTTACCGCTAACAGGAAAATATTTTAACCATTTATGTTTGCATGCCAAGATGCTTTGCAGACTAACTTGCCAGACTGTCATTGTTGGATCTGTCTGAATTCTGTGTATTACTCTAATAATGTAGTAAGTATGAACAGACCAGAGCCAGGAGAGAGAAAACGTCAGATAATAAGTTAGCCGTCCATGTGAACATGGGGGGGGGGGCGGGGGGGAGGAGGGGGAGGTTTGCATAAATGCAAAAGAAGGCCTTTACCCTCGTTACTAAAATCAAACAACTTCTGAAAATGGAGTTAGCCAGATGGTTCTCTTTCACTGTTTGGAAGTGTTGAGGCCTCATCAGTGTTTCCTCTGAGGACCTCTGATTCTCCGTAATGGTAAACATTTTGCTCCAAGATTGAATTGGTTAGCTTTAACATTTAAAAGCAATATTTTTTTTAAATTAATTTTACCTGTTACTTTTTACTTCTTTTTTTTAAAATTTTATTTATTTATTTATGGCTGTGTTGGGTCTTCATTTCTGTGCGAGGGCTTTCTCTAGTTGCAGCGAGCGGGGGCCACTCTTCATCGCGGTGCGCGGGCCTCTCACTATCCTGGCCTCCCTTTTTTTTTTTTTTAAACATCTTTATTGAAGTATAATTGCCTTACAATGGTGCGTTAGCTTCTGCTTTATAACAAAGTGAATCAGTTATACATATACAATATGTTCCCATTTCTCTTCCCTCTTGCATCTCCCTCCCTCCCTACCTCCCCATCCCACCCCTCTAGGTGGTCACAAAGCACCGAGCTGATCTCCCTGTGCTATGCGGTTGCCTCCCACTAGCTATCTATTTTACGTTTGGTAGTTTATATATGTCCATGCCACTCTCTCACTTTATCACATCTTACCCTTCCCCCTCCCCATATCCTCAAGTCCATTCTCTAGTAGGTCTGTGTCTTTATTCCCGTCTTGCCGCTAGGTTCTTCATGACCTTTTTTTTTTTTCCCCTTAGATTCCATATATATGTGTTAGCATACTGTATTTGTTTTTCTCTTTCTGACTTACTTCACTCTGTATGACAGACTCTAACTCCATCCACCTCATTACAAATACCTCCATTTCATTTCTTTTTATGGCTGAGTAATATTCCATTGTATATATGTGCCACATCTTCTTTATCCATTCATCTGTCGATGGACATTTAGGTTGCTTCCATGTCCTGGCTATTGTAAATAGAGCTGCAATGAACATTTTGGTACATGACTCTTTTTGACCTATGGTTTTCTCAGGGTATATGCCCAGTATTGGGATTGCTGGGAAGTATGGTAGTTCTATTTGTAGTTTTTTAAGGAACCTCCATACTGTTCTCCATAGAGGCTGTATCAATTTACATTCCCACCAACAGTGCAAGAGTGTTCCCTTTCCTCCACACCCTCTCCAGCATTTATTGTTTCTAGATTTTTTGATGATGGCCATTCTGACCGGTGTGAGATGATATCTCACTGTAGTTTTGACTTGCATTTCTCTAATGATTAATGATGTTGAGCATTCTTTCATGTGTCTGTAGGCCATCTGTATATCTTCTTTGGAGAAATGTCTATTTAGGTCTTCTGCCCATTTTTGGATTGGGTTGTTGGTTTTTTTGTTATTGAGCTGCATGAGCTGCTTGTAAATCTTGGAGATTAATCCTTTGTCAGTTGCTTCATTTGCAAATATTTTCTCCCATTCTGATGGTTGTCTTTTGGTCTTGTTTATGGTTTCCTTTGCTGTGCAAAAGCTTTTAAGTTTCATTAGGTCCCGTTTGTTTATTTGTGTTCTTATTTCCATTTCTCTGGGAGCTGGGTCAAAAAGAATCTTGCTGTGATGTATGCCATAGAGTGTTCTGCCTATGTTTTCCTCTAAGAGTTTGATAGTGTCTGCCCTTACACTTAGGTCTTTAATCCATTTTGAGTTTATTTTTCTGTATGGTGTCAGGGAGTGTTCTAATTTCATACTTTTACATGTACCTGTCCAATTTTCCCAGCACCACTTATTGAAGAGGCTGTCTTTTCTCCATTGTGTATTCTTGCCTCCTTTATCAAAGATAAGGTGACCATATGTGTGTGGGTTTATCTCTGGGCTTTCTATCCTGTTCCATTGATCTATATTTCTGTTTTTGTGCCAGTACCAAACTGTCTTGATTACTGAAGCTTTGTAATATAGTCTGAAGTCAGGGAGCCTGATTCCCCCAGCTCCATTTTTCGTTCTCAAGATTGCTTTGGCTATTTGGGGTCTTTTGTGTTTCCATACAAATTGTGAAATTTTTTGTTCTAGTTCTGTGAAAAATGCCAGTGGTAGTTTGATAGGGATTGCATTGAATCTGTAGATTGCTTTGGGTAGTAGAGTCATTTTCACAATGTTGATTCTTCCAATCCAGGAACATGGTACATCTCTCCATCTATTTGTATCATCTTTAATTTCTTTCATCAGTGTCTTATAATTTTCTGCATACAGGTCTTTTGTCTCCTTAGGTAGGTTTATTCCTAGATATTTTATTCTTTTTGTTGCAGTGGTAAACGGGAGTGTTTTCTTAATTTCACTTTCAGATTTTTCGTCATTAGTGTATAGAAATGCAAGAGATTTCTCTGCATTAATTTTGTATCCTGCTACTTTACCAAATTCATTGATTAGCTCTAGGAGTTTTCTGGTGGCAGTTTTAGGATTCTCTATGTATAGTATCATGTCATCTGCAAAGAGTGACAGCTTTACTTCTTCTTTTCCGATTTGGATTCCTTTTATTTCTTTTTCTTCTCTGATTGCTGTGGCTAACACTTCCAAAACTATGTTGAATAATAGTGGTGAGAGTGGGCAACCTTGTCTTGTTCCTGATCTTAGTGCAAATTGAAGGAGAAAAACCATATGATCATCTCAATAGATGCAGAGAAAGCTTTCGACAAAATTCAACACCCATTTATGATAAAAGCCCTGCAGAAAGTAGGCATAGAGGGAACTTTCCTCAACATAATAAAGGCCATATATGACAAACCCACAGCCAACATTGTCCTCAATGGTGAAAAACTGAAACCATTTCCACTAAGATCAGGAAGAAGACAAGGTTGCCCACTCTCACCACTATTATTCAACATAGTTTTGGAAGTGTTAGCCACAGCAATCAGAGAAGACAAAGAAATAAAAGGAATCCAAATCGGAAAAGAAGAAGTAAAGCTGTCACTGTTTGCAGATGACATGATACTATACATAGAGAATCCTAAAGATGCTACCAGAAAACTCCTAGAGCTAATCAATGAATTTGGTAAAGTAGCAGGATACAAAATTAATGCACAGAAATCTCTTGCATTTCTATACACTAATGACGAAAAATCTGAAAGTGGCCTCTCTTGTTGCGGAGCACAGGCTCCAGACATGCAGGCTCAGCAGTTGTGGCTCACGGGCCTAGTCACTCCGCGGCATGTGGGATCTTCCTGGACCAGGGCTCGAACCCGTGTCCCCTGCATTGGCAGGCAGATTCTCAACCACTGCGCCACCAAGGAAGCCCTAAAAGCAATATTTTTGTTTACTGTTCCTTAACTTTGTAGATAATGAAATGACCACTTTTTCTTTCATCCTCAATAGGAAATTTTTCTTTCATTTACAGAAGAAATTTTGTGAAACTTAGAGGGTGTCATTCGATATCAGAAAAATTCATTTGAAACTAAAATTGACTTACTGATTCAATATTTTCTCACTGTAAACTTATTATGGGAAATATAGTAAAATAAGAAATAAAAATCACTTAATCTTTTATTTATAAATTATATCCTCTTGTTGAATTAGAAATTTATTAAAAAGATAATCACTCCCTAAGTCCACTTTAAGATTTGATGCTTGCTTTAAATTTGTCAGGTTATATGAGCATCTTTATGTCCATAATATACACCATTGACCATAGACCATAGTTTAATTTTATGGGGGGTGCAATATAGGGAGGTGGTTATGAGCATGGACTTTGGTATCATATTGATGTAGATTCTGATCCTGCCTAACATGTAATCACTGGGACTTTGCACAAAGGAACCTAATCTTTCTAAGCCTGTTTCTTCATCTGTAAGATAAGGTTGCATTGATAATTAAATGAGTATATACATAGCACATTGCTGGGCTTAATAAATGTTTGTCTTTATCGGTGAAATTCAAGAAATACACACTGAGAAGAATAAAGTTGCTTTTACATAAAATATCTTTGAGCCAGAGTGAAAGCAGATTATTCCTTTGCAAGAGTTCAGGAGTTTGTTGCGGAGGTCATCTATTTCTGAAGAGGGTTAATTTTGCCTGCTTCATTGAAACGTCATATTGCTACCTGTTTGTGGGTAACAGGAAGAAATAAAAATTGAATCAGTCCCTGCTATCGTTCTTCTTTTTAGGGGGTGGGGGTGGGTAATGCCATGTGTTGCTGGTAGTAACTTGTGTTGGGATGTGTGCTACAGAGTAGTGTTAACATTGTCACTGCACAAAAGTTTACATTTTTGAAACCACAAAGCAAAGTGGTTTAAGATTATTAACTTCTCCTTATAATAGTGCATTGGGTTTGTGTTTGATTCGCAATATCTTAACAAGATATTTTAAAAAATTAAAAAGTGAAAAATATAAGTACTATAGTAAAACTATTTTGAGTTAAAATTGACAACAGCTATGAAAGCTTCTCTGAAGCAAGCAATTTCTTGAATTAACTTTTAGTTTGTAAAGCTTTTCTTAAAAAATATTTGTTTATTTATATGTATTTATTATTTATTTATTTTGGCCGTGCCGGGTCTTAGTTACCGTGCGTGGGATCTAGTTCCCTGACCAGTGATCTTTCCCAGCATCCCCCGCTGCACTGGGAACGCGGAGTCTTACCCACTGGACCACCGGGGAAGTCCCTGGTTTGTACAGCTTTGATTTGTAGACCCTAATAATCTATTTCATTCAGTCAGTCTTTTATCAGGTTTAAGTGGTTGCAAAAAACATTTTATTTTATTAGAGTACAGTTAATCACTATGTGAATATTGATCTTTTCCCAGTACTACTCTAATTTAGTAGATTAAGAAAAAAAAAAAAGACACTGTAATGGAAAATATTAAGCCTATAAAATTATGGTGGCCAGAATGGTATAAGGACACTCCATCATCAAGCTTCAGCAGTTACAGCTCAAGGTCACCCACCTTTCCCCTCTCATTATCTTGAAGCAAAGCAAATCCACTTTATCTGTAGATATTTCAGTATTCACCTCTAAAATGTAAGTTTCTTAAATATAAAACTACTATTAACATTGGAGTTTTTTAAAAGTAAAATTCAATGAAATATAAAACATACTTTGTTTTGACTGTGAATATTTCTAATTTAGGAAACATGACTGTATATTTAAATATTATTTAAAGATTTGTATTAAAAACTTTGTTATAGTGGCTTATTATTGCAAGTCTAAACTCCTCAACCAGACTTTCAAACCACTTCTTTTATAAACTATGTGCCAATTGAAATTTATTCCATATCGTCCTCATAGTTAGATTTACCTCTTCACTTGTCCCCTGGGCATCATGTTTGTTTTTGTCACGTTGCATGCTTATCTTTCAACAGAAATGCCTCTTTCTCTTTACCAGTCTAAATCTTAATTACTCTTCAAGGCTAGCTCAGGGTCTCACCAAACGTTTATCCCCCAGTTTATACTCATCTTTTTCTGTCACCCTTATGGATCATAAAACATAAATATATCTTTCCTTTTAATGTAACTTTCATGTGTGATACTTTTGTTTTAACAATTAGATTATCAACTCAGAGACCATGTATCCTTTATAGTTTTTAGCAAAGAGCTGGATACATAATCCAACCTCAGTTATTGTTAACCAGTTAGATAATTGACTAACTTCCTCAAAAGTCTTCTGTCATTCTTAGGACAAGTGGTTACATAACAATGTTCTTTAGATACATTCTCAAGTAACTAATTGCAGTTACAATGAGAACAATTTTTAGAAACTGTGCTAACTTTTCTGAATAGAAGTGGGTGTGTTCATCAGTAGTTTCAGATATGTTTAATACTTGGGTGTAGCAACAGTTGCATTTTACTAAGTACGTTAAAAAAAAAAAAAGCCTCCTTTGTATTTTTAAAAATCTTAATACAAATAGGACTCAGTTTTAAAGAAGAGGTGAGATCGGTATAATTATTCCCATTTGCAGAGAAGGAAACAGGGGTTTACAGATTAGGTAACAGACTGTTAATCACGTGACTAAGGCAAAGGTGGGATTTAAACCAGGCCTATATTCCTAACCATCATTTACACATTCTCCTGGCTTAAAGACAGTAACAACCAAAACAATTTGTCTTTTATACCGTGATATCTTTCCACTAACCTTTCTTTTACTTTCACACAAAAAGCTACGAAGTACACTTCCCTTTCAGGGTGTATGTATTTTGAATAATATTGTAAGTGTGATGCCTTTTAAGAGTATGGGCTACGAAATCACATCACCTGGTTTCATAACTCAGCTTCTTCATTACTAGCTTTGTTAGCTTACATTCTTCAGACCTCAGTTTCCTTGCTGTAAAAAGGGAGTCATTAGTAATGGTGTCTACTTCATGGAGCTTTTATGAGGAATGAGAGTACTCATATAATTCCCACAATGCTTTGCCCATGGTAAGCTCTTAGATGAGTGTACACACACACACTTGTCTTCCCCCTCTTTGTTTTTAAAAAATCAAGGGATCAGTGTTTTCACTTTTGTCTGAGAAAATTTTCTTATATTGCAAAATGATCGCCACAATAAGTCTAGTTAACATTCATCACCATACATAGTTACATATTTTTTTCTTTGTGACAAAAACTTTAAATATCTACTCTTAACAACTTTCAGATAGACAACACAGTATTATTAACTATAGTTACCTTACTGTACATTACATCCCCAGGACTTACTTATTTTATAACTGGAAGTTTTGTACCTTTGACCACCTTCACCTGTCTCCCCGCCTGCCCACCCCCCAACTTTGGCAACCACTGATTTGTTCTCTGTATCTATGAGTTCGGTTTTTTTTGTTTTGTTTTGTTTTAGATGCCACATATAAGTATGATCATACAGTATTTTTGTCTTTCTCTCTCTGACTTATTTCAGTAAAATTATGCCCTTTAGATCTACCCATGTTGTCCCAAATGTCAAGATTTCATTCTTTTTTTATGGGTGAATAATATTGCATTGTATATAAACACCACATTTTCTTTATCCGTTCATCCATTGATGGACATTTATGTTGCTTCCTTGTCTCAGCTGTTGTAAACAATGCTGCAGTGAACATGGGGATACATATATCTTTTCAAATTAGTGTTTTCATTTTCTTCGTATAAATACCCAGGAGTGGAGTTGCTGGATCATATGGTAATTCTATTTTAAATTTTTTGTGGGACTTTCATACCGTTTTAAATAGTGACTGCACCAATTTATTTATTTATTTATTTATTTTAAAGAAAAATTTTTTAACCAGCTTTGAGATACAATTTACATACCATAAAATTCTCCCGTTTATAACATACATACAAGTCAGTAGTTTCTTTTTTTAAAATTTTTTAATTTAATTTAATTTATTTTTTTATACAGCAGGTTCTTATTAGTCATCAGTTTTATACACATCAGTGTATACATGTCAATCCCAATCGCCCAATTCATCACACCACCCCCACCACCCCCCCCGCGGCTTTCCCCCCTTCGTGTCCATACGTTTGTTCTCTACATCTGGACTGCACCAATTTACAGTCCCACCAACATACACAAGGGTTCCTTTTCTCCACATTCTGCCAATACTTGTTGTTTCGATAATAACCATTCTAACAGGTGTGAGGTGATATCTCATTTTGGTTTTGGTTTGCATTTTCCTGAGATTAGTGGTGGTGAGCACCTTTTCATATACCTGTTGGCCATCTGTATGTCTTCTTTGGAAAAATGTCAATTTAGATCCTCTGCCCATTTTTTAATGAATTGGTGTTTTTTGGGGGTTTTTTTGTGTGTGTGTTTTGTTGTGTGTTTTTTTTTTTTTTTTTTGCTATTGACTTGTATGAGTTCTTTATATATTTTGGATATTACCCCTTATTAGGTATATGATTTACAAATATTTTCTCCCATTTGCTAGGTTGCCTTTTAATTTTGTTGATGGTTTCCTTTGCTGTGCAGAGCTTTTTAGTTTGTTGTAGTCCCACTTGTTCATTTTTGCTTTTGGGATCAAGTTAAAAAAAAAAAATCATCGCTAAGACTGATGTCAAGGCGTGTACTGCTTATGTTTTCTTCTAGGAGTTTTACGGTTTCAGGTCTTACATTCAAGTCTTTAATCATTTTGAGTTAATTTTTGTGTATGGTGTAAGATAGGGGTCCAGTTTCATTCTTTTGCATGTGGCTGTCTAGTTTTCTCAACACCACTTATTGAAGAGATTGTCCTTTCCCCCTTGTATATTCTTGCATCCTTTGTGATAAAGTAATTGACCATATACGCATGGGTTTATTTCTGTGCTCTCTGTTCTGTTCCATTGATCCATGTGTCTTTTTTAAAAGACGTTCACTGTTTTGATTACTATATTACTTTGTAATATAGTTTTTTTGTTTGTTTGTTTTGGTCATGCCATGCAGCATGTGGGATCTTAGTTCCCCTGAATTGGGAGAATGGAGTCTTAACCACTGGACTGCCAGGGAAGTCCCTGTAATATAGTTTTAAATTATGCCTCCAGCTTTGTTCTTCTTTCTCAAGACTGCTTTGGCAATTCAGGGTCTTTTGTGGTTCCATATCGATTTTAAGATTGTTCTATTTCTGTGAATAATGTTGTTGGAATTTTGATAGGGATTGCATTGAATCTGCAGATTGCTCTGGGAAGTACGGACATTTTAGCAATATTAATTCTTTTAATTCATGCACATAGAATTTTTTTCCATTTATTTTTGTCTTCAATTTCTTTAATCAATGTCTTATAGTTTTCAGTATACAGTTCTTTTACCTCCTTGGTTAAATTTATTCCTAGGTAGGGACTTCCCTGGTGGTCCAGTGGTTAAGACTCCATGCTCCTACTGCAGGGGACACGGGTTCCATCCCTGGTCGGGGAACTACCATGCTGCACCATGTGGCCAAAAAAAAAAAAATGTATTCCTAGGTATTTTAATACGTTGCAATTGTAAGTGGGATTTTCTTAGTTTCTCTTTCTGATAGTTCATTGTTAGTTTACAGAAACACAACGGATTTTCGTATATTGATTTTGTATCCTGCAACTTTACTAAATTTGTTTATTCTAATAGTTTTATGGTGGAGTCTTTAGGGTTTTCTCTACATAATATCATTTCCTCTGCAATTAGTGACAATTTTACTTCTTTCTTTCTGATTCGGATGCTTTTTAGAGAAAGTATATTTTTTATTTTCACTATGGACATTTAAGCATTTCTTATGATATTAAGTATCCCTCATCTTCTACCTCTCTCCTTGTCCCTTGGTTTGGGAGGGCATTTCTGGAGGTACATTAATGGTGGGTAGATAACATGGCCCTCTCCGTGGTTATATGGGTGAAATGTGGCTGAAATGAATATCAAAGCATGGCAGCCTTGAGGGAGAAAAGAAGAGGAGGAGATATTATAAAAGGGTAATGTGGAGTCTGAGACAGTCTTTATAGAAGATAGGAAAAGAGGCTTGTTGCTAAGCTTTTGCTGGTCCCACTTTTGTTGGCTTGGTGATGGTGAGATTTCTGTGCCTGTTGTGTGGATGAGTGGCTCAGTTCCTTTTTTGCACCAACTGGCAAACCATCTCCTTTCCCCTCTTTGGCAGCAATTCATTCTTTCACAGAAAAACAAACTATGGGCGATTGTCTCAAATTGCTGTATATCAGGTGACCACTCTGTGAATGGAAGAATCTTTCTTTCTACAGAATGATCTTGGTACATACTCTTTGTGAAATTAGGAGTTTGTTTTATTGGAATGTTTTTCTTTCCTTTTCTGGTAGTTGAAGTATTCTTGATAAAGGTTGAGTCTTTGATAAATATTAAATCTATATTCTTTTATTAGTAGTTAGCAATATTGCAAAAAAGTGCTATAAAATAGATTAATATTTTAAAATAGATTTTATGTATTGTTTTGACATTTTTGTTATAATTTAAGAATTCTCAATAATGCATTGTTTAACATGGCAGCCAGCTTTTGAACTTTAGAAAAAGTCAATTATGGCATCATCATATGTATAAATCACAAATGATATAATTAAAATTTTTTTTAGTTACGTGGAGGATATTTATCTTAATATGGGCTTATTTTGCATTTTCATTGTCTTTAGTTTTATGTGGGGATGAAAATGTGCCCTGAGTGCTTAGATTCCAGTATAATTGGGTGCTGGCGTTATTTATTACTATAAATAGTTTGGTGCTTTGTCCACACAAAGACAATAAAATAAATTACAGGGCTTCCCTGGTGGCGCAGTGGTTGAGAGTCTGCCTGCCAATGCAGGGGACACGGGTTCGAGCCCTGGTCTGGGAGGATCCCACGTGCCACGGAGCAACTGGGCCCGTGAGCCACAACTGCTGAGCCTGCGCGTCTGGAGCCTGTGCTCCGCAATGGGAGGGGCCGCAATAGTGAGAGGCCCGCGCACCGCGATGGAGAGTAGTCCCCGCTTGCCACAGCTGGAGAAAGCCCTCGCACAGAAACGAAGACCCAACACAGCCAAAAATAAATAAATTTTAAAAATAAAAATAAAATAAATAAATTACAAATAAACTTAACTCATAAGATTTCAGTTCTATCAGACCTTAATGAAAATTTATTCAGAATGCTCTTTGTAGTTGATTATTTTCAATGGCATACTGTTAATTTTTATTCAATGTGGAATACTTAGTGCAATTACTATAGTACAAGATACCGTATTACTATGAAGATACAAAATAAGAAAAGGCTAAATCTTTTTTTTTTTTATCAGAAGACCCCTTGTTTTCATCGTTGAAAATGAGCATAATTCTGTTAGTCTATAGGTATCAAATGTATATCACTCTCCTTTTCATCTGTGGGCTTGAGAGTGCTTTTATAAATGTGTAGATATGAATTTGCTGGACTGTTTTTATAGAAGCTAATTTCTTGATCTCTTTTCTGAATATTATGAGCAACACTGATTGAACTGAATTTCTACTCAGAGTGACTTTCTTTTCAAGAGCTAGAGATAGTGGTAATAGTAGCTGTGGTGAAGGTGCTCAGTGAACTTTTCTCATTTAGTTTCTCTGTTCTCAGGCCAAGGTTGTTTGTATTCACACCTGTTTGTTCTAGGGATGGGGCCATCCCATTGAAGCAGGGGGAGTTGCCCTCTCTCCCCTTACCTTCAGATTTTGAGTTTTAGTGGCCTGGACAATATTCAGGGGGACACTTTCTGCTACTAAACAGGAGCTGCAAGAGACCATTAATCCAGACTTCTGTCAGAAAAGCTGACAGACCTCTCAGGGGAGACCCTTCTGTGTTTGCTGCCCTGAGTCAGTGCGTGGTGCAGGCTGCCCCCAGTTGAGAGTAGGAACGTGCACTCCCTGCCTTCTACGCTGCCAGGACTGCCGGCTTGTTTTGGTTTCACTGAACCTTTTTGCCTAGATTCTAGTGAGAAAGTTGGGACTGCAGAAGTAGTAAGTAGGTACAAACAGTGTCTCTAAAAAAAGAAACCTTCAGTTTTATTCTAGCTTATGTTCTCATACACATAGATTAATAAGCTTTTAAAATATTTTAATATATGTTCATTGTAGAAAGTTAGAACATGTCTATCAGAAAAGAACATGGAAAAATATTTCTACTTCTCACAATTTTTATTTATATTCTGTTGGGTAAACAACATTTCATGTTTTTTCCTAGGCGTGTATGTATTGTGTGTAATTTTTTTCTGATGAAAATGGGCTCATATTTTTTTATATCCTTTTGTAACTTTGTTCACTAAATAGTATAGTTTTAATAACCTACTAATTTAAAAATACTTGATTATATATAATTTTATATAAAAGTTATAGTAAGAGAAGTTTCTAATTAACACACCTATTTTTTGGTATAGGTAATTAAAAATATTTACTCAATTAAATATCCAGGTTTAAAGGTTTATATGAAGTTTTAGAAATTATCTAATATCATCATGGAGAGTTGATTTGAAATATCTACAGATCATCTGTTTTATTATTGTATTCTATAAACAGTGCATAGTCCTTAAGCTTTTCATTACTTTAAATAGAATGGTACCTTTTTTTCTTTCCTCAACACCTGTCATATGACACGTAGGAAGAAATATTTTGGCATAAAATGTTTTAAGTATATTGTCACACTTATTTTTTAAGTATTTATGTATTATTATATTCCTGGAAAAGATTACAAATAGTAATCTGACAAAGCCGACTACATATTACATAGTCTTTGATTTATGAGACATTATTCTAGCAAGAATGACAACTTTTTGAACTGGATAAGGATCTGGCAGGTGCAAACCAAACATTCCCTATTCTCATGTACCAATTTGGGAGGAAGAGATGGCGACTGGTTGTAAGGGGATGTGGAAAAAGTTATAAATCCTCGAAAAAGGAGTGAGGTGGGGCTCTACCCTGTTTACCATACCAGTGTGCCACTTTACCTCAGTGTTAACTCGTCAGGGCTAAATGCAGAAGTCTCTGTTGGAGTCTGATCTTAAAAATGTTTTCTCTGTGGTGGGATTTGTTTTGGAGGAGTAGCCTGGGATAGGAAAGCCTTTACTCGCATGGTTATTATAAGTTCCTGAGCTTTATGCGACAATTGCCGAGTTCTAAGTTAATGGCGAGAGGTTGCTCTTACCCACCTTGGAATGCATAGCATTTATCGTCCTTAAGCACCTTCCTCAAGGATGAGATCTTAGTCATTATGAGCGTTGTTCTAGCTATTCTGAGGACCCATTTAAAAAAATCAGTTATGTTTTTATTATTAGATTTGTTTCTATAAATTATCTCATCTTGAAAAGCAAGGGACATGACTAGAAATTTGGAGACGATCTGGCATTTTAAAAATACAGTTCATTTTTCTGGCCAGCAGGTTCGTCATGTAATTAGCTTGACAGAAATAGAATATGAAGACTTTATGAAACAGAATTTTCTTATGTCCAAAGCTATTTTTAATTGATTGGGCAGTGTTAATGAAAGAATGTATAAGAAAATCTCTTTAATTTTATGTAAAATTTATGGCATTGGAAGATTGTAATTGATGTTTGAATTTCCATAGGTTTTATCTGTTAAAATTCTTGTCTTGCTTTAGACTGCTCAGAAGTTATGTATTTTGATTTTTTAAACATACATTTGACATGTTTTTAAAAATAATAACTTTAAAGATGATGGTATGGCTATGCCTAGGTCTTGAAGTGGTATGTTGCTTGTTCAAATGCACAAAATATCTCTGCCCCCCCCCCATTGTTTGTCTTCTGATTGTTTCATTTCTCCTAAAATTCAAATACCTATGAAAATATCTTGCTGTGTCTTATATTTGAGTTATTTTTGGGCTCTGAAAAAACGGCCATCATAATAACTTTCTCTTAGTGAGATGTCTTAGTTGTCAGCATTAGGGAATCCCAGAAGGAGAGAGATGTGTTCTCTGTTGCTATTAAGAAGACAAGGAAGTCTCCAGACCCTGGGAATTTTTGTTTGGGATCCTTATCTCTGTAGGAGTTAGAATTAGGATCACAACTTCTGCCTCCTTGGAATTAGCAGAGAAACTGGAATTATAGGGTGCCTCAGAAATGGGCCATTAGTGCTGGTATGTAAGGAATTATTGGCATGGCCTACAGAAGTGTGACGTTTGAGATGTCATAAAACCATGCTTGGTATTCTCAGCCCTGTCAGTATATGCTAACTACATAGGTTACTATCTTGTGCAGGTTATTTTTGCCCACTCTTTACTATAGTCTCCAGTAGCTTAATGGCAAAGACTTACATCTGGAAGTTTTGGGGAGCCCTGCAGCCAGCCAGGTTCAGTCGTTGTCAACCTATAACCTGATAAGAATTCACATTCCTTGGAAAGTTTTGAAGACTACAAAAATTAACCTGATATCTTACAGAATTGCGAAATATTTCTTTCTTTTTTTTTTTTTCATTGCAAATATTTATTTCCGTTATGAGATCTACAGAGGCGTAATACTGTTAAAATGAGAATAGTTTCTGAACCGTATACTTTTTTTTTTTTAACATCTTTATTGGAGTATAACTGCTTTACATTGTGTGTTAGTTTCTGCTTTATAACAAAGTGAATCAGCTATACATAAACGTATATTGCCATATCCCCTCCCTTTTGCGTCTCCCTCCCTCCCACGCTCCCTGTCCCACCCCTCTAGGTGGTCACAAAGCACCAAGCTGATCTCCCTGTGCTATGCGGCTGCTTCCCACTAGCTATCTGTTTTTCATTTGGTAGTGTATATATGTACATGCCACTCTCTCACTTTGTCCCAGCTTACCCTTCCCCCTCCCTGTGTCCTCAAGTCCATTCTCTAGTAGGTCTGCGTCTTTATTCCTGTCCTGCCCCTAGGTTCTTCAGAAACATTTTTTTTTTTTTAGATTCCATATATATGTGTTAGCATACAGTATTTGTTTTTCTCTTTCTGACTTACTTCACTCTGTATGACAGACTCTAGGTCCATCCACCTCACTACAAATATCTCCATTTCGTTTCTTTTTATGGCTGAGTAATGTTCCATTGTATATATGTGCCACATCTTCTTTATCCATTCATCTGTCGTTGGACACTTAGGTTGCTTCCATGACCTGGCTATTGTAAATAGAGCTGCAGTGAACATTGTGGTACATGACTCTTTTTGAATTATGGTTTTCTGAGAGTATATGCCCAGTAGTCGGATTGCTGGGTCGTATGGTAGCTCTATTTTTAGTTTTTTAAGGAACCTCCATACTGTTCTCCATAGTGGCTGTATCAATTTACATTCCCACCAACAGTGCAAGAGGGTTCCCTTTTCTCCACACCCTCTGCAGCATTTATTGTTTGTACATTTTTTGATGATGGCCATTCTGACCTGTGTGAGGTGATATCTCATTGTAGTTTTGATTTGCATTTCTCTAATGATTAATGATGTTGAGCATTCTTTCATGTGTTTGTTGGCAATCTGTATGTCTTCTTTGGCGTAATGTCTATTTAGGTCTTCTGCCCATTTTCGGATTGGGTTGTTTGTTTTTTTGATATTGAGCTGCATGAGCTGCGTGTATATTTTGGAGATTAATCCTTTGTCAGTTGCTTCATTTACCAATATTTTCTCCCATTCTGATGGTTGTCTTTTCGTCTTGTTTATGGTTTCCTTTGCCGTGCAAAAGCTTTTAAGTGTCATTAGGTCCCGTTTGTTTATTTTTATTTTTATTTCCATTTCCCTAGGAGCTGGGTCAAAAAGTAGCTTGCTGTGATTTATGTCATAGAGTGTTCTGCCTATGTTTTCCTCTAAGAGATTTATAGTGTCTGGCCTTACATTTAGGTCTTTAATCCATTTTGAGTTTATTTTTGTGTATGGTGTTAGGGAGTGTTCTAATTTCATTCTTTTACATGTAGCTGTCCAGTTTTCCCAGCACCACTTATTGAAGAGGCTGTCTTTTCTCCATTGTGTATTCTTGCCTCCTTTATCAAAGATAAGGTGACCATATGTGTGTGGGTTTATCTCTGGGCTTTCTATCCTGTTCCATTGATCTATATTTCTGTTTTTGTGCCACTACCATACTGTCTTGATTACTGTAGCTTTGTAGTATAGTCTGAAGTCCAGGAGCCTGATTCCTCCAGCTCCGTTTCTCTTTCTCAAGATTGCTTTGGCTATTCGGGGTCTTTTGTGTTTCCATACAAATTGTGAAATTTTTTGTTCTAGTTCTGTGAAAAATGCCAGTGGTAGTTTGATAGGGATTGCACTGAATCCATCTGTTGGTATCATCTTTAATTTTTTTCATCAGTGTCTTATAATTTTCTGCATACAGGTCTTTTGTCTCCTTAGGTAGGTTTATTCCTAGGTGTTTTATTCTTGTTTTTGTAATGGTAAATGGGAGTGTTTCCTTAATTTCACTTTCAGATTTTTCATCATTAGTATATAGGAATGCAAGAGATTTCTGTGCATTAATTTTGTATCCTGCTACTTTACCAAATTCTTTGATTAGCTCTAGTAGTTTTCTGGTAGCATCTTTAGGATTCTCTATGTATAGTATCATGTCATCTGCAAGCAGTGACAGCTTTACTTCTTGTTTTCTGATTTGGATTCCTTTTATTTATTTTTCTTCTCTGATTGCTGTGGCTAAAACTTCCAAAACAATGTTCAATAACAGTGGTGAGAGTGGGCAACCTTGTCCTGTTCCTGATCTTAGTGGAAATGGTTTTAGTTTTTCACCTTTGAGAATGATGTTGGCTGTGGGTTTGTCATATATGGCCTTTGTTATGTTGAAGTAAGTTCCCTCTATGCCTACTTTCTTGAGGGTGTTTATCATAAATATCTTTGAACATTGAGGGTGTTGAATTTTGTTGAAAGCTTTTTCTGCATCTATTGAGATGTTCATATGGTTTTTATTCTTCAATTTGTTAATATGGTATATGATATTGATTGATTTGCATATATTGAAGAATCCTTGCATTCCTGGGATAAATCCCACTTGATCATGGTGTATGATCCTTTTAATGTGCTGTTGGATTCTGTTTGCTGGTATTTTGTGGAGGATTTTTGCATCTATGTTCATCAGTGATATTGGCCTGTAGTTTTCTTTCTTTGTGACATCTTTGTCTGGTTTTGGTATCAGGGTGATCGTGGCCTCATAGAATGAGTTTGGGAGTGTTCTTCCCTCTGCTGTATTTTGGAAGAGTTTGAGAAGGGTAGGTGTTAACTCTTCTCTAAATGTTTGATAGAATTCGCCAGTGAAGCCATCTGGTCCTGGGCTTTAGTTTGTCAGAAGATTTTTAATCACAGTTTCAATTTCAGTGCTTGTGATTGGTCTGTTTATGTTTTCTATTTCTTCCTGTTTCAATCTTGGAAGGCTGTGCTTTTCTAAGCATTTGTCCATGTCTTCCAGGTTGTCCATTTTATTGGCATATAGTTGCTTGCAGTAATCTCTCACAATCCTTTGTATTTCTGCAGTGTCAGTTGTTACTTCTCCTTTTTCATTTCTGATTGTTGATTTGAGTCTTCTCCCTTTTTTTCTTGATGAGTCTGGCTAATGGTTTATCAATTTTGTTTATCTTCTCAAAGAACCAGCTTTTAGTTTTATTGATCTTTGCTATTATTTTCTTTGTTTCTATTTCATTTATTTCTGATCTGATCTTTATGATTTCTTTCCTTCTGCTAACTTTGGGGTTTTTTTGTTCTTCTTTCTCTGATTGCTTTAGGTGTAAGGTTAGGTTGTTTATTTGAGATGTTTCTTGTTTCTTAAGGTAGGATTGTATTGCTATAAACTTCCCCCTTAGAACTGCTTTTGCTGCATCCCATAGGTTTTGGGTCATCATGTTTTCATTGTCATTTGTTTCTAGGTATTTTTTGATTTCCTCTTTGATTTCTTCAGTGATCTCTTGGTTATTAAATAGTGTATTGTTTAGCCTCCATGTGTTTCTATTTTTTACAGATTTTTTCCTGTAATTGATATCTAGTCTCATAGCGTTGTGGTCGGAAAAGATACTTGATACGATTTCAATTTTCTTAAATTTACCAAGGCTTGATTTGTGACCCAAGATACGATGTATCCTGGAGAATGTTCCATGAGCACTTGAGAAGAAAGTGTATTCTGTTGTTTTTGGATGGAAAGTCCTATAAATATCAGTTAAGTCCATCTTGTTTAATGTATCATTGAAAGCTTCTGTTTCCTTATTTATTTTCATTTTGAATGATCTGATCTGTCCATTGGTGAAAGTGGGGTGTTAAAGTCCCCTACTATGATTGTGTTACTGTCGATTTCCCCTTTTATGGCTGTTAGCATTTGCCTTATGTATTGAGGTGCTCCTATGTTGGGTGCATAAATGTCTACAATTGTTATATCTTCTTGGATTGATCCCTTGATCATTATGTAGTGTCCTTCTTTGTCTCTTGTAATAGTGTTTGTTTTAAAGTCTATTTTGTCTGATACGAGAATTGCTACTCCAGCTTTCTTTTGATTTCCATTTGCATGGAATATCTTTTTCCATCCCCTCACTTTCAGTCTGTATGTGTCCCTAAGTCTGAAGTGGGTCTCTTGTAGACAGCATATATATGGGTCTTGTTTTTGTATCCATTCAGCCAGTCTATGTCTTTTGGTTGGAGCATTTAATCCATTTACTTTAAAGGTAATTTTCGATATGTATGTTCCTATTACGATTTTCTTAATTGTTTTGGGTTTGTTATTGTAGGTCTTTTCCTTCTCTTGTGTTTCCTGCCTAGAGAAGTTCCTTTAGCATTTGTTGTAGAGTTGGTTTGGTGGTGCTGAATTCTCTTAGCTTTTGCTTGTCTGTAAAACTTTTAATTTCTCCGTAGAACCTGAATGAGATCCTTGCTGGGTAGAGTGATCTTGGTTGAAGGTTTTTCCCTTTCATCACTTTAAATATGTCCTGCCACTCCCTTCAGGCTTGCAGAGTTTCTGCTGAAAGATCAGCTGTTAACCTTATGGGGATTCCCTTGTATGTTATTTGTTGTTTTTCCCTTGCTGCTTTTAATGTTTTTTTCTTTGTATTTAATTTCTGGTAGTTTGATTAATGTGTGTCTTGGCATGTTTCTCCTTGGATTTATCCTGTATGGGACTCTCTGTGCTTCCTGGAATTGAGTAACTATTTCTTTTCCCATATTAGGGTAGTTTTCAACTATAATCTCTTCAAATATTTTCTCAGTCCCTTTCTTTTTCTCTTCTTCTTCTGGGATCCCTGTAATTCGAATGTTGGTGCGTTGAATGTTGTCCCAGAGGTCTCCGAGACTGTCCTTAATTCTTTTCATTCTTTTTTCTTTATTCTGCTCTGCAGTAGTTATTTCCACTATTTTATCTTCCAGGTCACTTATCCATTCTTCTGCCTCAGTTATTCTGCTATTGATTCCTTCTAGAGAATTTTAAATTTCATTTATTGTGTTGTTCATCATTGTTTGTTTGCTCTTTAGTTCTTCTAGGTCCTTGTTAAATGTTTCTTGTATTTCCTCCCTTCTATTTCCAAGATTTTGGATCATCTTTACTATTATTATTCTGAATTCTTTTTTAGGTAGTCTGCTATTTCCTCTTCATTTGTTTGGTCTGGTGGGTTTTTACCTTGCTCCTTCATCTGCTGTGTGTTTCTCTGTCTTCTCATTTTGCTTAACTTACTGTGTTTGGGATCTCCTTTTCACAGGCTGCAGGTTAGTATTTCCCGTTGTTTTTTGTGTCTGCCCCTAGTGTTTAAGGTTGGTTCAGTGGGCTGTGTAGGCTTCCTGGTGGAGGGGACTAGTGCCTGTGTTCTGGTGGATGAGGCTGGATCTTGTCTTTCTGGTGGGCAGGTCCGCATCTGGTGGTGTGTTTGCGATGTCTGTGACCTTATTATGATTTTAGACAGCCTCTCTGCTAATGGGTGTTGTTGTTTTCCTGTCTTGCTAGTTGTTTGGCATAGGGTGTCCAGCACTGTAGCTTGCTGGTCATTGAGTGGAGCTGGGTCTTGGCGTTGAGATGGAGATCTCTGGAGATTTTCACCGTTTGATATTATGTGGAGCTGGGAGGTCTCTGGCGGACCAATGTCCTGAACTCGGCTCTCCCACCTCAGAGACAGAGGCCTGACACCCGGCCAGAGCACCAAGACCCTGTCATCCACACAGCTCAGAATAAAAGGGAGAAAAAAAGAAAAAAAGAAAGAAAAAAATAAAGTTATTAAAATAAAAAATAAAAAATAATTATTAAAAATAAAAAAATTTAAAAAGTAATAAAAAGTAATAAAAAAGAAAGAAGAGAGCAACCAAACCAAAAAAGCAAATTCACCAATGATAACAAGCACTAAAAACTATACTCAAAAAAACAAAAACAAAAAAACCGACAGACAGAACCCCAGGACAAATGGTAAAAGCAAAGCTTATACAGACAAAATTACACACAGAAGCAGGCACATACACACTCACAAAAAGAGAAAAAGAAAAAAAATATATGTATTGTTGCTCCCAAAGTCCACCACCTCAATTTGGGATGATTCGTTGTCTGTTCAGGTATTCCAGAGATGCAGGGTAGATCAAGTTGATTGTGGAGATTTAATCTGCTGCTCCTCAGGCTGCTGGGAGAGATTTCCCTTTCTCTTCTTTGTTTGCACAGCTCCGGGGGTTCAGCTTTGGATTTGGCCCTGCCTCTGCATGTAGGTCACCTGAGGGTGGTCTGTTCTTCGCCCAGACAGGACGGGGTTAAAGGAGCAGCTGACTCGGGGGCTCTGGCTCACTCAGGCTTGGGGGAGGGAGGGGTACGGATGCGGGGTGAGCCTGCGGTGGCAGAGGCCGGCGTGATGTTGTGGCAGCCTGAGGCGCGCCGTGCGTTCTCCCGGGGAAGTTGTCCCTGGATCACGGGACCGTCGCAGTGGCAGGCTGCACAGGCTCCCGGGAGGGGAGGTGTGGATAGTGACCTGAGCTTGCACACAGGCTTCTTGGTGGTGGCAGCAGCAGCCTTAGCGTCTCATGCCCGTCTCTGGGGTCTGCGCTGATAGCTGCAGCTTGCGCCTGTCTCTGTAGCTCGTTTAGGCGGCGCTCTGAATCCCCTCTCCTCGCGCACCCCAGAACAATGGTCTCTTGCCTCTTCGGCAGCTCCAGACTTTTTCCCCGACTCCCTCCCAGCTAGCTGTGGCACACTAGCCCCGTTCAGGCTGTGTTCATGCAGCCAGCCCCAGTCCTCTCCCTGGGATCTGCCCTCCGAAGCTCGAGCCTCAGCTCCCAGCCCCTGCTCGCCCCGGCGGGTGAGCAGACAAGCCTCTTGGGCTGGTGAGCGCTGGTTGGCACCGATCCTCTGTGCGGGAATCTCTCCGCTTTGCCCTCCACACCCCTGTTGCTGCGCTCTCCTCCGTGGCTCTGAAGCGCCCCCTCCGCCACCCGCAGTGTCCGTCCGCAAAGGGGCTTCCTAGTGTGTGGAAACCTTTCCTCCTTCACAGCTCCCTCCCACTGGTGCAGGTCCCGTCCTTATTCTTTTGTCTCTGTTTTTTCTTTTTCCTTTTGCCCTACCCAGGTACGTGGGGAGTTTCTTGCCTTTTGGGAGATCTGAGGTCTTCTGCCAGCGTTCAGTAGGTGTTCTGTAGGAGTTGTTCCACATGTAGATGTATTTCTGATGTATTTGTGGGGAGGAAGGTGATCTCCACGTCTTACTCTTCTGCCATCTTGAAGCTCTTCCAATATTTATTTCTTGATTGAATAGTTGTAGGCTGTTCTAGCTATTCTGGTGACTATATATAGCTACGTTTTGGGCTCAGTCAAAACTGCAGTTTCACACTATATTATAAAAGGTACTAGATTTTCAGTAAATAGACCTGTGTTCTCTTTAGAACATAAAAATCAGAGCCTGAAAGATAATTTTGTTGTTAAAGAGAAAACCTATGTTATGTGTCCATATACATTTTAGTTTACCCCTTGGTAGGTTATTTAAATTTGATTTTTTGGTTAATTTTAGACTCTTTTTGATCAGAACAATGCTGCAAAAAAAGAAGAGTCAGAAACTGCAAACAAAAATGATCCTTCAAAGAAGTTGTCTGTCGAGAGAGTGTATCAGAAAAAGACACAACTTGAACATATTCTCCTTCGTCCTGATACGTACATTGGGTCAGTGGAGCCATTGACACAGGTAATTATTAAATTTTACTGAAATTAGATGTATTTCTACTTTTTAATACAATTTTGTAAGTATATGCTCTGTGAGTACACAATTTCATGTCTCTGGTAATGACAGAAAGTAGGGAGAGAGATCTAAGAGGTAGAAATGTCTTAATTTTTCACTAGAAATTTAAAAAACTGGGAGCTAAAAACTATCTGAGAAGTATAGAGTATAGAGAAGTATACAGTAAAATGGTGCTATGTGAACTTTTTAAAAGTTCTGAAGTTCATGCTGTGGTTTATTTTAAATTCTAGAAGTTATATATACACATTGATGACTATTGTTTAATGCCTACTATGGACTTGGTTTACGCATAGCAGTTTTTTTCTAGCAGTTTTGTGAAGCAGGTACTATTATCTCCATTTTATAAATGAGGACACTGAAGTTTAAATAATTTAAGTAACTTGCTCAGACCTCTCAACTAGTGAGAGCTGGGATTCAAAGCTAGGTGTCTCTGACTCCAAAATCATGCTGCATTCATACTGTTTTACTCTGTGCTACTTATACTACAGAAAAATATAATGTGTGAAGTAAAAGTGTAAAGTAAACATAATTTTTTTCCTATTTTATTTAAATACTGTTTCCAGCAATTTTTGGTGCCTTATATTAAAGCTGACTTTATGTATGAGTAAGAATACAGACTTGATACAAAATGAACAGTTTCTCAATTTTGAGGCTATTTAAATTGAAGATGAATACAGCGAGGTTGACTGCAGCTGAAGTAGTATGTTTTTCTCCTTTGAAGATCTAAGTATTTACAGACTAAATGACAAATATGGGTTTATGCTTTGTAAAATTGATGTTAAATATTTTTTACTCCATAAGTTCTTTTGAACTTTTCTCTCAATGCAGCTCATGTGGGTGTATGATGAAGACGTAGGAATGAATTGCAGAGAGGTTACCTTTGTGCCGGGTTTGTACAAGATCTTTGATGAAATTTTGGGTGAGTACTTGCTTAAGATTTAATGCGTCTGTTTCTATTGATATCATTATAATGTCCCTATATATGTAAAGCCAGACTTATAAATTTTAAAGGCATATCTCTGGTTTTTATGCTGAGTATAAATGTTCTTCAGAAAATCTGTATTACCTGCTGTAATATGTTCATATCTCTAGACATCATGTCTTTGTGTTTCGGTTTGTTCATCTGTAAAACGCATGTGTCGTATTTGATCAATAATCCCAGGGTCATTTTATGGTCCTGTATGTGCAGTTGTCTCGGGGCTGCTCACATCCCAGTCAACAGGGGAGGGCACGTTAAAAATATAGATTTCAGGGCCTGATCTTGCAGATTCAGTCGGTTTGAGTTGAGACACATAAAAATGGGTTTTTCACCAACACATTAGGTATTTCTATTGGGCAACTAGGTTTAACAACCATTGTTCCAAATACCTCTGTCCTTTCCAAATCACATGATTAGTTAAATTGCAACAAAGTGTGGATACCTAATTGACTCCTAGGGCAGGCTTGCACTTTGGAAACGTTTTTAGCCAAGGAGTTGCTATAGAGACTCATCAGTGCCACCCGAGGTTTCCTACCAGGTTTGTTTAGGTCTCTTGAAGCTTCTTTTGGTCTTTGGGAAAAGGATAGGAGAGTAACACTGGTTACTTACGTTTTGTACTTTTCACTCTTGTCTCCCAACTATCCGCCAGTTTTACTTTTAGGTTACACAGTGTTTATCAGGAGCATATTCCTTCTGTGATTGAAGTTCAGTTTGACAGCTGGCTAACCACTGAAGCTGTGGTTAATGTATGCAAGTATTATCAGTTATAGTTCATAGGATTTAAAATTTTGATTTCTAAGGATGCTAAAGAGTGCCTTTCTAATTCAGAAATAACTGGTTTCAGCTCAATCTGTCTATAAAATCACTAGTTTATTGAAGGAGAGCAAGAGAAAGTAGTTATGTGTTGCCAAGATAAAATATAGTTAAACCCGATATTTTACTCTTAGACCTGGATAGGGGATTGTAAACTGCAGATGTTTGTTTTTACTTAATTTGTTTTTATATATCATAGAATCATCCCCCCCCCCCCCCCGTTTTGTGGTAGAAGACATAACTGTAATTTGGTGTGATATAAAATTTAAGAATATTATTTGGAAAATAAGATTTTGTATTAGAAGTTAGCAGTATTATTTTCATTAACTATTACCATATGTAAATGTTTATATTAAGCAGTGATGCACATGTAGCTGATGTTTATTTATGTATGCCCTTGTATGTTTATTTATTATAACTTTTAATATATTTTATTACTTATCAAAATATTTAATTTTGTAGTTAATGCAGCTGACAATAAACAGAGGGATAAGAACATGACCTGTATTAAAGTTTCTATTGATCCGTAAGTATATTTCAAGTTTAATTTTTTATGCTAAGTTGTTTTATTCAGATGTTCAACTTTGAACATTCCTCAAAGGAATAATGCATACAGTTAGTACTCTTGAGTTTCTTGTTGCTTGAGACCTTGTTATTTTTGCCTCTTTTGGCCAGAATGCTACCCTCTTATAGTTTCCTCTGTCATTCATGATCTTTTTCTCCAAAGTATTCAGTACTTCCTTATGGGAGCGCTTGGAGACCATTTTTCTCCCTCTGATGCTGTGGATACTGTTTCAGCTGCTTGTATAATCAATCTTTTCTTATTTTTGCTTTGGTACTCAAGGCTATGGGCTATTGTTAGTACTATTCCAGTTATATTATGGGTTAAATTTACTTTTTCATAACCAACATTTGGACTTTTCCATTTATAACATTTGTAAATTGGGAACTGCTGGTATTATAGAATATATATACCAGGTGTTCAGCTGATCACTACAGTGATTTTTTTTTTTTGGAGGACTGAGGGGGAGTGAAAATAATAAAGTATTTCTAACTTAAAACTTTATCCTGTTTTTCACCAGTATGCTTTTGTGAGATATTATGTTACATTTATCCTTTATAATTAGTAACTTAGCATGATTTTAAGGTTTTTCTTTAACATGAAAGTTGAATAATTCAGTTATAGCCTTACTGTCAGTAATCTAATTTTAAGGACATGGTTAAGATAAATGATATAATAAAAATATAATTTATATTTGGTTATACCATGAAGTTGACTGTATCTTATATGAAAATATTACCACATAACTATACTGTTGAAGTTCTTGGTTTTTCTTTTTCTTCCTTTCTTTTTTTATTTGTTTTTCATTTGCATCATTTCTATAACAGATAAATTCTTGAGACTCTGTATGGTAAGATGTACAGGACACTTACAAGTTGCAACTTAGGCAGACATTTAAAAGGAAATTTTGGCTGCCAGGATTTCTTTTCTTCCATATTTAGGAAATTATCAGTTAAAAATGGTATCATTTATTATGTTTTAGGAGAGCTAGTAAGGAGTAATAGATGTTGAATTTTTGATATCTTTAAGCTTTTTTAAAAATCAGAACTGAAAGACTCTGAAAACTAAGGAAGAAGGCCTTTTCTTAAATACATTCATGGTGAACATGGTTACGATATTTGGTTCTTTTATCTTAATTGTTTTGACCACATTGATCCAACAATGTGGACTTAAAAAAAAAAGATTAGATAGAACCCCATCATAACAAAGTGATCAAGAAGTGAGCTATAAAACAGCTCTGTAGACCAAATAATGACTCTTGGTGGCAGGCTTTACTTGAAGTTTATTACAGATTTGGGACAAAGTAATTCTATGTAACTAGTGCCTTTATTGCCCTCTTTCTAACTCCCTTTTCATTCAGCAGACATTTTTGTGTGAGTATAAGAGTGTCATAGAATTATAACTAAATTTATTTGGTTCTTAATGGCAATCAGATAACAGTTTCTTTTTTCTTATTTATCTCTAAGTCATTTTAACTGCTTCTGCTGGAAAGTTCTTTTATTTCATATAAAATATGTATATAAAACAAAAATTCATAGTCGACTATTCCAAGGAAAAAAGGGTGAAGGTAGTATATTTTTCACCTCTCCTTTCCTATTTTACTTTTGTTTATAAATTATTGATGAGACTCTTGAATCTTTCTCCTGCTTTTAATTAAAATATATATTTTATACACACACATACTTAAAATTGGCAACAGACAACCATTTTGGGACATGTTGCTGATCCTTATATTTTATTTGTTAATTTTAACAATAACATTTTGACTTTTGTGAATATTCTCCCATAAAATCATTCCTTATGTTTTTCCTTTACTACATATATTACAGAATTCATGCTACTTTTATTAAAATCAATTTTATTTCAGTGATGCAATTTTTGCTTAAGTTAGATTTCTAAATTAAGAAGTCATTTTAAAGCAGAATTCAGATGGGGAAAAGTGCTGTTAGGCTGTTTATTTTATTGACCCATTTTTCTCTGCTGTCCATTTTTTATATTCTTTGGGTTTCATTCTTTTTAACATTTTTGTATAGCAGATTTTATTTTTCTTTGTGCATGTGTGTACATGAACTCTTTGTGTAAAAGAGAGGTTACATTTTGATAGTTAATGGGTTAAGTGTAGAGGATACACAGCACAGTTTAGCTCTTATTCCTCTTTTGATAATACTCTGTGACGTGGGAATAAAATTTAAGTAAACAGCCACGGTTGTAAAACAAAAAAAAACAAACAACAAAAAAGTAGGAATGGATTAGCAAGGGATGCCATGCAGAATTTGGACAGCAATTCTAGAAAGAAAATTTGAAGCAACTTCTTACAGGGGAGCTTAAAACCCATTAAATAGTATAACATAATGATTAGTTGTTATTGAAACAACTTATTTGTTGGCATCTATTTGATTAAAATCAAATAACCGTGGAAAGCACATTAATCAGAGTTCTGTTTCTCTAGCTTAAGTATTCTTATTTATTCAGGGTTGAAACTCTTAAAGCTGTAGCTTTCAAAAAATAATACACACTCATACTGAAATATATGTACATATATGTATACATTTTTAAAAAATCGCCTTCTGTATACTATTTTGTATCTTTCAATTTTTATTTGACGTACTGTGGGCAGCCTTCTTTATTAACTTATGTAGATCTACTTAATTCTTTTTAATGTTCCTAAGTATTTTATTATGTCAGTATGTCATCATTGTTTAACGTCTTTCCAGCTAATGAATATTGGATGTGTAGATTGTTTTCCAGGTTTCTCGTTAGCTTTAATTATTTCAAAACTTTATTTATAGCTTATTCAAGGACATCATTCTTTTTCTTAATACTTCTGTGAAGATTATTGATGGAGCAAAGAATATAGTTATAGAATTCTGAATCATTGTTTAGAGATTATAGAAATAAGTACCAGATCCAGGAAGTGAAATAGATTGAAATTTTGTAATAGGTGACTTTGATAGAAAATTTCAGTTTCATACTCATACTGGCTTATAGAATGTACTTGATATCAAGCCTCATTTTTTGAAACTGTGATGAAGATAACGCATTTACAAAGTGCCTTATTTTAATTATAGTACCACATATACTAAGTAGGATGAAGAAATTTTAAGGGTTTTCTCATGAGTTTGTTGACTTTTTGTGTCATTCTGAGATGTTTAGTATCTGTAATTTTCCATGCATTGTCTTTCTTCATTTCCTTCAGAATTCTTCTCTATAGTTTTAAACTCCATGAAGTGTCTTGTAAAAAAAAAAAAAAAAAAAAGGTGCTTAATAAGTTACAGGTTTTAAGCCCAAGCTAGGAACTATTTGGAAGTCTAAAAAAGTAATGCAATACACGGCCCTTGTTTCTAAGGCCCACTATTTTGACATCTGCATTTAGGACACACAAGGTAAAGTACAGTAGCTAATTTGAAACCATTACATACTTAAATATTCAGCTGTGTATTCTGTAGAGAGTGTTTACCCACAAGTGAGCTAACCTAATTATGTCCTGAGGTCCCCCTTAAATACTTTAGATTTTTTTGCAAGTTTCAATATAAGGAGGGTTGGGAAACATCGTTTTAGGCTGGGTAAAAGGCTTGTGGGAGAACTGAAGTCGTAAATTGATCCTTGAAGTTCAGGTAAAATTTGGCTAGACAAAGAGGGAAAAGGTAGTATAGGCAAGGGAAAGACCAATAAACAAAGAAATGGAAGAATTGGGAATGAACGTGGACAAGTAATAAAACTGACCTGCAGGAAAATAGCATGCATGTTGCAGAATAGTGGTAGTTCAGTTTGACTCTAAGTAAGGATATGGATAATGGGCCTGGAACATGCAATAGAAGACACTTAAACTACTGATGTGTTCTGGAGCAAACAGTAGTGTGAGGAGAGCTGTGGTATCAGAATATAGTTAAGGGGAGTGGCTAGCTCTGTTTTTTAGCAGTGTTGCAGTAACAGTATTTAAGGTGATGCTAATTTAGACTCCTATACTGGCATTTGGAATGAAGGAAGGTCAGATACTGCTGAAATGAATCTAATAGAACAAATTAATGTCTTGATGACTAAACGACTTAGAGAATGATCAGGAGATATGAATAAAAATGATATCAAAATTTGAGTCTCCGCGATTCGGAGAGTTGAACCTGTATTGTAGAGCGAGAGAAAGAAGATGATGTGTTAAGTTATTTTTTAGTTTCTTTTTCTTAAACTTTTAAAAATTAATTTCCTCTTGGATCTTTGATTTTCATTTTGGCTTTTATAACATTTTTTTTTTTTAGTTGTAATAACTACTTCTAGTAACTCTAGAGAGATTAAGCTATGTGTGTGAGTGAAACAGTGTGTCTAAGAATAATTGTGAATCAGATTGGCAAATGGTAGCTTTTTAAGGTAATTCTCAGTGAAGCTGTGTTTCTTTGCACATTTGGCTAAGTGGGTAAAGGCATCGTATACTACCCTGAAACAATAGGGTAGGCAAAATTTTCCATCAGGGCCATGGCCTACGTCAAGTTGCTGTTAACTGTAGGAACCTCTACTCCATACCATTTAGGACTAAAATAGATGGTTTTGTGATTGAAAAACCTAAAAGACCTAAAATAGGTAATACTTAACATATTTTAAAACCATTAAAGTTAGTTTATAACAATGACTGCCACAATACAAACAACCCTGTAACATTTAGGCGGAGAATGGAGTACATTTCAGGCTGTTTTTCCTTTTCTGTCTGCCCTGCTCAGCAGTCAGGTAGGAAATAAAAATGGCCCTGGACACTGGCCCTGCAGAGCCCGGGTTCACAGGTAGTTGACTGGCAGGGTGAAGCAGGAAGATCATGGCTAATATGTGTGAAAAGAAAATGAAATTGATAGCTGGCTTCTTATAAAAGCTTCACTGCTTTTACTACTGAGAAGAGTTTCTTTTCCTGAGAAATTTTGCAGTATTACCTGCAGATCTTAGTGATCCTAATTTGAGTTATGACTCATGTGCGTCCTCAGCAAGTATTTTCTTGGAAGACGAGTGAGTGTCTCCCAATTGGTAATGGCTGGCAAACTCAGGTTTATTCTGGGTTACATTACTTTTGATGTAAATTAATTGATATAGCTTACAACTATTTTAAGCTCTAAACTCTGCTTATTTATTTACAGTGAATCTAACATTATAAGCATCTGGAATAATGGGAAAGGCATTCCGGTAGTAGAACACAAAGTAGAGAAAGTTTATGTTCCTGCATTAATTTTTGGACAGCTTTTAACATCCAGTAACTATGACGATGATGAGAAAAAAGTAACAGGTAAAGTCTGATTTAGGCTGATCAGAATTTTTATTGAAAAATATTGCCCTCTCTTACTCTTTCTATATAAAATATTACAGAAAAGGAAATCTGTATAGTTTTATTATGAGAAAATCCTTTTCAGAATTAATATATAAAAAACTATCATGTTTAATTGTTTTCTTGGTTATAGTCTGATAGAGACTTAACTCTCGTAGTACGCTGACTTCTGCTAGAACTCCTGGAGCTCTAACCTGGCTAACGGTTTGGGTTTTGAATTAGAGTCCTGATGAAAATAAGACGTGTATGATTCCTGTTTATGTGAATTTGTTTTTACATAAGCACCATGTCTTTTGGTATCAATTAAATTGCTTTTAAACTGATTTCCTTAAGAGGGTCAAGATTGAAAGTCTAGACTCTATGAATAGAGTTGGAAGTGCTTTGACCAAAACCAGATGTTTTTCTACTTATTTACATTTCCTAAGTAGATTGATACTTTTTTTTCCGAAAACCAAGGCTCTAGGAAGTTATATAGATTAAAATTTTGTAATAGAGAAGTAACTTTGATAGAAAGCTCAGATTTCATACATAGACTTACTGAATCATAGGAGATACAAAGCTTAATGTTTTTGAAGTTGTGATGAAGATAATGAATCTACAAAATGCATATTTTAATTTTACTATATGTGCTAAATCTTAATTGTATTTTTCTTTAAATGAAAAATCTAAATATACTTTGCATTATCATCAATTGATTATTTCAATAAGTGGAAACTGTTTTGCAACAGACCTGCTGTATGGTAGGTGAGTTAACAAAGTTTCTTTAAAATCATTTTCATTAAACCTTTCACATTTAATTGTTTTTTACAGGTGGTCGCAATGGTTATGGTGCAAAACTTTGTAATATTTTCAGTACAAAGTTTACAGTAGAAACTGCTTGCAAAGAATACAAACATAGTTTTAAGCAGGTATGATAGAAATGTGCCTAATTCTTTTTTTTTTTTTTTTTAATAATCGTGTTTGTTGCTTTGCCAAGATAATAGACCTTAGGTAAATTGCAATGATACCTATATAACTTTTTTTAAAGCATTAAGCAAGTAATCAGAGTAAAAAGACTTCAGAATGCCTGGGATATTTTACATAAACCTATCTTTCTCCTATTCCTTTAAAACAAACGCTTTACTTAACAGACTTTTCCTTTAACCTATTTAAGCAATAGGGAAAATGTCCTGACCCTCATAGGCAGATTGAAATACATCCGCTTAGCATGTTTGAAAAATTCCTTGTTGATTCATCAAATTTACATTTCAAAATTTCATATTTCACTTTTGTAGACCTTTGAAAATAGTTTGAAATTTTATGTAAGCTAAAATAGTTTTGTCAGGAAAAGCATCATACCTTTTTATTTTTGTAAAATTCTATATGGTCATGTTGAAGAATTTGAAAGATGTTTAACTAACAATGTATAATGTTGTGCAGTTTATTTTGCTTATTTTCAGCATGAAGTTATAATAGTAGTATTTAAAATTTTTTCATTTATAATATCAGTTTGAAGAATTTGGTTTGTTGTGAAGCTGGAAAACGGATATAGTTGTGGTAAATGAGTGTTATCTCATTAGCTGAGTCTTTATGTATTATCAAATATAGAAGCATAGAAACATTTGAATATTTTTTCTTTTAAAGACATGGATGAATAATATGATGAAGACTGCTGAAGCCAAAATTAAACATTTTGATGGTGAAGATTACACATGCATAACATTCCAACCAGATCTGTCCAAGTTTAAGATGGAGAAACTTGACAAGGACATTGTGGCTCTCATGACCAGAAGAGCTTACGATTTGGCTGGTTCATGCAAAGGAGTCAAGGTTATGTTTAATGGAAAGAAATTGCCTGTAAGTGTCTTCTAAAATAGTTAATGCTTTGTTAATTCGTAGACAGCTTATAGTTAGATCTTGCTTTTTAAATCTAATCTGTTAATCTCTTTTAACCAGTGTGTTTAGGTGATTCACATTTAAAGTGATTATTGATACATTTGGATTAAAATTTACCATCTTGCTATTTATCCATTGTATTTGTTGTTTGTTTCGTATTTCCCTGTATCCTGCCTTCTCTGGTTTTAATTGAGCTTTTTTATTTTATGATTCCATTTTATCTCCTCTATTTACTTATTATTATACCTGTTTTTAAAACGTTTTTAGTGGTTGCCCTAGGGTTTATAATACACATTTGTAAATGATTTGAGTCCACCTTCAAATAATTTATCACTTCATGTGTAGTGAAAGGACTTTAGTTTTTCATGGAAAGGCATTCTATTTTAAATACAGAAGTGTGTACACGTCAATCCCAAACTCCCTAACTATCCCTCCCTCCACCTTTCCCCTGCCAGTAACCACAAGTTCGTTCTCTAAGTCTGTGAGTCTGTTTCTGTTTTGTAAATATGTTCGTTTGTAGCATCTTTTTAGATTCCACATATAAGTGATATCATATATTTGTCTTTCTCTGTCTGACTTCACTTTTATGATAATCTCTAGGGCCATCCACGTTGCTGCAAATGGCAGTATTTCATTATTCCTTATGGCTGAGTAGTATTCTATTGTATACATGTACCACATCTTCTTTATCCATTCACCTGTCGATGGACTTGTTTCCATGTCTTGCTGTTGTGAATAGTGCTGCTGTGAACATAGGGGTGCGTGTATCCCATTTGTAGTGGAAGGACTTTATAACAGTACATCATACATTTCACTTTTACATGTGCTATAAACAGAAGAAGAAAGAGAATGAGGTGGAAGAAGTATTTGAAAAAATGATGGCAGAAATGTTTCCACAACGAGTGATGTTGTTGTTAATGCTTTAAGCAGTCAGTTATCTTTTAGAGCAATTAAAAATACAATAAAGAGTTATATTTTACCTTCATTTATTCCATTTCCAATGCTGTTAATTTCTTGGTGTGGATCTAAGTTTTTGATCTTAATCATATTCCTTCTGCCTGGAGATTTTCCTTTAATATTTATTTTCTGTCGAATAGGTCTGCTGGCAATAGATTCCCTCAGTTTATGTTTGTCTGAGAGAGTCCTTCTTTTCCTTCACTCCAAAGGATACAGAGTTTCACTGAATGTAGAATTATGGGTTGATAGTTTAATTTTTTCAATACTTCAAAAATGTCACTCTGTTGTCTTCTTGCTTGCATGGTTTCTACTGTAGTTCATATCCTTCTTCCTCTGTTGGTAAAGTGTTTGTTTTTCCTCTGGCTGCCTTGAAGATTTTCTATTCGTCTTTGGTTTTTGAGTATGCTATGCTTAGGTATATATATATATATATGGGTTTTTTTGTTGTTGGTTGTTTTTTTTGGTGGTGGTTTTTGGTTTTTTTGGTACTTACTCTGTTTGGTGTTTTCTGAGTTTCTTGGATCTATTGTTTGGTGTCTGTCACTAATTTTGGAAAATTTTTGGCTGTTATTTCTTCAAATATTTCTTACATGCTTTTCTTTCTTTTCCTTTTGGTGTTCCAATTATGCATATATTGTAGGGTCCCAAGCTCTTGGACGTTTTGCTCTGCTTTATTCACTCTGTTTTCTCTTTGTGTTTTACTTTGTTTAATTTCTATTGCTCTATTTTCAAGTTCATTGATCTCTTTCCTTTACTGTTTCAAGTCTTTTGCTGAGCCTGCCAAAGGCATTCTTCTTGTCTTCTACTGTGTTTGATTTCTAGGATTTCCAATTGATTCATTCTTAAAGCTTCTGTCTCTCTGCTGAAGTTGCATAGTCTGCCTTTTCCACTAGAGACTTTAACAGATTAGCCATAGTTATTTTAAATGTCTTATCTGATAGTTAAAACACCTGTGACACATCTAAGTCTGGTTCTGATGATTGCTTTGTCTTTTCAGACTTTTTTCTTGCCTTTTGGCATGCCTTGTAAGATTCTGCTGAAAATCAGCTATGTTGTATAGGGTAGTAGATATGGAGTACCTAGGCTCTAGTGTGAGGGTTTATGTTGATCTGGACAGGGACCGGGCCGTGTTTGCAGTCTGTTGTTGCTATGGACACCAGATACTTCAGATTGTTTTTTGTCCCTTCTCTTCGCTTTGGGCCTTCCCTTGGAGCTGCCCCTCAAGGAGGGTCTGTCTCGTGTAGCTCTCCCAGCTGAGAACCACTGTTGTTATCGGAGACCTGCTAGCCCGGTTGTAGGTTGTGGAGACCCCCACGTGTGACTAAGGCTCCGGCTTCAGAGCGCACAGTGAGCCCGTGTCTCAGGGGTCTGGCATTCACAAGAGTGTCTGCCCCTCCGCTGGAGGTGGGGATTGTCCCTTTGTCCTCTGTTCTCTTGCCCTAGTTGCAGCAGGTAACCGCCAGTGTTCTCATTCAGTATCCTTTAGGCTCCCTGCCCTACAGAATAAGTCTTTTAAAAATGTAAACTTAAATGAGATGGGGGTGAGGTGGGGTGGCCCGGGGCAGAATTACTTCACCCCAGCTGCAGTGATACTTCACCACGGCTTTCTGGCAGTGCCCTTCCCCCTGTGGATTAAGGGGGTTTTTGCTGTTGTTGTTGTTTGTTTTTCTTTTTGATAAGGGAGATGGGTCTGGGGGTCTGGGTGGGATTCCCAGTGGCTGCTCTTCTCCCCCAGCTGGCCCCATGGGGGGAACTTGTTCTATATTCTCTCTGATCTGCCCTGTGAAAACCTGCTCTACGTTTCCTGGGAAAGAGTAGGAACCCTTTGACCACAACCCTCAAGTTCTCACACACTCACACCAGTCCACACGTGTCCTATAGCAGTTCGTCAGAAGCTCTGGCTTAAGGCTCCTGTGGGCTTATATAACCAAGTAGCTTTGGTCCCAGGTAAGCAAAAGGCTTAGGTTCTGTGTCTCCCTACAGACTTAGGATGGCCAGCTGTCCTGTGATCTCAAGCTTTTGAAGATACATAAAAAATTTGTCACCTGACCAGCTGTTTTCTTGTAAGGGAGAAGAAAACTTCTCCTTCTTTGTCTTCTACATGTCAACTCAAACTGGAGGTCTACTTGGTCATTTTAAAAATTTAAACTTTTGAAAGATTTTATAATAATTTACCTGTCCAGCTGTCCCTTCATAACCTCTCTTTGTCAAGTACATACGGAAATGAATTCCTTTTTAAAGGGCAGAAATCAAGGAGTAGAATAAGATTGGGATCTGCAGATTGAGAGGTGTTGTGAATGAGCGGAAATGAGAGTGTGAGTACCTGTTGGCATTCACCTAGTTCAGCTGCCAGTAGGAGAGAAATTGTTTCTTGTTTTTGTTTTCCAAATTATTAGGTAAATGGATTTCGCAGTTATGTAGATCTTTATGTGAAAGACAAGTTGGATGAAACTGGAGTGGCCCTAAAAGTTATTCATGAACTTGCAAATGAAAGATGGGATGTTTGTCTCACACTGAGTGAAAAAGGATTCCAGCAAATCAGCTTTGTAAATAGCATTGCAACAACAAAAGTAAGTACACTAATTCTTTGTTTCCAAGTCAGTGGTAGAACAGTGCGTCATTAAAGACAATAAGATAAACAACAAAAACAACAACAAAAAACCCAAATCTGCTTTTGTGAAATCAAAATTGACTTATGAAAAGCTTATTTTCTATGAAACAGCTGTCTTACAGTTGAAACATCCATTGAGAAATAAGTTTATATGATTAGTGTTTATAATTGAATACATTTATATTTTATGACATTTAGAATGATAACAAATTCCTTATTCTGTGTTCTCTGAGTTTTGAGTGTAAAAGAACAAATAATAGGGCATGAGTCTGTTTTGGTGTCAGATTGTGAAATGCGCTATCTGCCATTCTGAGGAGTTTGAACCCTTTTCTGTAGGCTTTTAAATTTCCAAATCAAATGAAATTCTTCTCATCTATAAGCATTTATCCATTGACCATAGTAAAATATTAGGCACTACAAGTGTGTATTTTAGAATAAGCTAAAGCAGTGATCTGTCACTTTGTCACTCTTGTTCAAGTTTGAACTTATTTTTTTTATTGTTTTCTGTTTTTTTATAATCTAGCATCACTTTCTCTAGTCAACAGAAATCTGTATCAGATATGATTGCATTTTTTTATGTGTAACAGAAACCTAGTATACAGTGGCTTGTAAACATGTAAAGGTTTTATTCTTCCTCGTATGACTGGGGACTGGTGGTAGGCAGTGTTAGTCTGGTTCTGTGTCTCCAGAGTGTCATCAGGGACCTATGCTCTTCCTGGCTTTCTCTTCTGCCACCCTTAGCATTTGGCTTTCGTTCTCATGCTGCACCCTTCCAAGTTCTAGGGAGAGAGAATGAGTTTGGGCAAATGCACATGCCAACAAGAGCCTCTCCCCTTTGATCAAGAATGCAATAATTTTTCTGGAAGCCCCATCCAGTAGACCTCTGCTAGCATCTCTGGCTAGAACTGGGTCAAGTGGCTACCTCTAGCTGCAAGGGAGTCTAGATTGGTGGATATTTTTAATTGGGCATGTTGCCAGTTAAAAACAAACAAATTTGGGTTTGTCAGTAAGGTAGAAGGAGAGAATGGATATTGAATGGACAACTGTCACTGGCTGCCACGGTCCCTAAGTGTCAGTCTTGTGAGTGTCAACTGCCACCACCAGGCCAACTTCCATGTTTCTTTTTATTCGATTGCTTTCACTTTGTATGGAGTTTTATGGAGTTGCTAATTGGCTCTATGGCCAAAAAGACTTTATTTTTTAAATCCCAACTCTGGCATTCTGAGACTCATCTTATTTAACTCTTTGGAAAATAAGGTTAATAATATAGTCATACTGAATTCACAAAGTTGTGGTGAAGAGTCAATGCTCATTCTAGAAAAAAATGAATATGTAACTATTTTGCTACCTTAACTATAGAAGATTTTGGATTCTATTTTTTTTCCATCTTTAGGGTGGACGGCATGTGGATTATGTAGTAGACCAAGTTGTTGGTAAACTGATTGAAGTAGTTAAGAAAAAGAACAAAGCTGGTGTGTCAGTGAAACCATTTCAAGTAAGTGATGTTTTATATATTCTGTTGAATTATTAAATAATATCAGTTCTGATATTGACCTTTTTTGATATGTTTTCAACAGGTAAAAAACCATATATGGGTTTTTATTAACTGCCTTATCGAAAATCCAACTTTTGATTCTCAGACTAAGGAAAACATGACTTTGCAGCCCAAAAGTTTTGGATCCAAATGCCAACTGTCAGAAAAGTTTTTTAAAGCAGTGAGTAAAATCTGTATTATTTTTCAGTGTTTTTTGTTTTTTTTATTGAGAGTTGATTAAGTAGTTTTCTTGATTTATTTATCCTAATTATTCTAAATCATTCTAATCAGATTAATTTCTTATATTAATTGTGGGTACAGGCATACTTATACTAAAAACTAATATGCTTGATTCTGACAACTTCAAAGGGTAGATAGACACTGTTTCATAAAGCAGTCGATTATTTTGCCAAGCATTAAAGTGGGGACTCATGTAACTAATTGTGTTTTTAGCTTCGCATTGTCCTTTATAAAGACAGATTTGCCTCTAAAAAGTGTACAGGTCCTTATAGGACTCCTGATTTCATCTTTTCTACTTATTTCAAATTCATATACTGATTTTTACCTTTATGTAGTTTTTTTTTTTTAATTGTGGTAACATATACATAACATAAAATTTACCATATTCTACATATTTTAAAATTTCATTTTACTTTGTGCATATTTATTTAGGCTGCCTTAACTTTTCTGAAACAAGGTGAGAGTATAAATAAATAATAAATCTTCTATTTATAACTGAGCCTTGTGGCTGCTAATAACTTCTCATAGCCTCTTATGTATCAGCAAGATTTGCCTCAGTTCTCTTGTTCACCAGGACCATCAAACATATATTAAATGATCATATCTAAAGTGCCTTTAAATATGTTTGCCCTGGGAATGTAAAGATGAATAAATTACAGCCCCTCCTCTTTGGAAGTTTATAGTTTTTTGAAGGAGTATCATGTAATTGCAGTAGAAATAATATTTTTATCAAATTCTGGTATTGGAATTTCAAAGGTAGGGTCTCACAAAGAAAAACAAAAGTTGTTTTTAGGTTTTAGTTAAAGGCCTATAGAATAGTACTGTTGGGTCTAATCATAATGAATTCTGAATACAGATGACCCAGTGTTAATGATAGCCCAAATTTCTGCCCTCATTAACAGTTGTAATTTGATTTTAGATTTTACACATTTTCATTTTTGGCAGAGAAAGTTTAGATTTGACAACATAGTTCACTTCTTTTTATATCTGAAACATTCCAGAAAACTATTTCATACACCTAAAATCAAACTACCCAGGTTGATGAAAAATAAATAACTCCAACTTTTGGAGGCGCTTTACTTTTTCTTGTGGGGAGGTTGGGGGGAGGTTTGACATCTTGTCACACGTTAATTCACTGCAGAATGACACATATATGTAATGTTGAAATCCTCAGTACCAAACTTTTAAAAAATAAGGACTATTCATAAGGGTTTTTTTTGTTTTGTTTTGTTTTTGTTTTTTTGGCCACTTCATGAGGCACGTGGGATCTTAGTTCCCCGACCAGGGGTTGAACCTGTGCCCCCTGCAGTGGAAGCACAGAGTCCCAACCACTGGACCACCAGGGAATTTCCCCTAAGATCTTGAGTTTATCCTAATGTTCCCTTCTTGTTAATATTTCTTTGTCATAGGGAATTCAAGATTCACATTTTTGTGTTGAGGGACATCAAAAATGTCAGTGTCTAAAATTTCCCAGGTAGTAAATTCATAGGTGGATCAGCTTTTACTGTGTTAATTTTCACAAAACTAACTTGTAACAAAAGCTATGTATATTTCTTATGCAGTTTATTGTAATAGAACTTTTTTCATATGTAGTAAAGTTGGCCTTTTTTCATGTGTTTACATTTCAGTACAATAGGTCATTGTGAATAGCTGCCTGAGTTAGTTTTACTGTAGTTAGAATAATATTTACCAGCATATATCACAATTATTATCATCACTACTATTGTTTTGCCTTATAACTGCACAGATTCCAAGTATTACACTAATTTTAGCTAAGTGTATAAACTTCTGGCTTGCTTGTATATTATTACTCTTTGATTTTTAGGCCTCTAACTGTGGCATTGTGGAAAGTATCCTGAACTGGGTGAAATTTAAGGCTCAGACGCAGCTGAACAAGAAGTGTTCATCAGTAAAGTACAGTAAAATCAAAGGTATTCCCAAACTGGATGATGCTAATGATGCTGGTAAGTTCAGATTTTTTTTTTTAGATTTTAAGTTTGTGTTTATTCAGTGAGAGACTGTTGTAACTTTCCACATATAGAGCATAGGGTTCTATGTTCAGAGTATGGTTTTACTTCACTAAAATTGCTATATGTACCACTGATTACTAATTTTCGGGGGGCAGGAGTTCCATAAAATGCACTTAATTTTTAAGTTACCCTGAGCATGGTGTAAGATGCTCTTACAGCCCTCCGTGGTCACTGCTATCATCAGTCTCTTGGCTCCGGGCTCTCGTGGGCGGACTCGAGAACTTTGGAATGTGTGTCCTCTGCCCCCAGGTGGCAGGCACTCCCTGGAGTGCACGCTGATACTGACGGAAGGGGACTCTGCTAAGTCGCTGGCCGTGTCCGGACTGGGCGTGATTGGGAGGGACAGGTACGGGGTCTTCCCCCTCAGGGGCAAGATCCTCAACGTGCGGGAGGCCTCTCACAAGCAGGTGCGTATCTGCGCCCGTGCCCGCGGCACTTGAGTGCCTTGCTGGCACTGTGAGCTTTGTGCGTCCCTGCAGCTCACCTTCTGTCTCTGGAGACACTCTGAAACACTTTCCGTCCTTTTCATGTTTGCACAGATCATGGAGAACGCAGAAATAAACAATATCATTAAGATAGTTGGTCTACAATACAAGAAAAGTTATGATGATGCAGAATCGCTGAAAACCTTACGCTATGGGAAGATTATGATTATGACTGATCAGGTTGGTTTAAAAGTTGCCACATATTAAAACATATCTTTTTCAGAATGTCCTTTTGTTACTTGTTTCATGAGATTTGTCCCAAGATAGTAGACGTGGAAGTGATTGTATTTACATCCAGGGGGAAGATATTGTTTAATGGCACAGTTTGTGTGAAGCACATTCTACATTATCTAATTTATGGTAACCACCTCTTTGGTTAGGTATTTTAAAAATATTTTTAAATGCAACAAGTATAGGAAGAGTAGAACACACTGTGTAGTATTATGGGGTTGAAGCCCACCTATCTATAAGCAGGAAGGAAATGGTGAAATTTACAAGAAAGATTAATCAATAGGATAATGGCTAATATATTCGTATATGATGGCATAATTTGGGATGCACAAAAAAATTGGAGGACCTGAATAGTGAAATGGCAGTAATTAGGAAAGAAGTAGAAAATTGAAAAGGAAGAATTCCACATGCATCCAACTGCTTGTCTCTTACATCCTCTAATTGAAAGCATTTCTAGAGAAAATCTTCAATGAGAAGCTGCTGTATAGTTTTAAGCAGAAATTTATCAGTTTTTATGTTAAGACTTGTGAATACCTGTACTCCATGGATTTCTCCTTCCAGTGAAGTAGCATTATAACGCTGTTTCATTAATTTCCATCTTTAAATCATTCTTTTAGTGAAATCTGGGCAAACTATAAAAAAGATAATGGTAGCATATTTAATGACAGAAAGATTTAGTCTGTCACTTAGCTATGTTCTTTATTTGAATTTTAAGAAAAAAATTCTTGACTGTGATCATCCAAAGAATGTTTTGTAAAGCACAGTTGTAAAATTTGAATGGAATTTTGCCTCATTGCTGCATTCATACATCTAAAAATTTGGTTTTGTAAGTAATTATATTTCATAAATTATTATAGCACTCTTTACTAACATTTATTTAGGATCAAGATGGTTCTCACATAAAAGGCCTGCTTATTAATTTCATCCATCACAATTGGCCATCACTTTTGAAGCATGGTTTTCTTGAAGAGTTCATTACGCCTATTGTAAAGGTACTATTTACATTAATATATTTTTATACTGTTGTCTTAAACAGTAGCAGAAAAACTAATTTTTTTTTTTTTATTATTCATTTAAGGCTAGCAAAAATAAGCAGGAACTTTCCTTCTATAGTATTCCTGAATTTGATGAGTGGAAAAAACATATAGAAAACCAGAAAGCCTGGAAAATAAAATACTACAAAGGTTTGTTTTCTAAAACACTTAAATTTTGTGAAGTTACTACTGACGTAAATTTATTTTTATGAGAGCATTGTAAAATATTTTGAAAGTTTGTCTCTTTTAGCTTTCAGAAACAGCTATGGCTGAGTTTTAAAGAATTGTTAGGGAAGATTTTATGTAAGTAGAGAGAGTAGTATAATGGGCTTCCTGTGTTCTTAAACAGTCACCGTTTTGCAGACAATCTTGTTTCATCTGAACTCGTCATTGCCACCCCATTAGTTTGAAGTAACTTCCAGGCATTAATTATTTCTATACTACTTTAGTATGTATCTCTAAGAGAATTTTTTTTATTGTCCATAATACCATTATCATACCTTTGTTTAATAACCTTAAATATTCAATCCAGGTTAAAATTCTCCTGATTGTATTAAAAATGTTCATTTTTATAGTTTTTATTTTTTTATTTTTTTTTTGAATCAGGATCCAAACAAGGCCCACACATTGCATTTGGTTGATAAGTCTATTTAATCTTAATATATTATTTCTCTTTTCATATTTTTTTCTTGTAATTTATTTGTTCAAAAAGTTGGATTGTTTGTCCTGTGTAATTTCCCATATTCTGGATGTTGCTCATTATCCCTATATATATATTTTTCTTGTGGAGAGAACATTTTAAGATCTTCTCTCTTAGCAATTTTCTTTAATTAATTAATTAATTTATTTGGTTGCACCGGGTCTTAGTTGTGGCAGGTGGGCTATTTAGTTGTGACTTGCGGGCTCCTTGGTTGCGACTCGTGGGCTCCTTAGTTGTGGCTTGCCAGCTCCTTAGTTGTGGCATGTGGGCTCCTTAGTTGCAGCAGGTGGGCTCCTTAGTTGTGGCATGTGGGCTCCTTAGTTGCAGCAGGTGGGCTCCTTAGTTGTGGCTCACGGGCTTCTTAGTTGCAGCATGTGAACTCTTAGTTGCAGCACGCATGTGGGATCTAGCTCCCTGACCAGGGATGGAACCTGGGCCCCCTGCAATGGGAGCGCGGAGTCTTATCCACTGTGCCACCAGGGAAGTCCCTCTCTCAGCAATTTTCAAGTATACAATATAGTATTATTGACTATAGGCATTATGCTGTACATTAGGTTCCCCAGAACTTACTCATCTTAAACTGAAAGTCTGTACCCTTTGACTGACATCTCCCCATTTCCCTCTCCCCCCAGCCCCTGGCAACCACCATTTTACGCTCTGTTACTATGAGTTTGACATAGATTTTTTTTTTTTTTGATTCCACATATAAGTGAGATCATACAGTATTTGTCTGTCTCTGTCTGGCTTGTTTCCACTTTTATTTTTAAAATTGTGCAGGGTTGGGTACCAGTACAGCTAAGGAAGCCAAGGAATATTTTGCTGATATGGAAAGGCACCGCATCTTATTTAGATATGCTGGTCCTGAAGATGATGCTGCCATTACCTTGGTAACAAAGTTCATTTAAAAAAAATCTCTCCTAATATCCATTCCCTCTTTCTGCCATGCTTTTCTTCCCAATCTTGGTTTTCTGTGGTAAGTCTCTTTAGAATTCTAAGCCCAACCTAGTTAATCTTGGTGTCATTTCCCATCACTGCAGATTATGCCCTGCTTTCGTAGTTCTTTAATTCAGACACCACTGTTCAAGTGTATTTTCGATAAAAGCGTATTGGAAAAAAGTTAATTTCCCAGAAATTAATAATTAGTTATTTGCCTTTATAAATTTTAATTTTATAATGAAATTCTTTTTATTTTTAATGTATGAAATTGTTACCTGGAATCTTTCAGGCATTCAGTAAGAAGAAGATCGATGACAGAAAAGAATGGTTAACAAATTTTATGGAAGATCGGAGACAGCGTAGGTTACATGGCTTACCAGAGGTTAGTCATAAAGAGTGGTGATCTGGGGGAAGAAAGAGAAAAAGGCTAAAATTCATGCAGTAATCATGACATAATTGCTGTATAACTTTTCTCTTAGCAATTTTTATATGGTACAGCAACAAAGCATTTGACTTACAATGATTTCATCAACAAGGAATTGATTCTCTTCTCAAACTCAGACAATGAAAGATCTATACCATCTCTTGTTGATGGTAAGTAGCTTTTGTTTAACAATCTTTTTCATTTTTGTATGTCATTGAGTATATTTTAATTTCATGTACTTTAACCCATCCTTATAATAAATTTAAAAATTCTGAAGTTGCTCTCGAGATGTTTTAGTAGTTCTGAAATTTTATATTCTTTATTTGAATCTTTTAAACCCTTTTTGAACTTTTAAAGAAAATTAACTTGCAAAATTTTAAAGCTTTTGCCCCAAGTTGTTGGAGACTTTTTAAAATAAAAAGTAAAATGTGATTTTGATAAGTCCTAAAGTATTTATTGGAGACTGAATTTTAAAAACACCTTTACTCCTCAATACCCAAAACCTAATGCTTTTAACTTATTTAACTTGACAAAAAAGTTAAACTGCTACCCAGTACTTAGAGCAGATTTTAGTCTTCTGTCTAGAGCATTTTGATTTTTATAACTTTTAGCAGATTAGTTGATCTTCATGTTCCTTGGTATTTCAGCTAATAACAGATGGTTCTGCTAATTCATGTAGTTCTAGCTTTGAGTTACATCCGTTCTCTTATGTCTTCCCTAATAATTGCCATCTAAATTGGTCTCAGATGCCTATAGACTTCTATGCCGATAATTGTATGCCTCTTATTTTACTTGTGTTAATTTTCCTTCTCAATTAGATTGTAAAATTCTCAAGGAAAGTGGCCATATTTTATCATCCTTTTGCTTCTGCCATGCTCTGGGCCCGTGATGATGATGGTGATAGCTAGCATATACTGAAAAGTTTATTACTGTGCTCACTGGCCTAGAGCGAGAAGAGTGGTCAGGAGGCAGAGTGCTTTGCTTGCATTATCTCATGTAATCCTCATGGTCACCCTATTAGGAAGGTAATTATTTCTGTTACACGGACGAGGACACTGAGACTTAATGGTTTAATAAGTTGTGGAAAGTCACATGGCCAAGTTGAGAAGAGTATCCAGATGAGTGAGATTCTAAAGCCTGCATTCTTAACTACCAGAACTCATCTCTTCTTCGTAAGAGCTTTCCTGACTTAGGATATTCTAATAAGTTTTCAGGCTCATTGATGGCTTGCTGGTACTTTAATCACAAAGTAATTTGCTGGCATTTTGGGCACATGAGTGTTTGGGAACTCCTGTGAAAGGAATTTGGTGCCACTGAGCAGTCCTTTAAGACCGGAGGGTGTCTTTCTATTGGTTCTTCACTTTGGAATAGATTGAGATGGTATAAAATGTGTTAGTATGTACTCATTTTGTTACAGAATCTCAAGTAAACAATTTTACTTATTTTTCGGAAGCATACTATATCTTTGCTTTTTTCTCTTGAATATATAAAACATTGTTGTCACTAAAAGAAACATTACAACTATATCCCGAGCAGTATTTTTAAAAGAGGGTTGTTGTTTTTAAAAATAGGCTTTAAACCAGGCCAACGAAAAGTTTTATTTACCTGTTTCAAGAGGAATGATAAACGCGAAGTAAAAGTTGCACAGTTGGCTGGATCTGTTGCCGAGATGTCTGCTTATCATCATGGAGAAGTAAGCATGGAGATTGGAATTAATTGAGAACTATACTTATGGGCATGAAGGAGGATAGTAGAAGGATAATTCAGCATAATAAAGTGTTTTTTTCTTTTATAAGTTCTTTGGAAATGTAAAAGAGTTGAGAGTTTGGGTTTTAATAAAAATTAGGAAATCCATTTAGAAAATTTGGAATGTGAATGTTGTATTCTGTCTGCTTCTGTCCTGCAGCAAGCACTGATGATGACTATCGTGAACTTGGCTCAGAACTTTGTGGGGAGTAACAACATTAACTTGCTTCAGCCCATCGGTCAGTTTGGAACCCGGCTTCACGGGGGCAAAGACGCTGCAAGTCCTCGTTACATTTTCACAATGTTAAGGTGATCATTTGCTGATATAATGGTATAAAGCTCTATTTGAAGTTTATTGGAACTAACTAAATGTGTAATAGAATTATAACTACGGAGAGAGGTGATTGGGTATTATGTTGAGGGTGAATGTTCCAAATTATTTGATCACATATAGAATGAAATTTGTTGATCTCAGTTTTTATGAATTATTGGTGGAACCAGTCCTAACGAATGTAAGGATTTTTTCTGATCCAACTTTACTTTTTAGGCTGAAGATGGGTTTTGTGGTTTAGTCAGAATAAGAGGAAATCCTTAAAAGTTTATTTATCAGTACTAAGAATTTAGGCAGGTAAGTCAGTAAATAACTTAAGTAAAACAAGGCTGTCTTATTCTGGCTTTGTACCTGAGAGAAATATATTTGGTAATAAGGTTAGGTAAATTTTATTGTTAAATTTAAATTAAGCACGTGTAACCAAAATTCTTAACAAATGCATTCTTTTTAAACGATTTTTTGAAATGTGAAGTCTTTAATTATGTATGAAGTTTTGTTTTCTAAAACCATGATATTGCCCCATGTCTGTCTGTTTCCTTTGATTAGCTCTTTAGCAAGACTGCTTTTCCCTGCTGTGGACGACAACCTGCTTAAATTCCTTTATGATGATAATCAACGCGTAGAGCCTGAGTGGTATATTCCCATAATCCCCATGGTTTTAATAAACGGTGCTGAGGGCATCGGCACAGGATGGGCTTGTAAACTACCCAACTATGATGCTAGGGAGATTGTGAACAACGTCAGACGGATGCTGGAAGGCTTGGATCCTCACCCCATGGTGATTACGTAGAACTAATTGCTTATGTTGTTTTAACAGATGACAGTGTGTAAACTACAAATGCCAGTCATTTTAGGAAAGTAATGGAACTATCTTCATTTTAGAACGTATTGTAGACAGTAAGGACCCTATTAGTGTGTAACTTGATGTGTGCTTACTGTAAAAGATATAGAGTTTGGGGGACTTCCCTGGTGGCACAGTGGTTAAGACCCCGCCTGCCAATGCAGGGGACACGGGTTCGAGCCCTGGTCCGGGAAGGTCCCACATGCCACGGAGCAACTAAGCCTGTGCACCACAGCTACTGAGCCGGCGCTCTAGAGCCCACGAGCCACAACTACTGAAGCCCGTGCGCCTACAGCCCGTGCTCCGCAACAAGAGAAGCCACCGCAATGAGAATACCACGCACTGCGACGAAGAGTAGCCCCCGCTCGCTGCAACTAGAGAAAGTCCGTACGCAGCAACGAAGACCCAATGCAGCAAGCAATAAATAAATAAATAAATAAGAAAGGAAGGAAGAAAGGAAGAAAGAAAGAGAAAAAAAAAAAGACACAAAGTTTGGAAAAAGCCTGGATATAAGGTTTATGGGAGAAACTGTTTATTAAAATTTTAAAGTACCCTGTAGTTCAGGCTTTCAAATATCTAACTTATATAGAGAATAACGTTTTTATGACAAAGTTATATGCAACTTTATGTTATTGTTCTTAAACTACTAAGTCATATTAGAGTCATTAAGGATGCTTAAAGACACCTTGTATATATTTTAATAATCCCCATATTTTTCATTTTTGCCCTTACCTTACATCATTCATCATGTTCAGTTCTTCCCCCAAACTCCCTCCAAGAAAACCCTCAAAAAAGAATCTTACACTCTTCTACGTGATTTAAAATCATCTAGAAATTTCCCTTTATCATGATACACTTAAATAGAAGAATATTTTTATTACAAAAATGATAGTGCTCATTGTAGAAAATATAAATAAGCGAAGAGGAAAAATACTCCATGTATATAGAAACAAACTGTTAATATTAAGTATTTCTCTCCAAGTTTGATTTCATATTTGTATTTTAAAAGAAAATTAGAATATGGGGGTGATTTAACATCTTTTTTCTCCTAAATACTTTAAAGTACTTTAAAATATTTCTAACAGAAGTATGAAATTACTTTTAATGATTATAGCATTTTATTTTATTTCAGATACATTTAGAGTATTTATTGTCTCAGTGTATTTGATCAATACTTGTTTCATACATATATATATATATATATATATCTACTATATATGATACTGTGCTAGGTGGTAAGATAAAGAACCATGATCTCTGTCTTCAAAAAGTTAATCTGTTGTCAAGGCAAGACCTCTGGGCATGAAGTTTACAGTGACAAAAGATGTTAATAGTTGCTCAGTGAGCAGAAGTGTCCTGTGCTATATGCCTGACTTCTTAGTGATGATGACAAATAGGAATTTTAGAAGAGGGAGAGCTCACTTGTAATTAGGCCGAGAAGGCTAAGTAAGATTTATATAGATGAATGGGGTGTGGAGAGCTGAATAACCGTCAGGCCTGGCGGATAGAGTGAGCGAAAGTGAGAATATTCAAAATACTCAAGAGAAACATGCAAGAAGAGTGTAGTGATCTGGAAGGCAAATCACTGGAGAAAAGTTAGAAGGTTAGCTTGGCTTGTAACGTTAATGTCTGAGGAGTTTGGATTTTTAATCTAGGGGAGAAGGAAGGATGGAGGGGTAATAAGCTGGAAAAAAAAAAGGCGATATTCTTGGAAGACCAGGAAAGGTGGTGCTGAGGTTTTGAGATTTGGGGGGCTGTTGAGCGTATATTAACAGAAGCTGTGAATTCAAGATTGAATGATTATTTGGAGAGGGCCTATTGCCGACGAGAGGAATTTAGTTTCAGTTGTGTGAACCTGTCGGTAGCAATAGGTCATAGACTAAGGGGCATTCAGAGGTGGCACTGGCACTCAAGTGAGAAGTTGGGGCCTTTAGGTATTTTTATTTTTCTCTACAGCTTCCAAACTACAAAAACTTTAAAGGAACAATCCAAGAACTTGGTCAAAACCAATATGCAGTCAGTGGTGAAATATTTGTGGTGGATAGAAACACAGTGGAGATTACAGAGCTTCCCGTTAGAACTTGGACACAGGTTGGTATAAGACGTGAGCTGCCTGTGAGCTGCGTGTGGCAGTTGTGTTAGGCAGTCCTTTCTGGTGAGAATATGATTGTTTGCCCTGTGTCTGTAGAGTGTTTAAACATTCATGTATACACTTTTGACACATTCATTGGAATATTCCAATGGTAATTTAAAAGTTAACTTATCTAAATGTAGAGTGACTTAGCTAGGTTTTAAAAAGACTATTATCTTTGTTTACATTGCAGTGACTAGAATAGTATGTAACAAATAGTGTTTTGAACCTTTATAAATATGGTCAATAAACTCATGTCATTCAGTATTGGATCTAAAAGTACGCGCGTCACCTCGTCAGTGCTAGTTGATGCCATCTGCTTTGTACTCTCAGCCTCTTCTTGCCTTTTGAGTATGAGCAGATCAGAACCAGTACCTTGTATGTCGTCTTTCTCCACTGAGATCCCCGTGTATCGTCAACTGTAGTGACTGGGCAGGAGACGATAGAGATGAGGTTCCCCTTCTTCCCCACTGGAGTCGAGAAGGTTTAGATTGCATGACTTGTAGAATAAGAACATGAATGTGTGTCATGAAAGATTTACTTATTTTTAAATCTTTTATAGGTATACAAAGAACAGGTTTTAGAACCTATGCTAAATGGAACAGATAAAACACCAGCATTAATTTCTGATTATAAAGAATATCATACTGATACAACTGTGAAATTTGTGGTGAAAATGACTGAAGAGAAACTGGCGCAAGCAGAAGCTGCTGGATTGCACAAAGTTTTTAAACTGCAAACTACTCTTACTTGTAATTCCATGGTAATTGACTAGATTTACTATGAATGTAACCTTGCGTTCTGTAAGTTGGATTTTTGTAATTGGCTTCATGATGGGAGTAGCTATAGTAAGTCTGAATGCGTTTCCCCCTGTATGTTTGCTAAAGAATCTAGAGGTACATTCCCTTTCCTCTAATGTTATCCTCTGCTCTTAACCCCAGCCCTGCATTTGTGCATCTGGGCTTGAACACACAGGATACACACACCCTCACACTCACTGACTGGAAGTTCTGAGAGTGATTGTTTCAGGGTCTCCTTGTGCCTCATGCCTGTCTCTATTAGCATTTTCGTGGTGGAGTTCTTATCTCCTCATGACTCTAATCTGCTTTATTAAACTTTAGATAATTGGGGAGGAAGATAAAAAATGAACATGTATGATTACCCTGTTCCATTCCAAATTAGCTTTTAGACTTGAGAAAGAGTAAAAGAAAAAAATCCAGCAATAGCACAGTGACTGAGAAAAAGTGCCATAATCTGCCAAGCAAGGCTGATAGAAAAAGGAGAAAAAGATAGAGAAGAAGTAAAATTTCCCTCTAAATTGAAGTTTGAGTGAACTGTAGCCCATTCATAAAAAACAACAGAGAGAGGCAAATGCATGTCCATTGAGTATATGGGAGAGAGAGAACTTTAATATTTAAAAACTTACAGATAGAATATGCTTGTTTTTAGTTTGAAAAAAAATCTATTAGGTGGCTTTATAGCCATAGTTTATATAGTTTTAAGTAAGTACCTTTTTTTAAGGACCTATTTTTATCTTTCAAAATTATTCCAATTTTAAATATTTTCATAGTTTTGAGAATAGAATTTTATCAGTTTCTTGGAGCCACCAAAGGAATATTTACTTAATAGTTTTGTTCTGGCTTTTAGGGGTGGTATGTATTCATATACGTGTATTATGGTTATTTTAAATACTGTAGCATACAAGTTAAAAATACCGACACAGATTTATATAATCTTCAAAAACTTTGTGTTTTGCTTAGGTACTCTTTGATCATATGGGATGTCTGAAGAAGTATGAAACTGTGCAAGACATTTTGAAAGAATTCTTTGATTTACGATTAAGCTATTATGGTTTACGTAAGGAGTGGCTTGTAGGAATGCTGGGAGCAGAATCTACAAAGCTTAACAATCAAGCCCGTTTCATTTTAGAGAAGATACAAGGGAAGATTACTATAGGTAAGATGCAACCTTTAAAAATTTGAACATTAGTTAAAATGGAAAAAAAAAACTTTATTAATGGAAGACGTTTTTATCAGTAGAATATAAACAAATACAAATTGAATCTCTTTTCTTGATCCTAACTTTATTTTTCCCTCACATAGAGAATAGGTCAAAGAAAGATTTGATTCAAATGTTAGTCCAGAGAGGTTATGAATCTGACCCAGTGAAAGCCTGGAAAGAAGCACAAGAAAAGGTAATCATTTGCAGAACGAGACATTCAGAGAAGCTTTTAAAAGCAACTTCCAAAGCAAACAAAAACCCCAACCCCTAAATTTTGAATTTAGTACTGCTAAAGGTGCTGAGTAGTCTGTGTGGAGACTGAAGTCTTCTGTGTATCCACAGAGCAGCTAGGGTGCAGCAACTTGCAGTGCACACCCACCGCCAGGCACTTTGCCAGTGTGGCTCAGCCAGGGCCTGGGGAAATGATTCCGGTTGGAGAAGGTCGCTCCGTCTCCTCAGCCTTCTTTCTGAGCCTGCCGTTAAAGGACGGTGGTGGTGGTGGTTTTGTGTGGTGCATGTCACTATCTGGGAACTACACTGGTAGCATAGGAATCATTTCCCCCTGGGCAGTTTGTGGCCACAGTGTGGAATCCACTCACCACTCACTTGATCTGGTTTTGGTGTACGCTGGGGAGACTAGAGACAGAATGGTCAATATTTATCAGTATTTATCGAGCACCAAGTATGTGCTCTGACCTATGCTTAGGTCTTTAGCTGGAGATCTTAAACCCTGGAACTTCAGATTAAAAGTCTGATGTTTTATTAAATTGTCCATTTTAGATCATAGAGTACTAATATTAATTCAGTAAATGGGATATTGAAACGTTGAGATTCTTCTCAAGAATTAGCTTCTTGCTGTTGTGGACAATTTAAAAAAAATTTGAAAAGGCAGTACAGCATTGTGATTGAGAACACAAATGTACAAAAGGAAGAAAGTTGGAAATGATTAATTTTCAGATACTTAATTAGAATATTGTATATATATGTCATACTGATAAAGTTCACATCTTTAAAAAATAGTTATGATTATGTGATGTAATTTGAACTGAAACTTTAAACTTCCCAACATTCATGAGTTCTCAACCATAATGTTTTTCATATTTTTCATCAAACTCCATTGAAATAGTGTTTTCATTTACATTAAGTTTTTTTTTAAATTTTGAACTGTCAATAGATTGCCATATGTTAGAGTGAGTAAAATTAGACTAAATTACATATTTAGCAATTACATGTTAAGAGAACAGGTTTATTCATTGTTTGAGGAAAATGGGGTAGGACAAGTTGGGGGAGTATTCAAAATTAAGATGACTCAAGCATGTTGCGTTCCTTTCAGTGTGTTTTGTTGCATTCTTAAACCCCAAGTTATGGTTTATACACTACTTGCCCTTCTGTATCATTGTTGGTTTAAATTATACCTTTAAAAAAAATTAGCTAGTAAGCTAATGAATTTAATGTTTAGTTTTAAAAAATAAAGGTGTTTAGGGTTTGAGAATGCCCTTCTGGCAGAAGTAGACTTCATGGGTAAAAGCTAGTGCTTGGTTTCAATAATTTCATTGTTACCCTCAAAACGTTCTCAGCATCTTGGCCGTGTGTTCACTTTGGGGGTTCAAGAAACAAAAGGAACTGCTCTTACAAGAGTGTCCTGTTGTGTAGAGTTGGAGAAGAGAGAATTATAAAGCCGATAATTAGAAGATCAAAAACATGGTAGAATTGTCATTGGAACTTAAAAAGTTTCTTGGTTTTTGCTTTTTTCCCCTGCAAGTATCCTTAGTCATCTTCATGATAACAGTGATAGATCCACATATTCATGGAGCACTCATGAACGATACTTGGTGTGTCATCAAAGCCCAGAGCAAATAGACTTCTAAAGCGTGGGTCTAAATAGGGTTTTATGACACCCTAATAATATCTTAATAGTAGTGTAGCAACCTAAAATTCCATAGCAACACACTATTTCATGAAGAAATTTTAAAAACTGTAGACTATTAATTTGTCATAAATTATCTAGGTACTTAATAATCTATATCAACTCAACAACAGCATTCTTTATTTGGCTAATGTTACTTAATTGAGTTTATACTTTTGTTTATGTAATGAAGCATCTTGCTTTGCAATTTTTATTTTTATTCCTTTGCTTCTAAAATACACCTAACGTTTACTTTGTATATATACATTATTTTACCGAAAATTTTAAATTAAATTGTAAAGCTTTTTTTTTTTTCCTCTTGATTGCTAGAAGTGAACTTTTTTTTTATGGAGTATCATGGCTCACTCAGTCATTTTTAATTATCTGAGCGCCTTTAAAAATTGAGATGCAATTTTATTTAACAGCTGTTGTTATTTTAAAAATTTTAAAGATGATGTCACCTATAATAACTTCTATTAAATTCATTGGACTTTGAAATTTAATATTAGCATAAGATTTTTTATTGCAACTGCTCCTATGAAAAGAAGGCCTTATAGATAAACTTTTAGAATAGCCCTTGTGACTCTGACTCACCAGCTGTTAAATGCTGGAGTGAGCTTCAGCTTAGTCCTTGCGTGAATGTTCTTGCTTGAGGGAATCTTTATCAGGAATTCATCCGTAGTGACTGACTACCTTAGCATATTTATTATAACTGTAAAACATTCTTCATAAGTGATATTTATTTTAGGTTTCAGACTGTTCACTCACCAATATAAAGATCTGACAAGATGCATGATAAAACATTAGTTCTGCTCTATTAATTTTAAGATGTGGTGTCTTCTCAAGCAGTTAATTTTTCGCCAGATTCCTGGATAGAGGCTGAATATACCATTCCTTTTGATGATTTTATTGTGCATTTTTAGAAAATTTAAACCTTTTATAGGAAATATATTTTCATAGATAATCTTGCAGATAACCTAAAATAAACCCACCACCCTGAAGATGTAGCTTTAAGAGTATAGCATGTATGGAATTTTAAACTCAGTCAATAAAATTCAACATTGATTTGATATTATATAGGACTTTAATATAAAGTTTATTATTTTTTACAGGCAGCAGAAGAGGAAGAAACACAAAACCAGCATGATGATAGTTCCTCTGATTCAGGAACTCCTTCAGGCCCTGATTTTAATTATATTTTAAATATGTCTCTATGGTCTCTTACTAAAGAAAAAGTTGAAGAACTGATTAAACAGAGAGATGCAAAAGTATGAACTTCTGTGGGTTAAATAATTTGAAACTTTAAGTGCTATCCATATCTTTATTTTTCTTTTCCAAAAATAAATAGTTTTATTTAGCCTTTATGTATACATTTGAAAATTATACATTTAAAATTGAATATTTAAATCATACTACTTTTTTATTATAGGGGCGAGAGGTCAATGATCTTAAAAGAAAATCTCCTTCAGATCTTTGGAAAGAAGATTTAGCAGCGTTTGTTGAAGAACTGGATGTAGGTTAAGTCTCCATTAAAATATATTTGGAGAAGTAATGTTTATGAAACAAGAACGAAAATTTTTAAAATTAAATTATCTCAGGGTTTCCTTTAACTCTACAAAAGTTAATATGTTTATAAGCTGCAGAGGATTAAGCTTCTAGCTCTGTGAAACCATAAAGAAAAGTTATGTCTGATGCAGATGAATAAAAGCTATGGAGTTGAAATTTAGAATAAATTAAATTCTAATACTCTCTGCTAGTTAAAATTTCTTAACTGACTTCAAATTAGCTTATTGATTCAATTTTAATGTTTTCCCCCAAAGAGGTAAGAGCAATATATATGATTGAATATAGGTACTTTGATTTTTAAAAAGTAGAATGATAGTCTCCTTAGACTTTCAATCGAGAAATTTTAATATTTTTTGTTATAGCTTAGTTTTCTCCAGGTAGAATTCCAATTTTAAAAATAAAAGAAAAATGTAGAGAAAGATGTAAAATATAAACTTTTTCTAAAATTGCCTAATTTGTTTTTAAGCAATTAACTCACTTAAAATCTTAGAATTAAATTCACAGTAGCAGTATGATCATCTGATTTTGAGTAGCACAAGGTAAATTACTATTTATTATTACTCATATGATATTACTTATATTTATTACTTTTTAGTTGTTTCATTGATTTACTGTCCACATTTTCTAATTTTATTTTTATGGCCCAAGTCAGAATTCGAACTCTTAAGAATGAGTGTGGTGTATTAGTTGCCTAATAAAATTTCTGGAATTGTTTAGTCCTGTTGTTCTGGGTTCCCTTAATGATCTTTCAAGTGCCACAATATAATTATGCCTTGATTTATACTTTTCTTATATTGTTATGAGTTAGATTTTTAAAAAACTGCAGACCGTTTTTTTACTGCTGATTTACACATTTAAAAATTAATATCCATTAAAAATGAAGCAAACTAAAACAATAGTAAAAGAATAGCTTCATATTTGTTAACAGAACTGCCTTTTTGTGTGATGTGCTGGGATTCTGATGATACCATGTCATCAGAAGTCTTGATCCCATAATACGTTGTAGGATCCTAGAATTGGAAGGGACCATATGAGGTCATTTAGTTACTACCCCCTTGTATTGCAAATGAGAAGCTAGTTAGATAGAACTGGGACTACAGCCCAGATATTCTTTTTTTTTTTTTTTTTAAGTATTTATTTATTTAATTTATTTATTTGGCTGTGTCGGGCCTTAGGTGTGGCACGCGGGCTTCTCTCTAGTTGTGGTGCACGGGCTCCAGAGCACGTGGGCTCAGTAGTTGTAGCGTGTGGGCTTAGTTGCCCCACGGCATGTGGGATCTTAGTTTCCTGACCAGGGATCAAACCCGTGTCTCCTGCATTGGAAGACGGATTCTTAACCACTGGACCACCAGGGAAGTCCCCAGCCCAGGTCTTCTGACTTAGAATTATTTGGTTTTTTCTTAGATTAGATCACCTGGAAGGAAAGCTTTGTTCCTTACTGAATGAATAAAGTTAGATTTGACTTCTTATGCAGTAGTAAGTCTCTTTTCTAATGAGTTGTTTATGCCCCCGCCCTGTTCCCCATCCTTAATCATTACACTCCAGAAAGTGGAAGCGCAGGAACGAGAAGACGTTATGGCTGGGATGGCTGGAAAAGCAATAAAAGGGAAAGTTGGCAAACCTAAGGTGAAGAAGCTTCAACTAGAAGAGACAATGCCCTCGCCTTTCGGGAGAAGAGTAGTTCCTGAAATTACTGCCATGAAGGCAGATGCCAGTAAGAAGTTGCTGAAGAAGAAAAAGGTACATGTCTCTTGTTTTGGCTCGTTGGTAGACTCGACCTCCATAATGATGTATGTAGGTATTTTAATTTTACTGTGTACTTCAGTCATGCTTTATTTTTTGTTTCTAATATGTTTCACTGTGATTGGAAATCACTTGTTCTGAGAGCAGTTGATCCATACATAGAATGAAGACATGTTAGTCAAGGACCCACATATGTGTAAAGAGCTACTCACTTGATTCCATTTCTAAAACGAGAGAGAGAAATACTCTACTCAGCATTCTAAATTAAAATCACGGAATAACAACAACAAAAAGTATATCAACTTTAAAATATAAACTTTAGTTCTATATCGTGACCAATTAAGGAAGTCTTATGAAAAGAGTCCGTTTGGCTTTCAAAGTAAGCTGTCAACTTTTACTATTTATTTGTTTTTACCTTTAGTTAAAAAGTCATCAAACACAGCATATATCATTGGCATTGATGAGAGTTAGAGGGGATTTAAAAGCGTGAGATCTACCTACCCTCCAGCAGGACGGGAACAGTTAGCCAGAGGAAGGAAGTATCGAGAAGGCTGCTCAGAGCTGAGAAGCAGGAGCCTGATGGTCTCAAGGGGAGAGTCTGATTTTTCTAGGCAGGTTGATTCAGAACCCAGGGGATATATAGGTAGATGCATCCCACAGTGTAAGTAGGGCTTGGGAGGTGAGCCTGAGAGCTGTGGTGAGATGGGAGAGTTCTCCGTACAGAACTAAGAGTTGAAGCCTGGGGCACCGTGCTACCAGGGAGATCCTTCTCTTCCACGGTTCTGATACACGGAGGTCTCACAGGTCCACCTGCACATAGAACTTGCTCTCTCCTTAGGAAAACGTTTCTCTCCTTTTCCGAAGGTCTTAGCCAGGATCCGTTCTCAGCACACTTCTCTTCACCTTTCATGGTCTCCCCAGGTGACCTCGTTTGTGCCCAGGGCTTTTATCACTTACACTGGTGACTCTTTAATCGACGTCCTGAAGCTGTCATGTTTCCAGGAGGGCCAGGCTAACACAGCCGCCAGAATGCCCAACGCCCCGCAGACTCAGCTTGCCTGTGGGGACCCCTTATCTGGGCTTCAAAACTGCCCTCCCACCTCTGCGCCTGGTCTCAGTTCCTGGCACTACCAGCTGTCACTAACACAGGCCGAAAACCTGGGAGTTTTCTCGTTTAGCCTGTAACTCAGTCCTACTGACTGTCTGTGAAAGTTCCAAACGCCACCCTCTTATTTGGTCCACACCGACACAGTCTTAGAATTCGGTATTTCCCTGAGACGATTTAAGGTGAGCCGAGTGGCTCTGGTGATCCTGTCTCTAGTCGTCCAGGCACGACGTCTGCCTTCTTCACTTCAGTCCTCTCCGTCTTGTCTCTCACCACCAGAGTGATGTTTCCAAACAATGAGCCTGTGGTTACACGGTGATTGCTGGTGCACAGTGATTCAGCACCCGCACGCCTGCCTGCCTCCACCTGGCTGCCCTTCCCCCTCAACTTTCATTGAGTCCTAGCAGACAGGAGTCTTCATCTTGTGCCTGGGGCGCGCTTCCCTCCTTCCTTCTCCTCACCTGGCGAATCTACCTGATTCTTCAAAGCCCAGTCACCATGGAGAAAGGCTCCTTCTCCGTGGTGTCTGCTCTGACCCTGCCCTGGGCCTCCTCCCTCTGTCCCAGGGTCAGGGGACTTCATTATGTACTGCTAGGCATTATAAGGCATTCATTCAGTAATCTGAAGATTTTTTTCTAGTATATAGAGGCGTGAGCTATGGGAACGTATTTTTTCAGGTACCTTTTGGTATACTTAGCTATGAGTCTGAAAAAGTCCCTTTGATGATCAAAAGCTGCCTTCTTATTTTTCATAGTTGGTTTTAAGTAGCTGTCATCTCATAGAAGGTACTACAAGATTAGAGTGATAAGCAGTGTCATCTTCTACAGCTGCATGAGATAAAGTAAAACACGATCTGATCAAAGTCATTTCTTAGGACCTCAATAGAATCACACTTTATATTGGTTTTTTAATCATCTGATATGAAAAAGCGATCTCTTGGCTGGAAGTGTATCTCTAAAGTATATGGTGTTAATTTAACTTTTGTTTTTACTTATGGTTTGGTTTTCTTTTCAATGTGTAGGGTGATCTCGATACCACAGCAGTGAAAGTGGAATTTGATGACGAATTCAGCGGAGCACAGGTAGAAGGTGTGGGAGAAGAGGCACTGATCCCGTCAGCGCCTGTAAACAAAGGTCCCAAACCCAAAAGGGAGAGGAAGGAGGCTGGTGAGGACTTGCTAGAGTTTCCGTGTCAGAAAGTCTGTGTATTCAGGACATGACTAGATTCTTGTTGACTGTACTTTCTTCTCTAGTAGTTGAAGTAATGTCTTCAGTTTTCACAAACATTTGTTATTTTATCATGAAGTTTGCATTACAATAGTTTTATTTTTACTAATGACATTTGGATAAGTATTGATACATATCTTATTGTTGCTCATTTGTTTTTAGGTACCAGGGTGAGAAAAGCACCTACATCATCTGGTAAACCCAGCGCAAAGAAAGTGAAGAAACGGAATCCTTGGTCAGACGATGAATCCAAGTCAGAAAGTGACTTGGAAGAAACAGAACCTGTGGTGATTCCACGAGATTCTTTACTTAGGAGAGCGGCTGGTATTCTGATATATTTTATATTTTATTATATACTATGGTTTGACAAAGTTAGTATTACTCATAAGTTGGTGTTATTTGTGTCATCAGTGTTTCTGAAGTACTAAACCGTTGGTATTTCAGAAGTTATAGTTCAGGAAGACAAAAAAACCTGCTTTACAGAAGGCTATTTTCTAGCAAAGTTGGACTAAATTTCTCTAAAGTGAATCATGTTTTCTTACTGATTTTTGTTACAAAGTTTGGGTTGTATTCCCTCCATAGTTGGAAGATGTTTGGTAAAAAAAAATGTAGCTTGGTGTAGTGTACCAGCAATGATGGATCCATAGAAGTGCTATGTAGTGTTCTTTTTGTTTTCTACCCCTTGTATCATGAGGAATTTCCCCTACATTAGGAGTCTGGTTCCATATGCACACAGCATAATTTAGATAATTACGGTGTTAGAGTTAGGGTACATAATCCCATTTTGCTAATATATATTGCTGTTAAGCATGTGATTTGATCCTTTCTGCATCATTAATTTGAAGTCTTCAAATAATTAAAAACTGATGTGTCGGGGCTTCCCTGGTGGCACAGTGGTTGAGAGTCCGCCTGCCAGTGCAGGGGATACGGGTTCGAGCCCTGGTCCGGGAAGATCCCACATGCCGCGGAGCAACTAAGCCCATGCGCCACAACTACTGAGCCTGCGCTCTAGAGCCCGTGAGCCACAACTACTGAGGCCCATGTGCCACAACTACTGAAGCCCGCACGCCTAGAGCCTGTGCTCTGCAACAAGAGAAGCCACCACATTGAGTAGCCTGCGCCCCGCAACAAAGAGTAGCCCCCGCTCACTGCAACTAGAGAAAGCCCGCGTGCAGCAGCGAAGACCCAATGCAGCCAAAAATTAAATAAATGAATTAATAAATAAATAAATTTATAAAAAAAATTTAAAAAAAAAAAAAAAACAAAAAAAAACTGATGTGTCCTATTTTATAGATTCTTCTCAAATTGTGTTAAGTCCTAATTTACATAAAATGAATAATAAAATATTATAATTGTTTTATCTCTGGGAGATACTTTTAAAATTATATCTCAGGCCTTCAGTCACTAAGTGATTGAATTTCTTTTCCTAACGTGCATAGGTCGTATAATAGAGGTGAATTAAAAAAAATTTTTTTTTACAATGTTGCAGTAGTTTAGAGGTGAATTTTTAACACAGTAACAAGTTACATGAAAATTAATTTATTAAATGCTTTAAAATTGTATTTAGGCTTTTTCCATACATCTAAAATGAAGTGTAAAATTGCATAGCATCCAAATGACTTTAAAACTTTATTCCATAGTATATGCTAGAAATTACAGTAAAACTTACTTGCATTATACCAGTGTGCCTTTGTCCATAGTTGGTACCTTTTTATGCATTATATTGTTTTGCTAATATATTGAGGTCTTATCTCTATTTTTACTATTCATCTGAAAAATGACTGTTTCTGTTATTTCATAGTAAACCTACTGTGAAGAGAAGATAGATAGGAGTTTTTATGGAAGAGGTTAGGAGAGAGTGCAGCACTTTCTAAAGACCTGTAAGAGCTGTCTTTCGTAATTGCAGAAATGGGAGATCTCGTATTAGCAGTCACTTTCACAGTGGCCATAATGACTGCTCTCCTCACTGCTTTGAGTAAGATTTAAGCATGACGAGCTGCATCCTAGTGGCCTCATCAGCTTACCCTCTCCCGAGACACGCAGCGTTGCCCCAGAGCCTCCAGGGGGTACAGGACAGATGTCAGCACCATCAGAGTAACTGAGGCAGAGTGGTCAACTTTTGTTCTCTAATGCTTGTTTTTTTCTTTTTTTTCTTGTATATTTTAAGAGACAGCTGGAATATTTTTCAAGTGCATTGTTTGGAATAGTATTTCATGTTGATAAAGCTGGGTTTGAGTTTAACACTCACTTTGATTTTTGTCCTAGCTGAAAGGCCTAAGTACACATTTGATTTCTCAGAAGAGGAGGACGATGATGCCGATGATGACGATGACGATAATGATTTAGAGGAATTGAAAGTGAAAGCATCTCCCATGACAAATGATGCAGAAGATGAATTTGTCCCTTCAGATGGCCTAGACAAAGATGAGTATACGTTTTCACCAGGCAAATCCACAGCTAGCCCAGAGTAAGTAACACAGCAACTGCTGTTCAGTTACATGGTGCAGCTAGGTGTCTGGGCCTCTGCAGCGATCTTACAGTAAGCTCCATCCTAGGTCAGGTCCTTCTCATGACGTAATAAATCTGCTTAGTATTGCAGCTGTTTACATAACTGTTGCTATAGTTTAGAGCACGGGTTGGCAGATTTTTTCCATAAAGGGCTGGATAGTAAATATTTTAGGCTTTGCAGGCCATATGGTCTCTGTTGCAACTACTCAGTGCTGCCCTTGTAGCAGGAAAGCAGCCATAAATGATACGTAAATGAACAAGCGTAGCTGTGTTCCAGTAAAATGTTGTTTACAAAATTAGGCGGCAGGCATACGGGACATAGCTTGACAACCCCTGGTTCAGAGGAGAGTTATTAAATCTTTAGAACTGAGAGGTTTAATTTTCCTCCCTAGCTTTGGCCTTGATTTTTTTCTTGCCTCTGGTGAGTGTGAACATGTAACATGTAGGATGTGAAGTCTGTGAACTATTTCAGATTTTTAAGGAAGTATTTTAACCACAAGCAGTCAAGTATTAGAAGTCAGATTATTGCCTCTTCTGATGGAGATTCTTTCTTCTTGGATTTTTGCCAATAATTTACTGATGTTAAATTCTGAAGAGGTTCTGTCAACCATAAAATTTAGTGATATTTCGAATAACTTTAAAGTTTTGCTTTTCTGTTAAATCATTGGTTTGTCTGGTGTCTCTGTGTATGCACGCACTTACGCTTATGAGAGAGAAGAAAGGAGTTTGGTTGCCCTGTCTTCAGCAAAGGGAAACAAATGAGAGAACTAAAATTGTGTTCTGTAATTATAATCCTGCAGTACGTATTATATATAAATTGTCAAAGTGGAAACCAGATATTTACATTATATTGTTGTGTTTAATTTTTCTTTCTATTAGAAAGTCTTCCCATGACAAGAAAGGTCAGGATTACGGGGCTCTCTTCTCATTCCCTTCATACTCTCAGAAGTCAGAAGACGGTATGCTCGTTTCGTCTTTTTGTTGCTTACTTACGTATTATTGCTATGGATTTTTTTTATGAGTAAAAAACTTACCTTCTTTTTACATTTTCCTCAATGTAATAAGGTTTATTTAGTTTTCCTGAGGTGATTCCCAACTGATTGGTCAAAATCAGCATTATGGAAGCATTTAGGTGGAGAAGCAGATGCAAACCTGTGTGTGTGTGTGTGTGGAGTGGGGGGTGTGTGAGTGTTTTAAGGAGAGAAAAAAGTATAGACAGAGAAATTCTGGAAGATCAAAATTTAATTTTCATGGCAATGTGAATGGATACATGACAGCTTTTTTTTAAAGCTACAAGTGTACCAATATGCAGATTTGTTTTACTGAACCCTAGTAGCTGAAAGACTAGAACCTTCATAGAAGCAAATTTAATCAGTGTGCATACTGTTTTATTGCCTACATTTCTATGTGTGGAATTTCTAAGGTCAGAACAACCTAGTTACATTTGAGTTACTGTTTTCCATTTTTTAAATACACACATACATGTAGGTAGACACACAGATCTGGTACAGGTTCTATATGTATTGATAGATATGCATTTTTGAAAGCATGTCAAAACAGCTATATAAAACTTTCACATCCAAGTTGCCATTTTAAGAGTCCCTGTTTTGGTTTGAGTGGGGGAAGAATGGAGGGAGGAATTGATTAATTAATTAAATTGAGTGTAAAAGTAAACTGAAGGTAAGTCTACATGCCTTTTCAATTAACCTTTAATGACGTAAAGTTGATGAACATTATTACTGATATTCCTGAAATGGTTAGTTAGATGTGTAGATGCTAAAATAATCACAGTGAGAACTTTTTAATGTCTCATTTTAAAATAAGTCGCCAGTATTTATTTTTGAATTGGTCAGTTATGTTTTAAATGATTAGCGTTTGGGACTATTAGGAATTTTTATTACTCTATGCATTTCTATGTTGTTCTACAACAGAGTTAACTTTTTTGAAATATAACATTGTTATATTTTTTATTTTCCGCTGTTTGTATACTGTGGATTATATGATCACAAAATAGAAACTTACAAGATCTGTTATCTAGCTAAAGAGATGTCATCAGTAAAAAGAATCAGTTTAACTACTAATTGGTCCTTATAGAATCTCTTTACTGAAAAAAAAACTGTGTAATTTTTAGATTCAGCTAAATTTGACAGTAATGAAGAAGATTCTGCTTCTGTCTTTTCACCATCATTTGGTCTGAAACAAACAGAAAAAGTTCCAAGTAAAACAGTAGCTGCTAAAAAGGGTATGTACTTCTATTTGATTTTGTTAAGCATCGCATAAAATGTATAGAGATGGTTAAAGGAAATTTAATGTAATTTGAAACTATTTGCACTAGGACTTCAATAGAAAATTGGTATAAAGTGTAAATGTGTATGAGGAAAATCCCTCTTGTTTTCTAACCATGTGAGGTAATTATTCAGATGTCTGTAAGACCTCATTTTAAAGCTGCTGTAATTATAAAATAATCCCATGCATTGATACGGAAAGACAGCTTTCTGGTTAAGCTGTGCTGTAGTTGGTTGTTGGGTTGTGAAGTAGGCTGAGAGTTTGTGCTGGTAGCAGTTGCCCACCTCATCTGTGTAGGCCATGCCTTAACTCCTCCTGGGAGCTGTCGCTCAGCTCAGTCTGGGCCTCTTGTTGTTTGTGAGTCATGCAGCTTTCTTTTCCGTAACCTTAGGTTGTTTATGAAAAAGTTGATTGGAGTTGATTCACGAATCTGTTACTGGTACTTAGGCACATACCTTGAAGGAGGTCAGTGTTAGTGCTTTGTGTTTAAAAGATAATCATCACTTACCCAGCAAGTAAGTAAACAGTATGGAATGTCCCTTCAGGATCTTAGACGCGCACAACAGACACCACATTGCAGACACACATGCACTAGATGCAGCAGAATAACAGTAAAAGCCCCTGCTCTTCTGAACATACTGGGACGGCGGTGAGAAATTGGTTGGCCCTCCAGCCTCCAGCCCCGCCCTCACCCCGCCCTGGCCATGGTCTGTCTTTCTCTACTGAGGACTTTCTCTGTTGCTGTGCCCGCCACCCTTTACCCGTGACTGAGGAAAGCTGGTCTGCACGTCTCTCAGGGTCCGTGCCCCTCAGGTTAGCTCACTCGGGTTTCGTGCCAGCTCTCCGCTTCCTCATGCGCTGAAGCGTCCAGAGTGACGACAGCTCGACACCCTCCCGTTACCCGGCCCTCTCTTCACTGTCTCGTTCTGCACCGCCTCGCCTCCCTGTACCTCCCAAATGGGCACTGCTAACTCGAGTCTGCCTTAGGATCAGGTGGGGCCTGCTTCTGGAGAGCGCAAACTGAGACGGACCCTGTAATTTCCCTTTAAGCACCTTTTTATCGTCTTGATATGAGCATCTTTTACAACCACCCTGAAAACTGGGGAGCCCTTTCCCTCTGTGAACATGTCAGCCCCTTTCCTTCATCAGGCTGTTCCCCCGCATTCGACCTAACGAGTTAGCTTCGCATTAACTGAAAGGCAGGCATGCGCAGCTCACTCCCGCCCCGTGGCTCCAGCCCTTCACAGCAGACGGGCTCAGAGCCCTCCCATACCCGACCTACACCCGCCCGGTGGCGTCGCCAGTGCCACCTAACACTGCAGGCCTGGGAGCGTCCCGGGGGAAAGGGTGGTCACTGCAGCGCCCCGCCGTGTGGAGCCCGCACTCCTGCTGGGGGCCGCCCCGTGCCCTAGCGGTAGGAAAGCCCACAGAGCCTGCGGGCCTCTCCTGCTGTTCAACAAGGGGCCTCACCTCGAGCCCGCGTATTGGATCGCGATCACGTTCTCCTTAGAAGGAGCGTGGGTGTTTTTCTTTAATAGAAAAGTGTGTGGTTAATTCAATACATTATTTTTTTTCAAATGAGGTTTTACTAATCACACAAGTAAAGGCTGATTTATCAATTTTCATAGACTGTAAATGAAGCAAAGTCTTTAAAAACAAAATAAAGGCCTTTGGATCTATTATCCACTTACCTAGAATTTTCATATTTCTTTTCACATAAAAGTACCAAGTCTGGATTTCAACCTCTGAGGGGAAGTGAAGTTTCTATTCATGGTATTTGAGGGTCCCATAATTTTTTTTTCTCTAAAACATTTTAAAAGTTAGAACTTAACATGTGGTTATACTTGTATTATCATTAATATGTCTTTTTACTACTTTTTAAAAGTTATTGCTTAATTCATTTTAATGGCCCTTGTTAATTTAAAATATCTCAATTGAATTATCAAAAGGCAAATTATGCAAAATCAAGTAAAAAGCATTTTGTCACCTATGAGCAGTTGTTTGCCTTTACACTGGCACCAAATGGAGAGAAATCATTTTATTATTTAAGGCTACTCAATTTCATATCAGCAGTGAGAAATTCCATCGTTATAGGACTCACTCCAGCTTGAATTGTTGGTAAGAATATTCCATTGATCTATGAAATGGAAATTTGCTTAATAGGAAAACCATCTTTAGATACAACCCCTAAGCCCAAGAGAACCCCCAAACAGAAGAAAGTAGAGACTGTAAACTCTGACTCGGACTCTGAATTTGGCGTTCCAAAGAAGACAACAGCACCCAAAGGTGAGGATTATCTTTGTATAACCCTCTAGCATATTCCACGTGGCAAGTGTTTAGTCTCTTCTACTCACTGAATTTAGAGATGACTGGGTACCTATTTTATTTTAAATTGCTTCACTCCTCGGTAAGCAAATGTTCTAAGAATCAGTGCTGAATTAGAGAGTCCAAAGGAAATACAGCAATTTAGTCCACTTTGTTTACAAATCAAGAAACTGAGACTCACAAAGAGGTTAAGTAAGTCAGCAACTTGCATACCAAAGAATGGTTCAGAGACCCCCTGCAGCGGACTCCCTGGAAGTGGTTGGTTATAAAAGGCAGTGGGGGTCGTCATTAAAGTGTGAGACTCCTTGGCGGAGGCTGGAGCGGGACTCTTAGGCCAGAGCCTCGTCCTGCTCCGGGAGCTGAGACAGCTGTCCTCAGGGCCCCCGCAAGGGCACAGCACCCGTTCCTCTCCCTGCTGTCTCCTCTTCGCCTCCGGAATCTACGGAGTCCTTCAAGATGCTTAAAAAAGTATGTAAGACATGATTTCTCTAAGGGTAGCTGTTCAGTCTTTCGTCCAACTGATAGATACTATCGTCAACGTGTTTATTTCTTAAAGCGGTGGTTGGGATAAGGAGATACAGACCTACAGGGGACCGAAGGGGCAGAAAAGAAACATAGTGACAAGGGAGGTTGGTACTTAGGCTGTGCATGGTTTGAAACCTTTGTAAATTCAGTAGGGCCATCTCATTGATTCATTTGATCAAGTATGACATCCCAAGACCATTTAGGCTATCTTTTCTTACTAGTACAATCAGTTAGTCATAGCTCTTAAAGTTTAAAAAATTTAGAATTGCAGTTTACTTCCTTTTTCTCTTTCTCTGGCATCACTGTAGGATGGAGGACGTTTGGTGACCACTTACGTGTTACCTTCTCCCCTTCCTCCAATGATGAGCATGCGAGATTAGGTAGATGAAAAAAAAAAAACAGGCTGCATGGGGTGATTCTAGTCTGAGAAGGAGTATGGATTTGACAGATGATCTCGTGATTAATACTGGGGAATTTAGTTTAGGGCTGTGCTACTTAAAATGGGATATGCAACTGGCTGTTACTGCTGTGTGGCAGGAGAAGTTACAGTAAGCATCCAAACCTTTGCAGTCTGTGCTAATAAGAAAGTATGTCTTACTTTTCTAGTAATTCATGCTATATTTTTAGAAGTATTGGTCTATGACAAATTAGAAACTAATTTTTTTCATCGCATACAATTTAACAAATTCTCTTCTAAGAGATTTTCTTTTCAGGCCAAGTACCACCTGTGCAAAATGCAAAGGTTTCTTTTATGCATTAGGGGTTTGGTCATTAAAGTTTGTCACCAGCACTTTCCAACTAATTTAAATGTATTGGTGAAATACTCCTTAGTCATGTCAACCCCAGAACTGAAATGGTGCTGACACACTTTCTATGTTAATCATAGTAAGAGATCAGGATTGCAGTACCAACTGGGCATGCCAAAGAAGTAAAAGTAATAATGCTTTGACACTTTTTATATTGCACTTATTAACCTTGGGAGAAAAACCCCTTTGTATCATTTTAAGGTAAAGGCCGAGGGGCAAAGAAGAGGAAAGCATCTGGCTCTGAAAATGAAGGTGATTATAACCCTGGCAGGAAAACCTCTAAAACAACAAGCAAGGTAATTAGAAGCATCTTTTTAATAATGCACAGTTTTAAGAATGTCATGTAACTGGCTTAGTTCGCTTGTTACTGTAATGCCTTGTAACAGATTTAAACCTAGCATCTCTTATCCATAGGCGGCTTGTATATGGTTAAAAAATTATCCACGTGTAAAATTTATATAATCAGGACCACCTCTTGGATAAAGGGCGGCATAAATTAGCCTGCTTGAGTCTTCCACATCCTGCAGTGGCAGAAGTTACACGCTACCCTAAAATATTACTTTCCAGACCAAATAAAGGCTATTTCTTTTGAACTTGGATTTATTTGACCAGGACTGATTTGATTCTTTTTAACTTGAATTCATTTGACTGTGGCTAATTTTCCCTTCTCCAGCAGTACACTATCTCTTTAAGGTAAATTAATAACATCAAATGCCACCCTTTTCTCTCTCTCCCCCTTCTTTTTAAAACTTAAAAACACGAACAGATGACTTTAGCTCCGTGGTGCTCTCCACACTGACCGTTTCCATCCAGTCATCTGCTGTGACTGGGGCCCATCCTGGTGACTCTCCTCTGCCTTTTATAAACGCTTACTGCCTGCACTACATACTGTCCATAAGTCTTGTTTTCCTCTTATGAATTGACAGGTACTTACCAATAAGACAACTTGAATTTTAACTCATCTGTGCATTGTGCAGATTTGCTGGGTAACATAAGAAGTTTAGAAAGAAATAAGTAATGGTGGCATTATGAGATCACCAAGGTGGCAAATTATACTTAATCCTCCTCTTCCCTTCATGAAAATGATTAGGTAACTGGCTTCACACTTAAGTTAGCATTACAGTTCTGCTTTTAAAAGAACCACTGTTTGTAGTATTTCCCAAATATAAGTGAAGTGTAAGGAATAATAATTTTTAACACTAGTCTTTTTTTTTTTCCTCTAACTTTGGGGTTTTAAATCTCTTTTTAAAAAAAATATGTCTAGAAACCGAAGAAAACACCTTTCGATCAGGATTCAGATGTGGACATCTTCCCCCCAGACTTCACTTCTGAACCACCTTCTCTGCCACGGACCGGTCGGGCTAGGAAAGAAGTAAAATATTTTGCAGAGTCTGATGAAGAAGAAGAAGATGTCGATTTTGTGATGTTTAATTAGGTGCCCACAGAGCACGGAAAACAATTTTCAGCAGATAACTAACTAACTTGTGTTGTCCCTTTTGTCTTTTCTGTCTCAGACTTTTGTACATCTGGCTTATTTTAATGTGACGATGTAATTGATGGTTTTTTATTATTGTGGTAGGCCTTTTAACAAACAAACATTTTGTTCTTACACATACAGTTTTATGCTCTTTTTTACTCATTGAAATGTCATGTACTGTCTGATTGGCTTGTAGAATTGTTATAGACTGTTGTGCATTAGCACAGATTTTAATTGTCATGATTGATTGCAGACTACAGACCTGCTTTTTGAAATGAAATTTAAACATTAAAAATGGAACTGTGTTCTCTGTCTCTTTACTGAAGATGAACGTGCAGTAAAAGCTCTCATACGCCTTTAAAATAAATATATTTTATTCTTTGCCAGGAGACTCCATGGAAAAAGGTAAACAGTATATGAACATAGAAAGCATTGTTAAACAATTTCAATGTACAAACAGAGCCAGTGAAAGTACATCACAGACTTGCTAATATATCAAAAAAAAAAAAAAAACAAAACTTTTTTTCTACTAGTGCTTAAATGAGAACTAAGAAACTGACACTTGGATCTGTTAACCACTCCACCCCAGCCTCCACTCTGTTCATAGTGATTGATTGAACCAGGCCAGAGGACGCAGATTCTCTGCCGGTGACTTTGGGAGGCAACGCAAAACCGCCCAGTATCAAGCAGGAATCAGGAAGGATACAGAGTTACACAGTGCAGGTGATAGACCAGCCTGTCATTATCCCATGAAACCTCCCTAATGGCTTGTGAATAGGTAAACAAAAACTTTTATTAACACTGAAAAGTGTTTCTGCCTTGGAGGCTATCATTACTGTAAAAATGTTATCTTTTTAAAAAAATTGTGTAGTTATGTCATTAAACAAGTAATAAACCACTTTTAATTTAAAGTGACATCCACAATTGAACAAATGACATTTGATACCTGAAGTGGCAGTTACACTGATACAGAATTCTCTTCTGCTAGTGCAGTGACTTTGTTGTACACTTCACTGGGCAACATGAAAGAAAAGATGCGGTCTGAGAGCATCCAGAGAGCAAGGACAAGCTTCTACACTAACTAAAGTAGAACACCTTTTGCCTTATCTTGCCACACTGTACGACAGTCCCATTTCCTTACCTCGATGTCTTGATCTGCGAAGGCAAGACAGTTATCTTTTTGACCCTTTCTTAACTGGACATGTACAGTAATCTGTTCCATAACCTTGGTGTCTTGGTTATTTGGAGTATGCAAGACAAAAGGAAAGCACCAAACGTATAGGAGAGAAAGAACAGAGCCATACTTCTGTATGTACAGAGTCTTCAGAAACTTAACCAGGGGTAAATCATTTTGACTGGGTCTTTGCCATGCAATCTTGAGTGTTCAAAGAGGAGAGAGAACTCTAGAAGCCTTTAACTGGTTTTCGGTTGCATGAAATGGCTGATTTTTAGAATTTAAAAAGTTTGTACTTCTAGGTAAGTCAGACAGTGAGGGGTATATATTGATACATATGAAAACTTCTTGGTCCTTCTTGAGTTTGAATATATTTTCAGTCCAAAAACTAAGCAGCAGTAAAAATGTTTTTTCCTTGCATTTTCAATCCCAGGAGTGCAGGTACTGGGGAATGTTTGAAGTAGCTAGAAAGTGTCTTATTGCAGCAGTGGTGACTGACCGACACCGCTGTTCTCCACGGAGCCGGGCGAGGCGCTGGGACTGTGCTCTGCTGTGTTCCCACTTGAGCTTGGGGTCAAGGGCTCATGTCCTTCAGAATTCTCCAGCATTTCCTGAATGAGAGGGGGCATCGAGCCGGGAATTTCCATTTTCAAGGTAATTACGCGTTCTGCACCTTTTCGAAAGAGATCATAGAAATCTGGTAGAGATACGGAGTCAAGGTGATAACCAGGGATCAACTTTCATCTACTTTAACAAGGGTGGGTGAAAACCGTGCTACCAGGGCCTCCCAGAGGCTCTCCTAATTTGACACCATTAAAACATTTCCACTTCATCTGCAGAAGAGCAGCAGAGATAGGATGACATACTTAAATGTGACAACTCCACACCTCTGTCAGTTTTGGGAAACAGTATCATTATATATTTACTCGACAAATTTACAAAGAGAAGCTCCTGGTAAGAGACCAGAAAGAGTATATCTTGAAGAGAGACAGTGAAAGGAGAGCAGTTCCCCACAAGTGCAGGCAGGGACCTGAGAAACAGACGTGTGGCGAACGAGATCACCCGCTCGATGTAGCACCGCGCTGCCCAGGAGGGCGGCCACTAGGTACACGCGAGTGTTTACACCCTCTAGGTTAAGTCCCGAAGGAAAAGCGGGCCTCGGCCACCTCAGCCCCACCTCAAGGGCCTGAGAGCCACGTGTGGCTGGCGGCCGCTGGATGATGCGGGTTGCAGATCGCGTCCGCTCCGTTAGCGCTGTCCAGCTAGGTACAGGGAGGGGCGGTGTGAAGTTCCACAGCCTCGCGGGTTTAAAATCAGAGACGGAGGGGACATGGGGATATATGTATATGCAGAGCTGATTCACTTTGTTATACAGCAGCAACTAGCACACCACTGTAAAGCAATTATACTCCAATAAAGATGTTAAAAAATAAAGTAAAATGAGATCAGAGACGTCACAGTGACTGACAGTGGTCAAGACTGGTGACCTGTACACTTAATCCCAGGCTAGGGATGAACTCAGGGTCTCACAGACTCCTAGAAGGAGCTCAGGGCTCAGGAACTGAAACTCCTCGTCAAACACGTTCGCTGTGCTTCTAGGCACTTCTGAAATGTCGAGTTTGTTCCCTGGCTCACCAGGCCTTCAGGGAAGGGGAGTGACAACAGCACGTCTGCTCCAGGGACGCTGCTGAGCCTTCTCGGCAGGAAAGCCCTGCTCTCACACTCAGCTGCCCTGTGGCTCCAGGCACTTCTGTAATTGCTCCAGTTGCCATATTAACTGGAAATCACTAGGCAAAAAATAGTTACACCTCTTAGGAAGGCAAGAATCCCTTTGCTTAGAGGTGCAGAAGTTAAATCTGCCTACACACTGAGAGAACAATGGCCAGACTGATGGAGAGAGATGCACAACCAGTCACGGTCACCCTAAGCACTACTCATTTTTTTCTTGAGGTTTGGGTGTTCAGGAAAAACTGGAATCAAGTTTACACAAACCAGAGCACGTATGGAAAGCTGGAATGAAATGTACAAAACGAGAAAATTAAAATGCCGGTTATATAGTATGCTCTCTTGGAAACAGTTTTTCTGATCACTCAGTCATCTGAATTTTAAAGCTTTCCTAATCTACTGAGATCACTGAGTAGGGTAAGACTTGAGGTTTTACTGTTTTTAAGGGCAGGTACTATTTAATTCCTTTCGATTCCAATGAGAAATGAATTCCAGAATAATAGCAAAAAGGCAGCTACTATCAAACATCCAGTACTATCAAACATGGCAGTACTATCAAACCCCTCCATTAAAACACGGGGTTTTAAAAAGCAATACACCGTGGTCAGGACCGCAAGTCCACCTGGTGGGTGAGGGCAGCGTGGCGGACGTACCTTTAGCACTGATGCTGCGGAGATCTGTGATTTTCATGAGGATCTTTGGAAACATGTGAGGCTTGCTGGGTCGTCTCTTTCTGATATAAATTTTTAGTGCTTCCAGCAATGGTTCTTGTAGCTTATCTACTTTTGTTGGTTCCTCAAGGTCCTGACGGTCTAGATTCCAGGAGTAAGGTATTAAACAATTAGTATCAGGACAGAAAGAGGTACACATTTGCAGGCTAGAGTTTCTGCCCAGTTCCCCTCCCTCCTTGGTTCCACTATATCGTAACCTTATTAATTCGATGGCTCAATCACATAAACAGATCTGAAGATGTGTGAAACTGCCTTAAGCAGTGATACTTGAAAATGACTGTCCACAGTTTGAAGGCTGGTTGCTTTTGTCCCTGGCGGAGAATTACTTCTCATGACCAGGAGGTGTCACTACTCAACTGAGTTAAAGGAAACCTTGAGCAGGATGGTTAAAAAGGCAAGGTCAATCAGCCCCCTAACTGATGCCAGTAACTCGTTAACCACGCATGGTTCGGCCTCCCGTGAGCCAGGAGGGGTCACTGCAAAGAAGAACCATATTTCACCCCAGCCCTCCCAAGGATGGTAGGGGGCCGACACAGTGACTTGTGATCTCAGCCCCTGAAGAGCAAACAGCACATGCCAAGTTCCTGGCTCATCCTAAAAATGTCCCGGGGCAATTTATGTTACAACAGTCTGATCCTACCTTTAAAAAGGCACCTGTGGTAACTGGAGAAATAGCATTTTGGGATTTCAGAGCAGGAAAACCCCAAATGCCTTTATTTAACTTTTAAAAATATGGAAAAATGCAACAAACTCTAAGCATGCATGCCTGGCTTTATCCACATGTCCTTTTCCATGCAAAACAACTCCAAAGAGGAGATGAGGAATTTCCCATAAATCACAAGCGTGAGCTGCTCTTGAGAGTCTTGAGGACTCTCACGAGGGTTTTCTGGGTGGCGGTACCTCCACAGATCAAGCAGATGGCGCTGAGAAGGCCTGTCTCCGTGTCGTCCATCTCCAGAGGCAGAAGCTGGCCGGCGAAGGTGAACACGAGGTCGGTCAGGGGGCCGAACCCGGCGTTGTGCATCTGGGTTCGATTCAGGGTCAGGCCGTCCGAAAACGTCATGGTGTCTTGCTCTGGGGTATACCTGGTGCAGATTCTCAGAATCTGGAAGAAAACAACCACGTCTGCATCATCAAAGCGAGCCTGGCCCGGCGGCCTTCATCGGATCAGGGCAGGAAATCACGGGAAGATTTCCGAGGAGCTCTGGCAGCACACGAGTCTCTGCCCACCCCCCCCTCGGGGGTGAACGTCTGTTCCAGCTCTTCCCTCAAAAGACCACAGAAGTCAAAACATGGCTAAAGTTCTTTAGGGAATAATAAATAGGACACAGAATTTGAGAAATATCTGTTTATGCTAAAAGTAATTCATCTGACTCAAATAAACATTTACTGAGTACCTACTTATGTCCCAGGCACTGTGCCAGGTGCTTATAAAAAGAGGAAGAAGATTCTATTCTTTTTTTTTTTTTTTTTAAAGAGCTTACAGTCTACCAAAAAAGAAGGCCACTATTTACCACTTATTAAATGCCTGGTGTATATCAAGTGTTACACGTGCTCTCCATTCACAACCTTCTGAAGAACTCGGTGAGGTGAATACGTTTCTTATTTTATAGACGAGGGGCCGGAGGCTCAGAAAGGCTAGGCCAGATGCCCAGCACCACACAGCTGAGACGTGGCTGACTCTGATGTATTCCAAGTGGGACTCCTGCTGGGACGCCCCTGATCATGCAGCCCCAGACGACGGTGACCCACGGGGCAGGAGCGGAACAAGCAAGGTGCCAGGGCGCTGGCAGAGGGGGCGCTTGGGCACAGCCGGCAGGAAGCCACGGGCAGGTCCACGGACAGGAGGTGGCCTGTCAGCTCAGCCCGGAAGTCTGGTGGGTTTCTCTGGAAAAGCGGCCTGGGCCTCCTGCCACATCTGCCAGCCCCGCCCGACACGCCCTCGGTCTGTAACCCTGCGGCCCGCGGTCACCGCACCGCCCGCCCAACCCCCAGCGCCTGTCAGGGCTCTGCGCACCCCGCAGCGCTGATCTGCCCAGAGCCGCAGCGCTGATCTGCCCAGAGCCGCAGCGCTGCACCAACCGGGCCTCCACGCTGGACTCTCCCTCACAGGAGGCCTCAGAGCTGCCGAACAAGTTAACCCCGCCTGGACCCAGCAGGCTGGGGGAGCTGAGAATTTCTCCCAGATGCTCATGTGACTGGGTGTGGTCCCCACGGAGGTCAGCCTAGAGGACACTGCCACCAGGGGCTCCAGGCCCTTCCTGTCCCATGGCGTGGCAGAGGGCCGGCCCCTGAGAACGCCCGTGCCCGCTCCCCGTGATCCCACCAGGGCTCCCGAAAGGAGAACTTCTGCCGAATCTTGCATCGTCTCAGGGAAGTGCCGGGGGTTTGGGGCAAGGACGCTTCCGGTGGGGAAGCCCTTGCAATCTGAAGGGCAATGTGGGTGCAGGAGCCTCACGGCCACTGGACCACAGCAACCAGGGAGGGGCCAGGCCGCTGCAGGGAAGGGCCAGATGCTCCCGCGCCGTGGCTCTGTGTCCCCCCAATCCCCGGGAAGACGCAGACAGGCAGGACTCCAGCGTGGACGCCCCGTGGAGGGAGGCCGTGGCGGCCCTGCTGATGAGAAGGTCTGCTGCTGCGCCTTCCCGGTCAGAAGACGTCTGAGAGCAGCAGATGGCCATGAGCACGCCCCACCCAGGGCAGCAACAGCTGATACGGGGCAGATCGCCGACCACACGGGGCCGTGCCTAGTGCTTCTAACCGCGACGTAACTTCTGTGTCAACCCACGAGGCAGACGCTACTGCCACCCCATCCTACAGGCAGGGCACAAACCCCAGCAGCTTGTCCTGGGTCACGTGAGTCCCAGGAGGCATCGCGTGCTTGGGGCCTGTGCTCTCCACCTCTGCTCCCGGCAGCCAGCCTCGGGGCTCCTCAGGCCACCACCCAAGCCCAGGCGTCCCTCTCGGGGAGGTGACCTCTGGCCCTGCCGAGGGCCTCCTGCAGCTCCCAGCCCGGGGGGGGGCTCTTCACAGGACCTACCAGGCTCGCAGCGGCGCGTGCCCAGCGGCCTGGAAAGAGAACGTCGCACAGCCTTCGCGTTCCGTGGGAGGGCTTGGGCGGAACCAGGATCTGCGCTCAGGCTTCGCGTGCCCGGCACGTGGCCCTTTGCAGCCCAGGCGTGAATGCGCGTGGTTATCAAAGCACCACAGAGACTCCTTCCCTGGACGGGACCACCTGCACCTCTCGGACACTTGTCCAGGGACGCCCCCCCCACCCCGGGGCTCAGCCGTTCCCTCTGGGTCCCTCTGGCCGGCCTGTGGCCCTTCACCTTGGTGGCCGACGGGGCCTGAAGCCACGCCAGCGTCAGAGCAGCAGAGGGACCCGGACGTCGTCGGGCACGAGCCTTCGCTCCCTCGGAGGCCCGAGAGCACACGCGTGACCACACGCGTGAAGGTGCCGGCAGAGACTCCCAACCCCGGGCCCAAGGTCCCTCAGCGCCTGGAGAGGCGCCCGGAGCATGGCCTTGGCGGGAGTCACCGCGTGCTCGGCGTTTAGGGGCTCGGAACCTCTACACATGCTTCCAGGTTGGATCAAACAGGCAGCTAACCTCTGCAGTTTCGGGCACGAGCGCCGCGCCCGCCGGGGTGGAAGAGCCGGGTCTGGGGGCGAGGCGACTGCGAGCCGCCCGCGGCTCCCCCGAAACCCGAGCCCAGACGGCAGTGCACGCGGCGCCCACTCCACGTGGCAGGGCTTTCCTCCTCACAAGCTGATAAATACGTGGACTCTGATGAAGCAGTGAAACCCCGTCCTGTTGCCCTTCGCCCTACAAAGTTCAAAGCCAACACCAGGCATAAACGGGCATCCAGCGGGGAGGGCCTGGGGCTGGGCCAGGCCGCCCGGGGGACAAACCCCGGAGCTCCGGCTTGTCACACTAAAGGCAAACGCCAGCAGCCGCTGCCAAGCGCTGCTCCAGGAAAAATCGCCCTTCGTTTGAAAGGAGGGGGTTTGGTCTGGGAGGTGGAGCACGCGGGCCCCACGAGGTGCGTAAGAACAGGCCCAGCCAAGTCGACCCTCCAAAGGAGGGGCGCGGCGGACACACAGAGCCCGCTGATGGGCAAGGCTGACCCTCCTCAGGGCACGACGCCCCTCCCCCGCCCCCAGGGACGCCGAGGGTCGCCCACTGCCTGCCGGGGCCGCGGACCAGGGGGCCGCGGGTCTGAGCACGGGGCGCGGGGCGCAGGGGCTCCGTCCGCTTCTGTCCTTCCGCCTCGGCAGCCGGACCCGCCGCTCAGCACGGTCACCAGGGCGCCTGGGCCTCGCAGCCATCCCCCGGGCGAGCGGTCCTCTCCAGGCCCCGGGACCGCCCCTTCTCCCCGCGGCCCCGCCCCCGCCCGCACCAAAGCCTGTGCGCGGGCCGCTCCCTCGCCCTTCACGCTTCTCCGCTGGCCTGCACGCAGGAGACTCTTCTATTCAGGGCTCAGCTCAATGTCACCTCGTCAGGGAGCAGGGAACACGTGTCCTAAAAACCATTACTTTGTATCACTCCACCCCATTTTTTTCGAAATAGGAAATACAGTGGTTTAAAAATTGAGGCACAGGGCTTCCCTGGTGGCGCAGTGGTTGAGAATCTGCCTGCCAATGCAGGGGACACGGGTTCAAGCCCTGGTCTGGGAAGATCCCACATGCCACGGGGCAACTAAGCCCGTGAGCCACAACTACTGAGCCTGCGCGTCTGGAGCCTGTGCTCCGCAACAAGAGAGGCCGTGATAGTGAGAGGCCCGTGCACCGCGATGAAGAGTGGCCCCCGCTTGCCGCGACTAGAGAAAGCCCTCGCACAGAAACGAAGACTCAACACAGCCAAAAATAAATAAATAAATAAATAAATAAAACACATTTAAAAACAAACAAAAATTGAGGCACAACACGTGTGGTGGTTTTAACACATTCTCTGCTCGCACTCCCTCTGGGGAGCAGAGCTTCAGTCTCCTCCCCTGGAGACGGGGCTGGACCAGCACCTGACCCGCAGGCAGGATGCAGGGCAGTGAGGGCAGGTCAAAAGGCCACAAGGCCACGGGAGGCATGGCCCCGCTTGCCTGCTCTCCCCAATCTCCTGTCCTGGGGAGGCTGGCTGACGTGTCACTGGGACGTGCACGTAGCCCCCGGGGAGGTCCATGCGGCCAGGAGCCTAGCTCTCCGGTCAACAGTGGCACCAGCCTGCCGGGCAGGTGTGCTGAGCCGGCCCGGAAGCAGCCCATCTAGCCCCAGTCAGGCCTTCAGATGAGGCGGCCTGCAATGTCGCCACGGCAACCTTGGAAAGCCCCTGGCAGACCCACCCGGCTCGTGGCCAGCAAGGAACTGTGTAACACTGTTTTAAGTGGCTCAGTTTGGGGCAGCCTGCTACACGGCAATAGGTCACTAACACAACGTACTTGCTGCAGGTCGTGTGCACAGCCTGACACACACAAAACTGGATGTATTCCCCAAGTGGGTGCCGGCGTGAGCATCACCAGATCACAGCACCCACAGTTCTGGCGTCCACAGGCACCCTTGGCCTTTCCCGATGAACCCTCCTCCCCAAGAGGCACCATTATCTTAACTTGTGTTCCTATCAATTAGTTCCGCCTGAACTTGAACTTTGGGTGAATTGAATCACAGTCTAGTCTGGCTTCTGTTCCCTCCACGTGGCGGCTGGGAGATTCCCCGTGCTGGCTCGTGGGGCAGGCACCTTTTTCATTGCTGTGTGATATTCCACAACCGATCCCTCGCCCTGCTTTACGTTCCTCATAGCAGCTTTGTTCTCTGAGCTTACGGATCCCCCCTCCCCCCCCCCCCCCCAGGAGATGAGCTTCTAGCAGGAGACCACTCTTTATCTGTCCTGCCCCTTGCTGTTTCCTTGGCACCTAAGGCAGGGTGGTCCACACAGCAGGTGATGAATGAATACTTACCCACTTATTAAGGAAATCCCCTGAAAGGGGCTTACACAATCCAGAGATTTCTAAATTTTTCAGCGAAGGAGAAAACTCCAGTCGCTCACCGATCTTGTTCTCTTTATTAACTGTGTTTGGCAATCTGGGGGCAGGTCCTGATCTGATTTGACTGTTTACCCTCCAGTGCTTGTGGGAATGTTGATGTGCCATAATAATACCAACTGCATACACAGAGCTGTGCCTGGTCGTCTTCCCCGGCAGTACATGTACCTGCAGCGATGACCACGTGGGAACAAGGTGTCTCCCCAGGGGACCTGCCACCAGCCTGCCATTCCTGAGAAGGAAACGCATGTGCTAGGAGCACAACTCTCCTCGCTGTACAGCTTCTGAGACCACTGCTCAGGGAGCCACTGCTTACATGTTACGGGAAGTATGCTGACTTAAATTTAACAATAAATACATTGCTAGAGCCCGGGTTCCTGGCCGCTGGCTTGGCCCTGCGGCTCCCCGCCTGCCCCCTGTGCCTGAGCAGTTATTTAAGAGTTGGCTGGAGACAAGATGGTGGAGTAGAAGGGCCTGAGCTCACCTCCTCTCATGAAAACTCCAAAATCACAACTAACTGCTGAACAACCAGTTACAAACCCATTGACCAAACAGACTGGAAACTACCAAAAAAAGATATTCTACACCCAGAGACAGACGAAACCACAACGAGACAGTAGGAGGGGCACTTTCACGATATAATCAACTCCCATAACTGTTGGGGGGGGGGGCGACACACAAATTGGAAAATAATTATTTCGCAGAGGTTCTCCCAGAGGAGTGAGAGTTCTGAGCCCCATGTCAGGCTCCCCAGCCTGGGGGTCTCGCATCAGGAGGAGGAGCCCCAGAGCATCTGGCTTTCAAGGCCAGTGGGGCTTGAATGCAGGAGTTCCACAGGACTGAGGGAAACAGTGGCTCCACTCTTGGAGGGCACACACAAGGCTTCACGTGCACTAGGGCCCAGGACAAAGCAGTGCCTCCGTAAGAGCCTGGATCAGACCGACCTGCAGGTCTTGGAGGGTCTCTTGAGGAGGAGGGGGTCGGGTGTGGCTCAATGTGGGGAAAAGGACACTGGTGACAGAGGTACTGGGAATATTCATCAGCGTGAGCTCTCCTGGAGGCCGCCATTTTGGCAGAGACCTGGCCCCACCCAACAGCCTGGAGGCTCCAGTGCTGGGATGCCTCAGGCCAAACAACAAGCAAAACAGGAACACAGCCCCACCCATCAGCAGATAGGCTGCCTAAAGTCACCCTGAGCCCACTGATGCCTCTAGACACGCCCCTTGACACGGCCCTGCCCACCAGAGGGACAAGACCCAGCCCCACCCACCAGAATGCAGGCACCGGTCCCTCCCACCAGGAAGCCTGCACAAGCCCCTGGACCAACCTTACCCACCAGGGGGCAGACACTAGAAGCAGGAGGAGCTACTATCCTGCAGCCTGAGAAACAGAGAACAAACACAGAAAGTTAAGACAAAATGAGATGGCAGAGGAATATGTCCCAGACGAGAGAACAAGATAAAACCCCAGAAGAACAACTAAGTGAGGTACAGACAGCTAATCTTCCTGAAAATGAATTCAGAGTAATGATGGAAAAGATGATCTAAGATCTCAGGAAAAAAATGGAGACACAGACTGGTGAGCTACAAGAAATGTTTACAAAGAACCAGAAAATTTAAAAAACAAACAGAGATGAACAGTACAATACCGAAATGAAAAATACACTAAGATGAACCAATAGCAGAATGACTGAGGCAGAAGAATGAATAAGTGACCTGGAAAACAGAATAGTGGAAATCACTGCCGTGGAACAGAATAAAGAATGAAAAGAAATGAGGACAGTCTAAGTGACCTCTGGGACAACTTTAAATGTGCCAACATTCACATTATAGGGGTCTCAGAAGGAGAAAAGAGAGAGAAGGGCCTGAAAAAATATTTAAGAGGTAATACCTGAAAACTTCCCTAACATGAGAAAGGAAGCACCCACTCAAGTCCAGGAAGCACAGAGAGTCCCAGGCAGGATAAACCCAAGGAGCAACACACCGAGACACATACTAATCAAACTGACAAAAATTAAAGACAAAGAGAAAATATTAAAAGCAACAAGGGAAAAGCAACAAATAACATACAAGGGAATCCCCATAAGGTTATCACCTGACTTTCCAGCAGAAACTGTGCAGGCCACAAGGGGGGCGGAGGGGCATGATATATTTAAAGTGATGAAAGGGAAAAACCTACAATCAAGAATACTTTACCCAGCAAGGCTCTCATTCAGATTTGATGGAGAAATCAAAAGCTTTACAGACAGGCAAAAGCTAAGAGAACTCAGCACCACCAGACCAGCACTGCAACAAATGCTGAAAGAACTTCTCTAGGCGGAAAAGACCACAACTAGAAACAAGAAAATTAGGAATGGAAAAGCTCACCTGTGTAAAGGCAAACATACAGTAAAGGTAGGAAATCATCCACACACAAATATGATATCAAAACCAGCAATCGTGAGAAGAGCACAAATGCAGGATATTGGAAATGCACTGAAATGAAAAGACCAGCAACTTAAAACAATCTTGTTTATATATAGACAACTACATTAAAACCTCACGGTTAACTGCAAACCGAAAATCTACAACAGATACACACACAAAAAAGAAAAAGGAATCCAAACACAACACTAAAGTTAGTCATCAAATCACAAGAGAACAAAGAGGAAGGGAAGAAAAAAAGACATACAAAAACAAATCCAAAACAAGTAACAAAGTAGCAAAAAGAACATACATATTGTTAATTACCTTAAACATAAACGGATTAAATGCTCCAACCAAAAGACACAGATTGGCTGAATGGTTACAAAAACAAGACCCATATATATACTGTCTACAAAGGCCCACCTTCAGATCTAGGGACACATACAGACTGAAAGTGAGGGAATGGAAAAAGGTATTCCATGAGAATGGAAATCAAAAGAAAGCTGGAGTAGCTATACTCATATCAGATAAAACAGACTTTCAAATAAAGACTGTTATGAGAGGGACTTCCCTGGTGGCGCAGTGGTTAAGAGTCCACCTGGCGATGCAGGGGACATGGGTTCGAGCCCTGGTCTGGGAAGATCCCACATGCCACGGAGCAACTAAGCCCGTGCGCCACAACTACTGAGCCTGCACTGTAGAGCCCGTGAGCCACAACTACTAACCCACCTGCTGCAACTACTGAAGCCCGTGCGCCTAGAGCCTGTGCTCTGCAACAAGACGAAGCCACCGCAATGAGAAGCCTGCACACCACAACGAAGAGTAGCCCCCGCTCGCCACAACTAGAGAAAGCCTGCGCGCAACAACGAAGACCCAATGCAGCCAAAAATAAATCAATAAAATAAATTTATATAAAAAAAAGAATATTACAAGAGACAAAAAAAGACACTACGTAATGATCAAGGGATCAATCCAAGAAGACGATATAACAATTGTAAATATATATGCACCAAACATTAAGAGCACCTCAATATATAAGGCTAACAGCCACAAAGGGAGAAATTGACAGTAACACAATAATAGTGGGAGACCATAACACCCCAGTTTCAGCAATGGACAGATCATCTAGACAGAAAAGCAATAAGGAAACACAGGCCTTAAATGACACTTTAGACCAGATGGACTTAATTGATATTTAGAGAGCATTTCATCCAAAAGCAGAATACACATTTTTCTCATGTGCACATGGAACATTCTCCAGGACTGACCACATGCTGGGCCACAAAGCAAGCCTCGGTGAATTTAAGATAACTGAAATTGTATAAAGCATCTTTTCCGAGCACAGTGCTATGAGATTAGAAATCAATTCCAAGAAAAAAAACTGTAAAAAAACACAAACACATGGAGACTAAACAGTATGCTATTAAACAACCAATGGATCACTGAAGAAATGAAAGAGAAAATCAAAAATATCTAGAGACAAATGAAAACAAAAGCATAACAATCCAAAACCTATGGGATGCAACAAAAGCAGTTCTAAGAGGGAATTTTATAGCTATATAATCTTACCTCAGGAAATAAGAAAAATTTCAAATAAAAACTTAACCCTACACCTAAAGCAATTAGAGCAAATAAAGAACAAACAAAACCCTAAGTTAGTAGATGGAAAGAAATCATAAAGATCAGAGCAGAAATAAATGAAATAGAGATGAAGAAAACAACAGAAAAGATCAATGAAGCTAAAAGCTGGCTATCTGAAAAGATAAACAAAACTGATAAACCTTTAGCCAGTCTCATCAAAAAGGGAGAGGGTTCAAATCAATAAAATTAGAAATGAGAAAGGAGAAGTTACAATGGACACCACAGAAATACAAACGATCATAAGAGACTACTGCAAGCCGACTGTATGCCAATAAAGTGGGCAACCTGGAAGAAATGGACAAATTCTTAGAAAGGTTCAATCTCCCAAGACTGAACCAGGAAGAAATAGGAAATATGAACAGACCAATCAAAAGTACTGAAATTGAAACTGTGATTAAAAAACTCCCAACAAACAGAAGTCCAGGACCAGACGGCTGCACAAGTGAATTCTACTAAACATTCAGAGCAGAGTTAACACCTACCCTTCTGAAACTGTTCCAAAAAATTGCAGAGGAAGGAACACTCCCCAACTCATTCTATGAGGCCACCAATCACCCTGATACCAAAACCAGACAAAGATACCACCAAAAGAAAAAAATTACAGGCCAGAATCACTGATAAACATAGATGCAAAAATCCTCAACAAAATACTAGCAAACCATACACCATGATCAAGTGGGATTTATCCCAAGGATGCAACAAGGATTCTTCAATATCCGCAAATCAATCAGTGTGATACACCATACTAACAAACAAGAATAAAATCCATACGATCATCTTAACAGATGCAGAAAAAGCTTTTGACAAAATTCAACACCCATTTATGACAAAAACTCTGCAGAAAGTGGGCAGAGAGGGAACCTACCTCAACATAATAAAGGCCATATATGACAAAACCACAGCAAACATCACTCTCAATGGTGAAAAGTTGAAAGCACTTCCTCTAAGATCAGGAACAAGACAAGGCTGTCCACTCTCGCCACTTTTATTCAACACAGTTTTGGAAGTCCTAGCCACGACTATCAGAGAAGAAAAAGAAATAAAAGGAATCCACATTGCAAAAGAAAGTTAAACTGTCACTGTTTGCAGATGACATGATACTACACATAAAAAATCCTAAAGAGGTTACCAGAAAACTCCTAGAGCTCATCAATGAATCTGGTAAGGTTGCAGGATACAAAATTAATACACAGAAATCTCTTGCATTTCTTAAGAACGGAAGATCAGAAAGAGAAATTAAGGAAACGATCCCACTTATTGTTGCAATAAAAAAGAATAAAATATCTAGGAATAAACCTACCTAAGGAGGCAAAAGACCTGTACCCTGAAAACTATAAGACACAGATGAACAAAATTGAAGATGACACAAACAGATGGAAAGATACACCATGTTCTTGGATTGGAAGAATCAATACTGTCAAAATGAATATACTACCCAAGGCAATCTACAGATTCAACCCAATCCCTATTAAATTACCAATGGCATGTTTCACAGAACTACAACAAAAAAAAAATCTTAAAATTTGTATGGAAACACATAAGACCCCGAATGGCCAAAGCAATCCTGAGAAAGAAAAATGGAGCTGGAAGAATCAGGCTCCCTGTCCTCAGACTATACTACAAAGCTACAGTAATCAAGACAATATGGTAATGGCACAAAATCAGAAATATAGATCAATGGAACAGGATAGAAAGCACAGAAATCAACCCATGCTCCTATGGTCAATTAATCTATGACAAAGGAGGCAAGACTATATGATGGAGAAAAGACAGTCTCTTCAATAAGCGGTGCTGGGAAAACTGAACAGCTACATGTCAAAGAATGAAATTAGAACACTCCCCAACACCATACACAAAAATAAACTCAAAATGGATTAAAGACCTAAATGTAAGACCAGATACTATAAAACTCTTAGAGGAAAACATAGGAAGAGCACGCTTGGACATAAATCACAGCAATATCTTTTTGGATCCACTTCCTAGTGTAATGAAAATAAAAATAAAAATAAACAAATGGGACCTAACTAAATTTAAAAGCTTTTGCACAGCAAAGGAAACCATAAACAAAACAAAAAAACCATTTTCTCCCACAGAATGGGAGAAAATATTTGCAATCAAAGTGACCGACAAGGGGTTAATCTGCAAAATATACAAACAGCGCAGGCAGCTCAATATCAAAAAAACAACAGAATAAAAAAATGAGAAAACCTAAATAGACATTTCTTCCAAAAGACATACAGATGGCCAAAAAGCACATGAAAAGATGCTCAACATCACTAATTATTAGAGAAATGCAAATCAAATTACAATGAGATATCACCTCACACCGGTCAGAATGGCCATCATCAAAAAGTCTACAAACAATAAATGCTGCAGAGGGTGTGGAGAAAAGGGAACCCTCTTGCACTGTTGGTGGGAATGTAAACTGATACAGCCACTATGGAGAACAGTATGCAGGTTCCTTAAAAAACTAAAAATAGAACTACCATATGACCCAGCAACCCCACTCCTAGGTGTATATCCTCAGAAAACTACCGTTTAAAAAGATGCATGCACCCCTATGTTCATAGCAGCACTATTTACAATAGCCAGGACATGGAAACAACCTAAATGTCCAACGACAGAGGAATGGATAAAGAAGATGTGGTACATACATACAGTGGAATATTACTCAGCAGAAAAAGGAATGAAATAATGCCATTTGCAGCAACATGATGCACCTAGAGATTATAGACTATACTTACTAAATGAAGCAAGTCACACAGAAAAAGACAAGTATCATATGATATCACTTAAATGTGGAATCTAAAAAAAATGATACAAATGAACCTATTTACAGAACAGAAACAAGACTCACAGACTTCGAAAACAAACTTATGGTTACCAAAGGGGAAAGGTGGGGGAAAGGATAAATTAGTAGGAGTTTGGTAGTAACATATACACACTACTATATATAAAATAGATAATCAACAAGGACCTACTGTATAGCACAGGGAATTCTACTCAATATTCTGTAATGACCTATATGGGAAAAGAATCTGAGAAAGAGTGGATAGATATATATGTATAACTGTACACCTGAAACTAACACATGGTAAATCAACTGTACTCCAATATAAAATAAAACATCAAAAAAAAATTTTAGTAATATATTTTAGTTAACCTAACAGATCCAACCTACTGTTTTAACAACATCAAGAATCACCAAGGAGATATTTCGTATTATTAAACACGAAGTCTGAAACCACGTACTTCCTTTACCACCACAGCACGCAGACCGGCTGCACTCCAGCACAGCCCCAGACAGCGGCGTGTGGGCGTCTGTGTACACACCTACACGTGCAGACACACATGTCCATGAACGTGCACAGAGACGCTCTGGGCTTAGCGGCGACGATGGTGGCGAGGAGGAGGATGGCGGCTACGGTAAAGGAGCTCTTCCTAGGTGCCAGGTACTGAGCCAAGTGCTTCCCGTGCACTAACCCCATCCGCTGTCCCTTACTGGGGAGGAGCTACCGTCACACCCACTTCAGCGGGGCTGCTCGGAGGGGCAGAGCCGGGGTGTGAGCTCGGGAGTCCGGTCCCAGCACGCCCACCTCGCAGGGACTGCTCAGTACCCCGAGGCCGGCAGGCTGTGGCTTTTCTCACAGGGACCCTGGATCCTGCAACAGCACAGGCAGCTGGGCCTCCGAGAGCAGAGCTGGCCCCTCTCAGACCAGGGTCCTGTCTCCACCGAGTCCCTGGGGGGACAGGTTCACGCAGGAACAGCCCTCCCTGGCGGGGCCCCAGGGCCACAGATGGTGCTGGAAGCCCGGCAGGGCAGTCACCGCTGCGTGGCCAGGAGCGAGGCACGGGTGGATGGCGGAGGGGAGGGCGGGCGGACCCCTTGGGACTGTCAACCAGACCCGCCCCCGCCCAGGCCTCCTCGGCCTGTCCTGCAGGAGACACAGCACAGGCGCTGGTGGCCACGGGGGCCGCACGCGGCCAGGCCTGGTGACCCGGGACTTTCCTTCCTAGGGGCTGAGCACAGCTGCAGCCCGTGTGCGCCCACCCTTGCGCCTCGCGGGCCCACTCCTGCCACACGCCCGTGGCTTCGCTGAGAAGCCACCTCTACCGTCAGCCAGTTGATATCCTCACTCAAGAGATGCTCTTTGACGTTGTGCATTTTTCAGGATCTTGTGCCTTTGCTACAAATTTTTGGACATGAACTTGTCTGGGGCCAAATAAGTGTTCCTTCTGCCTGTCTCATCTGACTGCAGATCCTGCCCTGCCCCCGCTAGGGCTTCTCCCCTCTGCACGCCGACCCCACACTGCACCCTGAGAGGCCAGTGGGAGCAGTGGAAAGGTCTCCCGACTCCCGGCCCAGAGCCCGGACTCCGCCCTGCGTGCCCTGCCGACCCCGTCCCTGCTTTCACTGCCGAGCCCCCCACCTGATCCACGCTCCACCAGGGCCGCGTGAGCCCGCAGAAGGGCCTCCCCTGGTTGACTCGCATTCCTATCGTACACACGGGTACACTGAGGCCAGGAGGGGTCACGGAAAGTGGCTCCTGTCCTTCCCAAGTCCCCCGAGGGCAAAGGGAGGAGGACTGCCGGGTTCCGAGTCAGCGAGAGACGCGGGGAGACGGCTGCTGGGGCCCGAGCGGGGCCCCGATCCCTGCACCGCTGCCGCTGCGGCAACACGGCCCTCCCCACCCGAGGCCCTCGCAGCGTCCTCTCACCCGTCCTCTCCCGAAGGGCCGCAGGGGAGGGAGTCACGAACGGCCGCCACCTGGCAACCAGACAAAAGGAGGACCAAGAAGCAGGCACAGGCCACAGCCAGAGCGTCGGGAGGTCCCAGGCCCCGCGGTGGCCGTGCGGCACAGGCTCAGGACCCCACGGTCGCGGTGCTGCCACGTGGCAGCGTCCAGCGGCTCAGGTGAAACTCGCGCTCGGCACTCGTGAGGACACACCGGCGCCCCGTCGTTCACTGCTCCCAGAACTCATCCCTACATCGTGACCCACGGGCAAGCTGCCCCTCACGCTGGGGGCCGGGCGGGCTCTGTCCCCAGGCCCAGTCCCTGCTTGTGCTTCTAGGGCCTCAGAGCTGCAATGCCTCTCGTGCCACTGGCGTGCGGCCCAGCACTCAGGTGACTCACCTGGTCTGCAGCTCCTCCTGTAAAACGGCTGAGTCTCCACCCCCAGCCCACCCTGTCACGTGCGGCTCAGATGAGCTGAGGTTTGCAAACTCGACAGCGTGTGGGTACGTGACACATTTTGGTTTTTTGGGTTTTTTTGGCCGTGTGGCTTGCAGGATGTTAGCTCCCCAAGCAGGGATGGAACCCGTGCCCCCCGCAGTGGAAGAATAGAGTCCTAACCACTGGACCGCCAGGGCAGTCCCAGTATGTGACAGATTAATTCTGCTCTGATGTTTCATGTTTTCTGAATGTTCCTAGGTCCATCCAAGACCCTCCGATTTCATGAGAAGAAAAGTATCACAGATACTCTCGGGGCCCCCGGCCCCTGTAGGTTACAGAGTCGCCGTTACCACTCCTCCTAAGACCCGGCTCCCAGGGAAAAGACACACAAACATTCGCGCTTCCTGCGCAACTGCCCCATCCTGAGCCCCCTCTCCTCCCGAGAGGGACGGTGGCAGGCGTGCGTGCGTGTCTCTAATTACAGTTCCTGTATTTGCTTTGCAGAACTGTTTATACCCAAAGCTATGAAGGACGTAATAAAAAGAAAAACCTACGCTTTTAAAGCACCTCAAAAGCTCATCTTACCTTCCCTACTACGTTCTGACCCATCCGTGGGGGCTGCCCCCCACCTCCTCCAGAGGCCCAGCACACACTTGCCCAGGCGGGACACGCCCCTGCCACCTCTAATGCTTCCTCGCCCGGGGAAACCAGCCCAGCCGCCCGATGACACCGGCACTGGGGCCGAGGCCTGCAGAGGCCGGGCTGGGACAGGCCTCACCCCTCCAGGGCCCTGGAGCCACAGTGTGGCACTGAAGGGCTTTGGGGCCCTTTCCCAGGCCACGCAGAGGGGCGCCCACACTGGGGAGAGAATACGAAGCTTCTGTCCAGCTCCGGGGAAGCCTCTGGCCATCGGGCAGCAGCAGGAGAGGCTAGGGACCCGGAGTGCCTCAACCCCTCCTCCCTGCCCACCCCGATGGCGGGCTCAGGCCACGTACCAGGATGTCCAAACAGGCTGCCTTCAGCAGGGTGATTTGGTCTGCGATGGTCAAGCCGGTGAAGCCGGGCAGACGTTTAGCAAACTCCACGATCTTAATAATGCACTTGGTAGCCAGTTCACTGAATTTGTCCCAGAGGCCCAGGTCCAGTCGGACTCGATGGTCGGCACTGGAATTCTACGAGGGAGAGAAAACACCGTCAGGGGTAGTTGCGGGAAGCCGAGCGGAAGGCAGAGAACCGAACACGTTTCCCATCAAACGTGAGGACAATTCACTCTTCACAGGGAGCCTCCGGAAGGTGGGGGAGAGTTGACCTTTCAGCTTAGCGTCATTTTTAAAAAATGCTCAAAATCTTATCCCTGTACCGCTGGATAATCGAGTAAGAGATGTGGGAATCTCTCTTCGGCAATCACTCCCGCTAGTAAATGAAGTAAACGGTAGGCGGAGGAGCCACCGCTGTGTAACCCTGATGGACTAGTGGCTCTACCCGACTCAGGAAAGCCGAGACGAACCGTGGGAGGAGAGGCCCTTCCGGAGATGCTGGATCCAGCCACGCCTGACCCACACCAAGATTTTATGTTTTAGTCTGAGTCGGTTTGAGTTTGGTTTCTATCACCTGCAACAGGAAGAATTCTAACTAACGTTCAGTTACAGCTTGAGATGGTTTAGGTGTGAGAGCTTCACGTTCTCCACCAAAGAGCTGTCACGACGTAGAGAAGGGGGCCACCTCCGCGGCCACCATCGCCTCCCGCCTGGATTAGCTCCTCACGGGTCTTCCTCACTCTACCCTGACCTCCTCACGGTCTGTTCCTTTACCAGAGGAATAAAGGGATCCTTTAAAAACACAAGTCAGAGCAAGTCACTGTGCTGCTCAAAATTTGCAGCGATCTCTCACCTCGCTCAGACGGAAAGGCAAAGTCCCCCCCACGGCCTGCAAGGCCGGCCCGCTCTCTCGCGTCTCCCCCGGCTCCACAGGCCCTGCTGTCCCACGGCCTGCTCTGCCCGCAGACACACCCCTCATTCCTTCCCTGCTGGGCAAACTTGAGCCCCGGCCCGACTGCTCTGTGGACTCTATACCTGCTCTGCGGTCCCAGGCCTCAGCCCCCGACGCACACTCTCGTTTACTTCCTGCCTCACTGTCACTGCCACGTCCTCAGTGTCCAGAACGGCGGCCGGTACACAGCAGGGGCTCAAAACGTTTGTTGAGTGAATGAGTGAGTGAATGAGGCTTCCATGAGTCTATGCTCGTGTAGGATGTCTCAGGGCAACCACCACACGAGGACGAGGCTGCCCTGGGCCGCGGCCTCTGGCGGCCCTGGGGGAGCCGGACGTGCAGCAACTGGCAAGGTCGAGGCTAGCGCTTGGGTCCCTGACACCCGGGGATACACCCACGGAGTCTGTAAAATGAGCTGTGTTGTTAAGGTCGGCGGGGAAGCTGGAAAGGGAAGTTTGCATACGGGGTGGCACAGAGGCCCTAACACAGGTGGAGGCTGGCCGCCCCCGTGGCGCTCCTGCGGGAAGGGCCAGCGTCCCGCCCGTCACTTCACCCCATCCGTCCCCAAGGACCTGGGGACACGGCACACCCGGAGGAGCTTGAGGCCAAGCGTGCGGCCACTGGGTCTGTAATTCCACGTAACCGTCGGCTCGCCTGGTTTGTGGGAAGACGACGCAGGAGGGGAGGGGCACAGAGGAGAGCGGACAGCAGGAAGTCATCTCACCACAGCGCCCATCCGCTGCCCGGCCCAGCACGTGGGAACGGAGCCTCCGCCAGCCTCGTACGAGGAGACGTCATCACGCACCGGGCCCGCCATCCTCCTGTTAAAAGTAACGCACAGCCGTCTCAACGGCATGTGAATCTAACCCACCACCATGCAAACTGAAGGGAAGAGGCAGCTGAGAAGACACAGAATAACCTGGCGTCTTATCGTTCCGGTTGCTGGACTCACACGGCATGAGCTTTAAAATGGCTTATACGCTATCCTCCAGCGCAGACAGCGCACAGCTCGGCCCGTCTGCGGAGAGTGGAGGCGGTTAGGGGGGCGCTGGGTGGGGGCCGATCCCGAAACCAGGAGAGGGGGAGAAAGGGAAAGGCCCAGGCTGGGAGGGGCCTCGCCGGCAGCTCAGGGGAGCGGAACCACAGCAGAGGGGCAGAGGCAGCTGCTGCCTCTCCCCCCAGGGTCCCCCGGCCCCCCTGAGCAGTGGCGAAGCCCAACCCCACCATGAGATCCAGTTAAAGGGCCATCTTGGTCAAGCAAACGGACCCCTTCCCGCCTCCGTGCGCTTCTCTGCTGCTTCTCTGACTGGCGGTACTTCCAGAGCGAGGCCCATAAATGGAGGTGGAATCGCGGTGTCTTTCCGCCCGTCTGCGGCAGCTGCGGGCACTACAGTGCTTCAGCCAGGGCTGCTTGTCCTCCTTCTCAGCCGAGGAGGAAACACAGAAAGTCTTAAAAGGAACGAGGAGCTAAGGTTCCCGGGGTGGCTGGAACACCCGGGGGCCCGGGTCCGGAGTCTCTGCCCCCCGGCCGTCCTGAGAAGCTGATGTCCTTTCAAGCTCCACCTGTAGAATGCTCCCGGCGTCCACGGCCCACTTCTCCACTGGGCACGCTTCTCGTGGAACAAGCCTTCCTGTGGGGCTCACCGGGAGCCAGGCCCTGTTCTAAGCTTTATGGTTAACTCCCTCTAGTTCTCAGGATGCCCTCACCTGGCAGCTGCGTCACTGCCCACTGGCCAGCACAGAGGCAGCTCGTGCTGCGGCCCTGGGCCCACCCACCCTCTCGGGGCACCGCACGGCCTGAACTGTATCTGCGGAAGCCTGTCCCCTGGCGAGAAACCCCAGAGGCTGAAAGACAGGAAGAGGATGTGACGCGCGGGCTGGCATCCGCGGTCCACAGACACACGCCAACTACCAGCTGGGCAGGTCCATCCGCAGGAGGACGACACACAGAGGCCCCAACGCACACGCCACGTGGGACTGAGACCCGGACGCTTCTAACCATGTGGCAACCGCCCTGCCACTGAGGGGGAGAGACAGGGACGGGGCAGGGGGCGGGGCTCTGAGGGCCCCCAAGTGTTTCCCGGACGTCTAGCTAGAAGCGAGGGAGATGGTGCAGGACTTCCCTGAAGCTAATGTTTCAGGGGTGCTCCTGGACCCCTCCCCACCCCGCCTAAGATGCCTGGGCCGGGACAGGAGCCGGAGGGGCCCCTCCGGACAGCCGGGTGGTCTCCGAATGCAGCGGCCTTGGTGGAGGGCGGGGTGTGGCCTGGGGGCCCCAGCTGCAAGATGGTGTCCAGCGTTCCACATGCTAGATTCGGGGTGGCTTCCTGATCCTGTGGGCGGTCCTTCTCCTGGTGGAGTAAGGGCTCCTCACGTCTCCACAGCCCCACCTCCCGAGCCCTCGGAGGGCAGCCCGGGTCCCGCAGGGCCTGCGAGGGGGTGAACGGCCGCACACAGCGGGAAGCGGGAGCAGATAGCCCAGGCGGGGCCGTGCCCCCGGGAGACTGCCTTGCTGTCCCAGCCACACTTACGCTGCCAGGACCGGGCATGTGGCTCCAAAAAATGACACAGCGTTGATACAGAGTCAGGAGGAGGGGACCTGTGCGTTCCGTATGTCTCTGGGCCAGAAACAGTACAAGGCGCGCTGGATGTTTCCCTCATCTACCCTCTCCGGCAGCCCCACGAGGGAGTCATAGCTCCGACTCCCGTTACACAGATGAGGAGCGGGGCTCCAACGAGGACTCCAAGGTCACGGAGCTCCCAAGCAGCACAGGCAAGATCTGAACCTGGGCCTAGGAAGCCCTAAAGCCTGGATGCCAGGGTCACGGTCGCTGCGGAAGCAGACCAAACACCCCCAGGGCTGGGCTGTGTACTCTTTGAGAGCGCATCATCCGCAGCCCACCCTGGTCCCCAGACGTCCCCACCCCCCGGCCCCTTGCTTTTCAGGAAGCTCACTGGTCAGAAGCGCCAAGGAGCCCGGCGCTGAGCCTGCAGGTGAGCAAGCACCCTGTCCCCCCCCAGGCCCAGGCGCGGAGGGTGGGTGCTGGCTTCCTGGGTCCTGACCAGGGTCCCAAATCGACCCTCATCAGGAAGAAAAAGCAGCTACTCCTTCAAGGATCCGTAGGCGGGCAGCTAGCTGCCTTTCTAACTGCTCCCTGCCCACTTATTCCAAAGCCACCTGACAGGGATGCCAGCCGGGCAAAGGCACCGAAGTCCCCTCGCAGTGGAAGCAGCTGCCCGTCGGCAAGCCCCTTATGGAAAGCGCTCGCCCCATGGCCAAGGGCCTGCAAAGGATGCGTCACGCTGCTGCTCTTTATTTACACCTGCGCCTACTTCCCGAAAGGACTGCAAGTTGCTTACGATAAAAACAGAGCTTGATCTGTGCACAGAGAGAAGGGCTGGAGGGAGGAGCAGCGCCTGCAGGGCGCCAGGCCGCCCCGTGGTCAGGGGTCGTCCCCCGGAGATGGCACGTGTGCGGCCACTTTCCCTGCTGGATCCAAAGAGGCGCACAAAGTCCCTGCCTAGCGCTTAGGACTCAGGGCCCTCACTGGGGACCGAGGGGGCAGGGAAGGGGCGCTGGTGGCTCTCGGTGAAGCCCCGCCTGGGGCTGGGAGCAGACGCTGAGACTAGCATTCCAACGCGAGCAGCTTATGTGGGCAGAGATCCTGGGAAGCACTGGGAGAGGAGTGGGGGAGGGCCGGGGGCACCGGGCCTCCACCTTGTTGGGGAGCTTTGGGAGCCGTCGGGCCGGGGCTGCTCCCAGGAGTGTCGACGCCGCCCCCCTCCGCCCCCCTGTGAACCACGCTGCCCCACAGGCGCAAAAAGCCTCGAGGCAGCGTCGTGGGGTTGCAGAATGAGCCACAGGGATGCGGGATGCCGGCAGGGCCCTGACAGAGGCAGGGCAGCGGCCCCACTGGCCTGGAAGCAGGTGAAATCAGACCTCGGGCACAAAGAGAATCCAAAAGGAGAGGCTCTCGGATTCTGCCAGGTGGCCTGGGGGAGGGAAGGTGGGGAAGGGCCCAGAGAGGCCAACCAAAGTCCCTGGCTGTGCTGACCCGCAGAGGGACGACGGTCCCAAGGGGGCACTTTGGTCCCAGGTCGCACCAGGGCGTGTGTACTTGTGTTTGCCCTGCCCTCCTCCGGACCAGAGTGGTGGCCACTTCACCTGGTGACCAGGTGAGGCAGAGTCTGGGGCACGGACGAGGCCACCCTGACACCCCAACCCGGGGAAGAGGGTCAGGGCCCCAGGGGGGCAGCAAATGACCCCACGGGTTGTCTCTCACCGCGGGACCTGGCTTACAAGTTTCCATCTCCAGGAAGCCCTCCCTGCTGGGACTGTTCTCTTTTACTCTGTCTTCTGGAGGGAAAGTTGATTTATCCCTGGGTAACAGCCCCGTCCTCCTAGCTAGACGCCTGGTGTCCCCCGTCTCCACCCTGCCTTGTCACCCACCCTCCTGAGACACAGTGTGCCATGTGGGGTTAGAAGAGCTGCCCCGGAGTCAGACTGCCCATGTCCAAGGATACCCGCTGGCTACGGGGCGTGGGGAAAGTGACTTATTCCTCTGTCATACGGGGCGCTGCACCCGCCTCGCGTTGGCTCCGTAAGGAGTCAAAAGAATTCACACAGCGAGAGTACTTAGCACGGCCCCTGGTACGGAGGAAACGCTCAGTGAGTACTGGCTGTAATAATGATGACCGTAACAACAATAAACACACCTGATCACAAATTGTCTACTTCTCTCCACCACTTCAGACTGAGATTCAAAAACGAGGCCGAGGGAAGTGAAGTAACGTGCACACGGTCGCACGGCTGGTTGGCGGCAGAGCAGGATTTAAACCACATTCATTCCTAGCACCCCTGCTCCTGACTCACGGCATCACCCGCCACCCAGGTCTCCGGGCCTGCCTTCCCTCGCAGGCCGACCTCAAGGCTCCCGATGCCGCCCCGTCCTGTGTCTGCTCTGGGCTGGATGGTGCCCCTGTGTGCAAGGGGGACCCGTCCGCTAAGTCAACAGCAGGCCAGGTCAGCAGCTTCGCAGACTGGCCAGCGTCTCTCCCTGTCCCTGACGCCAGGGCCTGGGGGCCCAGAAAATCGTCCTGGGCCTCGCTACTCGAAGTACGCTCGGGGCCTTTGCTACTCAGAGTGTGGTCTGCAGACCAGCAGCACCTGGGAGCCTGTGAGCAACGCCCGCCCACACCTGCTGAATCAGAACCTGCACTTTAATAGCTGCCAGGTGCTTTGTAAGCTGGCGGAGGACTGGGGAGCAAGCTCTAGGTTCTTCTTCTCCGGGCAGCTCAGCCAGGGGACTTGCGGCTAAGCCCAGCGCCAGCTCTTTAGAAGCGGTGCCACCCACCGTGCAGCCTCGGTGCCCCACTTGCTGTTCTTCGCCCCCGCCCGCATCATCATTTCACCTTTTTATCCCCATGACCTTCCCTACTATTCTTTTTCTAGCACGTCTCAATCAAACCAGCAAACGCTGCAATACTTGGATTTTTAAAAAGCGCGTCTACCAGCATGTTAGGCGGGCAACGTGAGCCACTGAAGAGGCCAGAACAACATTCTAGTGGCACTCACTCATTCAGTCGACAAATATTATTGAGCGCCTGTTACGTGCCACGTGCTGGGAATACACGTCAGCGCACAAAACACATGCAAAAGCCACTAAAAAATTCAAGGACCTAAAGACATCTCCACCAGCACATCCAGACCAGCCGACAAGGCCTCCCGCCTTCTGACCCCACCTGCCCCCCATCCCCTTCTCTTCACTTCTCCCTCAGCGAGGCCACTCCCAGGGGAGCACAGCGAGCAGAGGGGGACCTCCCAGGTCGGTCCCCCTTCGCTTTCCCAGCCCCCCCCCCCCCAAGACCTTCTGTGGAGCCAGACCCTGGGCGGGCGAGGCCCCAGTCCCCCGGGCGGGCTCTTCCAGCTGGAGCGGGAACCGTGAAAGGCTCAGCCCGGCCCTCCGTCCCCGCTGGGCTCTGCACCGGCGTCCGCCGCCGGGACTCCCGGCCGCCTCCCTGGCCCTCCTCGGCCCCTTCCCGCGGCTGTGGGTCCCCGCGAGGAGCAGCCACGTCTCACTCACCCTGGCCCGGAGCCTCGCACGTGCCCAACCTGCGCGTCCTGACCGAGCGGAAGGAAGCGCCCTCCCTACTCAGCGGCGGCTGCGACCCCGGTTCAGAGGACCGGCCACGCCGTCTCCTTCCTCGGCCCCGGCACGCCAGGCTCCGGGAAGGGAGCGTGCGCACGTGCGTCTGCGTGCGAGCGCGAGTGCGCGTGCGCGTGCGCTGCGGGGCGGGGTAGGCGGGGCCTCTCACCGTGGTGTACTTGCCCAGCTGGCAGAGCGAGGGGAAGGTTTCCTGGTGGGCTTTCCGGATCTTCTCCGTGAGATCGTCCAGCTCGGCCGTCATTTCGTAGCTCTCCGTGCATTCCTGCTTCGAAGGCTCCTTCTTTTTCTTGTTTCTGTCATTCCTGACCGCTGCAGACGAGAGAGTAGACAGACCAGGGTCACTCGTGGCCAGGGCTGCGCTACCCGATGCTGCCTGGGAAGGGATGGGGGTCGGGGGGAGGAGGTCCGACCAGCACATCTCCCGAGGCGAGGGGGTGGCTGCCGGGGGACTTGTTTGCGCTGCAGCCGCCAGCCGGCTCCTAAGGAGAGCTCAGCTCACCCAGAGGGCCTAGAGCCTGTTTGTTCGGAGGGAACTTTCTATCTGGACTCGTTCCTGGAAGAATTTTTCCGGGCAGGTTCCCCGCAGTTCCAGAGGGGATGGCCTGAAAGGCGCTCCAGGGAAACCCCTTTTTCCTGGGAGACACGTCCCAGAATGGAGCCAGGGATTCCTAGCTGGGCCTTTTGGTTCATTTTTTAGCTTTTCAGTTTTCTGAATTAACTGGCACCTTTTTTTTTTTTTTTTTGGCCACAGCTTGTGGGATCTTAGTTCCCCCACGAGGGATCGAACCTGGGCCCTCAGCAGTGAGAGCACAGAGTCCTAATCACTGGACCGCCAGGGAATTCCCTTAACTGGCACTTTCGAAGAAATTCATCTCCAAGGGGATGGGATTTGGGGTGTCGTCCCTTCATGTTTTTCTGCTTCCTAAACTTTCTGTATTAGTCATACAGTCTTTTATTACTTATAGTTTTAAAAAGTAATAATCTGTGCATCATGAGCCCTCAGCCTGGAAAGCTGTCCATTCATTCATCCTTTATCTGTCCGCAGCCCTCATCCCCACACTTTGTCTGGCCCTGGACCTCATGGGCATGGTCTTGGCCTCTGTGCTGGGTGGTCGTCCCACAGCATAGCCTCTCAGATGACCCAGATTCGAGGGGCACTCAGAGCTCTGGCTCTGGCAAGGGTCTCCTGGGGAAGGAACCTGGGACCCAGAGAGGCTGACAGATAAAACTAGGTCTTGCAACCCACACTGCCCGGGGAACCAGGGTTGCCAGGCTGGACACTGCCTGCTGTGTCTGCCACCACCCTGACCTGGGAGTCTGTGCTGCAAATGACCCAGGGCATGATCTGATCCACTCTAAGAGGATTCGGCCTGGTCCTTCCTGAGAGCCCCGGGCGATCTGAGAGCTGGCAGGATCCTGGGTCTGGGTCCACACCGTGAGGACCACAAGGCCGCCTGGGGCAGGAGCTGAGGGCAGAGTAAAAGCAAGGCACAGGCGCAGGGAGAGGAGAAAAGGTGAAAGGAAAGAGATGGGGAGGGAGGGAGAAGGGAGGGGGGTGAGTGGTACTGAAAAACCCCGTGGTCCGTATAAGCGCCTCACACCTGCAGTGGGGAGGGTATTTCTGAGTATCTTCAGCATCGTACTGGGAGCCGTGTCTACAGTGCAATTCATCCCCTTCCCAGGTAGGCAATTTTAAACCCATTTTACAGACAAAGAAACGAAGCCTCAGAGAGGCTAAGGGATGTGCCCATGACTACACAGCTGGCACGACCCTTCCTCACGTCCACTCGCTTGTTTGTAACCAAGTGGACGCATGTGACAAGAAAACCTGTGCAGGTGATTTTCTTCTCCAGGACTCGGAAATGACACTGTTCTTTGGCTCAGAACATTTCCAGGACTAGGACGAGTGCATAAAGACAGCTTGAGGTATCTCAGCCTCACAGGAAGGCTAGCTGTGTGCCCAAACTACTCCCGCAGGTGCAGGACACAGGTGAGGGCAGCATGGTTTAAAGCAAGGAGAATGCAAAAGTAGAAAAAAAAAAAATCCCTTTTGAAATCACATCCAAAAAATTAAAAAAAAATACTTAGGAATAAACCTGACCAAGGTGGTGAAAGACTTATATGCTGAGAACTATAAAACATTAATAAAGGAAATTGAAGATGATTCAAAGAAATGGAAATATATCCCATGCTCTTGGATTGGAAGAATTAATATTGTTAAAATGGCCATACCACCCAAAGCAATCTACAGATTTAATGTGATCCCTATCAAATTACCCATGACCTTTTTCACAGAACTAGAATAATCCTAAAATTTATATGGAACCACAGAAGACCCAGAATCACCAACACAGTCCTGAGGAAAAAGAACAAAGCAGGAGGCATAACCCTCCCAGACTTCAGACAATACTACAAAGTTACATTAATCAAAACAGTGTGGTATTGGCACAAAAACAGATATATGGATCAATGGAACAGAACAGACAGCCCAGAAATAAACCCACACACCTATGGACAATTAATCTTCAACAAAGGAGGCACTAATGTACAGTGGAGAAAAGACAGTCTCTTCAGCAAGTGGTGCTGGGAAAGTTGGACAGCCGCATGTAAATCAATGACATTAGAAGACACCCTCACACCATACACGAAAATAAACTCAAAATGGCTTAAAGGGGACTTCCTTGGTGGCACAGTGGTTAAGAATCTGTGTGCCAATGCAGGGCACATGGATTCGAGCCCCGGGCCAGGAAGATCCCACATGCCGCAGAGCAACTAAGCCCATGCACCACAACTACTGAAGCCTGTGTGCCTAGAGCCCGTGCTCCATAACGAGAAGCCACCGCAATGAGAAGCCTGCGCACTGCAATGAAGAGTAGACCCCACTCACTGCGACTAGAGAAAGCCCGCACACAGCAACGAAGATCCAATGCAGCCAAAAATAAATAAATAAAACATATATTGCAAAAAATAAAAAATGGCTTAAAGACTTAAACATGGGGGCTTCCCTGGTGGCGCAGTGGTTGAGAGTCCGCCTGCCAATGCAGGGGACACGGGTTCGAGCCCTGGTCTGGGAAGATCCCACATGCCGCGGAGCGACTGGGCCCGTGAGCCACAACTGCTGAGCCTGCGTGTCTGGAGCCTGTGCTCCGCAGCAAGAGAGGCCGTGATAGTGAGAGGCCCGTGCAGCGCGATGAAGAGTGGCCCCCGCTTGCCACAACTAGAGAAAGCCCTAGCACAGAAACGAAGATCCAACACAGCCAAAAATAAATAAATTAATTAATTAATTTTAAAAAAATGTACTTAAAAAAAAAGACTTAAACATGACAGGACATCATAAAACTCCTAGAAGAAAACAGGCAAAATATTCTTTGACATAAACCATACCAATGTTTTCTTAGTTCAGTCTTCCAAGGCAATAGAAATAAAAGCAAAAATAAACAAATGGGACCTAATCAGACTTATACATCATCAAAAAGTCTACAAATAACAAATGCTGGAGAGGGTGTGGAGAAAAGGGAACCCTCTAACGCTGTTGGCGGGAATGTAAAGTCGTACAGCCACCATGGAAAACAGGATGGAGGTTCCTCAAAAAATTAAAAATAGTGTTGCCATATGATCCAGCAATCCTACTCCTGGGAATATATTCAGAGAAAACTAGTTCGATAAGATTCATGCACCCCTATGTTCACAGAAGCACTATTTACAATAGCCAACACATGGAAGCAACCTAAATGTCCATCCACAGAGGAACGGATAAAGAAGATGTGGCACACATATACAATGGAATATTACTCAACCATAAAAAAGAATGAAATAATGCCATTTGCAGCAACATGGATGGACTTAGAGATTATCATACTGAGTGAAGTAAGTCAGAGAAAGACAAATACCATATGATATCACTTATATGTGGAATCTAAAATATGACACAAATGAACCTATCTACAAAACGGAAGTGGACTCATGGACATAGAGAACAGACTGGTGGTTGCCAAGGAAGAGGGGGTTGGGGGAGGGAAGGACTGGGAGTTTGGGATTAGCAGAGGCAATTATATAGAGAATGGATAAACAGCAAGGTCCTACTGTATAGCACAGGGAACTATATTCAATATCCTGTGATAAACCATAACGGAAAAGAATATGAAAAAGAATATATATATATATATATATATATATATATATATATATATATATATATATATATATATATATATATATATGAAGCACTTTGCTGTACAGCAGAAAGTAACAACAGTGTAAATCAACTATACTTCAATAAGATAAATTAAAAAAAATAAAGTGGGGAGAACGCAGAGAACACGGTCAGCACAGGGGAGACAAGCCCAAGGCAGTGGGCATCTGCGTTCGACGGGGAGGCTGCGGCCCGAGGCCTTGTGAGCACCGTGGCTCTGAGGGCAGGTTGCCAGCCCCCCTGCCCCCTCCTGGCCCTGCCGAGAACCCTCTCCTTCAGCTAACACTAAAGTCCTGTCTGAGCAAGATGGTCCTTCTGAAACAGAGCCCCGAGGAGAACAGTTTGGCAGGTCCTCACAAACTTAAACGTACGATCTATGCAAACCTGCACACAAACGTTCAGAGCAGCGTGATTCCAAACAGCCCAGAAGTGGAAACAGCCCACGTGCCCATCCACTGATGAACAGAGGAACAAAACTGGTCTATCCAGACAGTGGAATATTATTGGCCACAAAAAGGAATGGAATTCAGATACATGTTACAACATGGATGAACCTTGAAAATATGATGTCAGTGAAAAAAGCAAGTCACAAAAGGCCACGTATTGTATGGTTCTATTCTTATGAGATGTTCACGATAAGCTACTTCATAGACAGAAAGCAGGTCGGTGGTTGCCAAAGGCTGGGGTGCGAGTGAGGGGACGGAAATGGACTGCAGTTGGGCCCAGGGTTCCTTCTGGGGAGATGAAAATATTCCAGAATTAGACAGCGGCAATGGCCGTACAACCGTGTGAATATATTGCAAACCACTGGACTGTATACTTTAAAGGGATTCATATTATGCTATGTGAATTGTATCTTAAAACAACAAGAACAACCACAAAAACCCAAAGCCCCGGGGGGAGGCCACACCAACACTTGGACCTGCTTTGAGCACGATGACACCTGGACGGCTTGACTCCCCCGCGGCAGCAACGCGGCTCGCCGACCTCTCAGCGAGGGCCAGCCCCTCCGTCACGTAACTGAAGGCTTCTTGCTCACTAAATTCCACAGTGAACCACGAGTGGTGGGCATTATAATTCCATGTCTACACTCTAGAAACCCGAGGCCCAAGGTCACCCTGTTTGAAAGTCGTCAAGATTTCAGTGGAAGACACACAAAAGCAAAGACAGGGGCACACACAGCACCTGCAGTCCGTCCCCAGCACGCCTAAGCATCATGCACTGCCGCCCGGCCCACCCACGGGCCCCGGGAAAATGGAACTCAGAGGAGCAACCGCAGCTCTAGAGGGTTATGTTCCATGAGCTGCCACCACTGAGCATCTGCACCCAGGCAGAAGGCAGAGGTGAGGTGGGAAGGGGGCCTCGGTGAGCGCCGCAGGGCACCGGGTCGGGGGCACTCCTCATTTGCAAAGCCAGAGCTCCATCTGTTGTGCTCCGGGGCCCAAGCTTGGGGCACTCTCAGCGGCTGACTGGTTGCCAGAGGACTAGCACGTAATCTCATGCTCCCTTCCAGACGGCTCCCGCCCTCCCAAAGCAAAGTCCCCAGCCCCCAACTGTCTCCATCACCAGAGGACTCCCGGGACTATCGCAGACTCCTCGGCAACTGCAAATTGCAGCCACCCCGTGGGCGATAACACCCCAATTATGTAGAGGCTCCTAAGTTGATGGATGGATTCTCTAAACATTGGCTTCAGCATTTTGCTTTGCTCATTGGTTTTGAAGTGCTGTGGAGCACAGATGTGGTATCTGGGCCAGGCGGGCGGACGGCTGCCAGAACATCCAGAATAAGGGATGCCTTCTATATCCAGTCACTGTTCTAAATGCTTTTTTATAAACTCATTTGACCCTCATGAAGAACCTATGGGGTAGGTACCATTATCCCCATTGTACAGATGAGAACACTGAGTCGCAGAATGGTTAAGAACCTGCCCAAGGTCACACAAACAGAAAGGATGGAGCCGGGATGGGACCCTGGCACATGGAGGCTTGATCACTGTACTCCTCAGCATGGCAAAGGAAAGCCTGGAGCTGAGACGGTGAGGCCAGGCCAAGCTCCTGGGCAGTGGCTCTGCTGCCTGCCTGCTGGGCTGTGGCATCCAGGTCAGAGAGGAGACCATCACAGGGCCCTCCCTGTGCCAGGGAGGAAGCGGTGCAGGGCTGGGGAGGCGTCTCCGTCCTGTCTCGGGGGACTCATGTCCGCAGCTGCCAGGGCGGGGCAGGAGCTCGCCCCCAGGCAGGGCTCCAGTGCGGGGCAGGGGGCCACCCACAGTTGCTGCAGGGCCCGGGGATCTGACCGCTCCCCACCCCGGAGTTGCCGGCCCCTCTCACAGCCTCTCTCCTCGATGGACGGTGGGCTGGGTGGGAAGGGTGAGTCTCCTGTGAAGCTTCTGTGCGCTAGTCACACAGGAAGGAGGATGGAAGCCCCTCCACGTGGACATGGCTGGACCTGTGGGCAGCGCTGTGGGTCCGTGGCTGTAAGTGGCAATGATGCTTTCAGAGAAGGCGGCTGGTAGCGACACCACGTGAGCAGCTGCACCATTGCTTTGTCCGTTCATTCATTCACCAAGTGTTTTGTGAGCCTCTACTCTGCACCATGTGCCGTGGGGACGGAGTGGAGACCACACAGCCGGCTCCTGCTTCCTCGGGGCTCACTCACGGTGGGAGACAGACATGAATCATGTGATAGCAGTGACAGTGATAGGACTGTTGGCCTCACTATTACTACAGGTCCTGAGACTCTAGTACTAGAGTGGTTTTTTGTTTTTTGTTTTTTGTGGGTTCTTTGTTTTGTTTTGGCCACGCCGCACAGCCTGCTGGATCTTAATTTCCCAACCAGGGATTGAACCCATGCCACGGCAGTGAAAGCTCTGTGTCCTAACCACTGGACCTCCAGGGAAGTCCCTAAAGTGTTAATTATGATAAGACTGAAAAGGCTAATACAGCTTCCCCAGCAGCTCTGGGCGCTCGGTTAAGCCATTTATTCATATTCGGTCATTCAACGCTCACAGCCGCCTGACAGGGAAGTATCATTATTATGCCCATTTTGCACATGAGAAAACTGAGGCACAGAAAAGTAAGTAACCTGCCCCCTCCTGTAAGTGATGTGGCGTGAACTTTGAACTCAGAAAACCTGGCTCCGGGGCCCTCAGCCGTGTCTGTCGCACTCATATGTGACGCCACGATGTGGTGAGTGTCGTGAAGGAGGCTGCAGGAGCACTGCGTGTGTGCACGTGTGTGTGTGTAGGGGGCGGCGGGTGGTCCAGGATCGGGAACTGATGCTGGAGAAAGGGGAGGGAGGGATGGGGGAGGGATGGAGGGATGGGCTGGTAGGCGGGGAGCCCATGATGCTCTTCTCTGCAAGTCTGGGGTGGGAGGTTGCTCAGCCCTGAAGGCCGCCTGCGATGTGTGAGGGGTGGTCTCTTCTTTCACCCCGATTGCAACTGGCTGGCACGTGCCCAGTCCTGCGACGTGCCTGGGGGTTTGACAACTGCTTTCAGGCACAGTGCATCCCTGGGAGGGCCGGGGTGGGACAGGAGGAGGGCACCTACTGTCACCTCTGCATCAGCGCCCCATCACGGGGTAGGGGGGCAACTACTCTTCCACACAGCCCTCCCCTCCTAGTCTGTGAGCGTCAGGAAGGCAAGGGCCATATTTTACTTGTGTCTGTGTCCCCAGGGCTTGATACATCGTCTGGCCCGTGGTGAAGGGTGAGCATGTGGCAGATGTGGAGTTCTGTCGGCCATCAGGGCCTAGGTGCAGCAACGCAGAGCTCACCTGAGCCTCTTTCCTCCAGAAGTTAAAGGTCTCATCATCAGCTCCGGGCCTACAAGGGACTCATGGCCACTCTCGGCCCCAACAGTGCGGCCGATAAAGTGGGGGGCGTGCAAAGGCTCACGAGTGTGATAGACGCACCTGGTAGAGCCCGGCCCCATGTCTGCAAAGCGCTTCTTGGACGAAAGGTGCTTCAGAAGATTATCAAGTATTCTCCTTGTGAGGGCTAAGTGCCACAAATCAGATTTGGTGGCATAAAAGTAACATATTTATGATCCACTATCATATTGCAAATGAAATGAACGTAATAAAAGTGTCACTTATACAAATACCTCTGATGTACGGATCTCGACCTATGAATATGAAAGCAGACACCCAAGTACTTTTTTTTGAATGTCTAATCATGAAAATAAATGAAGTCATGTTCATCTCAATGTGTGTGCTTGTGCACGTATCTGGAATATTGATTCCTATGCACACAATAAAAATGTAATGCAGGAACCATGCGGAAGTCAGAAACTTCACTTGGATTCAGGAAGAGATGAAACAATGTTTCACTAGAAATTCTTTCACATCAAAAAAAAAAAAAAAGAAAAGAAAAGGAAAGGAAAATACAATCAACAGTGATTTTGTCCATTAAAATTCTCTATAGTCAGTCTAGCAAAGGAAGCATAATGGTCTATTTATTCTTGTTTGAATATTAAAGTCTGGAATTCCTTCAACTTGACTCTTCACCTCCTTACTAACTGTAAGAATAATGGACCACAGTCGGTGATGAGAGCTATCTGCTTGCCGTGAGTAGGGGAGGGTCTCTAACTAACATACAGATGTAGTTTCATCTTAGTTTAAACATCATTTTCTGAACTAATTATATACGTGAACTTGAAGGCAGGTGGATCTGTAACTAGTAGAGAAATACTTTCCCATAATTTCAGGATTTGCGGTTGGGACTCAAGCAATTAACATAGCAGGTCCCACTGTGACCTTGCGTGGGTTGGGGTGAGTAAAACAGCCCTAATGTCAGAATCCCCTGAGCGGTGGAGACTGCGTCTTTCTCCCGATTCAGCAATAGCCATGGAGGCGCTCATAGAAATGTGAACAAATACACAGAGAAAGGAGGTTAGTGAGTGAGGCTGCAGCTAAGTTTTCTCCACTGCTACCAAGACACACGCCTTCTGGACCAGGATGAGGGCAGGGCACCCATGAGAGTCTGTTAAATGAATTCAGCCCCTGTGCTTGGGCCTTGATTTTGGGGTTTTGAAATGGAGGTCAAAATAGCATCCTCCAGGGACCGCTCTAGTTTGCCACGTGGCAGCCCATGTGCAGGGATTTCAGAGGGTGATGTGGGCCCAGCACAAACGCAAAGTGTAAGGAACGGCATGGCACTTGTGGTGACCGAGCAAGGGAGCGTTCTTAGAATTTTTAGAGAATATTAAATATGCAAGTCTTGGGGGTAATAGTCTGGACACAGCATGCTGAGAGTTTAACTAGGATCGACCAGCCTAGCTCAGCTTCTTCAAGTTATTCCAAGCACTTACAGAAAATCCCCAAATATCAGAATGTACAAAGGCCAAATACTTCTTTTAGTTAAAGTGGTATATCCTACTAACAAAACTTTCCAAATGATTTTAAACACACTTTCCTCTCACTGGCTGCTTTTACTTATGGAGATGTGATCTCCTCTCGAGGGAACTGCGTTCCTTCTGTCTCATAATCCCAAACACTTTCCTCCTCTGTCGGGGCTGGCGGGGGCAGCCTGGTGCGGCCGCGTTTATTTTCAGCAGGCCCAGGGTGGTGGGCATTCTTGCAGGGAGACTTGGAGTTTAGAGGCTCTGCTATAAGGGGCAAATCCTTTCCTTTGGAGAAGAGTCTTGGATGAACTATAGGAAATATCCTAAGTTTAACAATGGAGACAAACACTCCTGCCTAATGCATAAAAGTAAGCGCTTGGTTATGAGCAGCCGAGAAAGTGCAGGCGGCCTCTGGGATGCCTTCTTCCACCACCCGTGGTCCTTCTCTGCTCATTGCCTCTGGCAGCAAGGGGCCCTGGCAAAGGATGGCTCTCATGAAATCTGTCCACTGGTGGTGGTGTTTCCCTGGCTCTGTCTGTGGCAGAGTCATCCAGCATGATCAGGGCTGAGATGAAGGACTTTCCTGATGCTATAAAACTAGATGCTAAAAAATGGGAACTGAAGACACCGAGGCTGTGGTCCTTTGCCTTTTTGTTTTAATATTTATTTTATTTATTTGGTTGCGCCGGGTCTTGGTTGCAGCAGGTGTGCTTCTTAGTTGCAGTCGGCAGGCTCCTTAGTTGTGGCTCACCGTCTCCTTAGTTGCGGCATGCATGTAGGATCTAGTTCCCTGACCAGGGATCGAACCCGGGCCCCCTGCATCAGGAGTGCGGAGCCTTAACCACTGTGCCACCAGGGAAGTCCCCCATTTGCCTTTTAATCAGGAGTAAACTCACACCCAGTGAATGATCAACTCACCTCGTCTGTAAAAACCGCCAGCTTAGAAAAGGACAGTTCAGTCCCCACTGCCATAAACCATTTTCATGGGCAGGACATACTTTATTATATAAGCTGAAGTTTGCTCTGCAGAGCTCAACCTGCCCTCGTGTGTCGGAGAGGCTGTTTAGCAGGTCTTTTTGACTCGGTAAAACTGCAGGCAGTCTGAGAGTCAGGAATCTCGAGTCTTAAAATAAGGGCCATGTATCCAGAGCGACATGACTGAGCAGAGGTGTTGGTATAACCCTTTAGATTTCTTTCATGAAGACAAAGACTTCATTCAAAGCAGTATCTGATGGTGAGGTGGGGCAGGGGGCTCCAAATAACAAAAAGAAATTTCCCAGCAGACTGTTTCAGATGAGCCTGTATCCTGCTCTGTGTCACACACATTCTTCACAGCAAGTTACAGGCTGTCATATCTTAAACAACAATCTCCATCAAGATTTGTATGGAAACACAAAAGACCCCAAAGAGCCAAAGCAATCTTGAGAAAGAAAAACGGAGCTGGAAGAATCAGACTCCAGGACTTCAGACTATACTACAAAGCTACAGTAATCAAGACAGGATGGTACTGGCACAAAAACAGAAATGTAGATCAGTGGAACAGGATAGAAAGCCCAGAGATAAACCCAAGCACCTATGGTCACCTTATCTTTGATAAAGGAGGCAAAGATATACAATGGAGAAAAGACAGCCCCTTCAATAAGTGGTGCTGGGAAAACTGGACAGCTACATGTAAAAGAATGAAATTAGAACACTCCCTAACACCATACACAAAAACAAACTCAAAATGGATTAAAGACCTAAATGAGAGGCCAGATACTATAAAACTCTAAGAGAAAAACATAGGCAGAACACTCTTTGACATAAATTGCAGCAAGATCTTTTTTGACCCATCTCCTAGAGTAATGAAAATAAAAACAAAAATAAACAAATGGGATCTAATTAAACTTAAAAGCTTTTGCACAGCAAAGGAAACCATAAACAAAATAAAAAGACAACCCTCAGAATGGGAGAAAATATTTGCAAGTGAAGCAACCGACAAGGGATTAATCTCCAAAATATAAAAATATACTAACAGCTCAAAATGCAGCTCAATATCCAAAACAAAACAAATAACCCAATTAAAAAATGGGTGGAAGATCTGAATAGACATTTCTCCAAATAAGACATACAAATGGCCAAAAAGCACATGAAAAGATGCTCAACATCACTAATTATTACAGAAATGCAAATCAAAACTACAACGAGGTATCACCTCACATGGGTCAGAATGGCCATCATCAAAAAAATCTACGCACAATGAATGCTGCAGAGGGTGTGGAGAAAAGGGAACCCTCCTACACTGTTGGTGGGAATGTAAATTGGTGCAGCCACTATGGAGAACAGTATGGAGGTTCCTTTAAAAACTAAAAATAGAACTACCATATGACCCAGCAATCCCACTCAGGGGCATATACCCAGAGAAAACCATAAGTGAAAAAAATACACGCACCCCAATGTTCACTGCAGCACTATTTACAATAGCCAGGACATGGAAGCAACCTAAATGTCCATCCACAGAGGAATGTATAAAGAACATGTGGTACATATATACAATGGAATAGTACTCAGCCATAAAAAAGAATGAAATAATGCCATTTGCAGCAACATGGATGGACCTACAGATTGTCATACTAAGTAAGTCACACACAGAAAGAAAAATATCATATGATATCGCTTATATGTGCAATCTAAAAAAAGGGTACAAATGAACTTATTTACAAAACAGAAACAGAGTCACAGATGTAGAAAACAAACTTATGGTTACCAGGGGATAAGGGAGGGGGAGGGATAAATTGGGAGACTGGGATTGACATATACACACTACTATATATAAAATAGATAAGTAATAAGGACCTACTGTATAGCACAGGGAACTCTACTCAATACTATGTAATGACCTATATGGGAATAGAATCTTAAAAAGAGTGGATATATGTATATGTATAACGGATTCACTTTGCTGTAGAGCAGAAACTAACACAACACTGTAAATCAACTATACTCCAATGAAAAAGAAAAGATCAATTCTAGCAGCCAAAGTTTTCACTCCTATGGTCCTCTAAACCCAATTAATTTTCAGAAAATGAATTGCAGTTCTCGTTGACATCTTCCTATTTTCCATTGTAAAACATTTCTTAAAATAGAAATGAGGGGACTTCCCTGGTGGCGCAGTAGTTAAGAATCAACCTGCCAATGCAGGGGACACAGGTTCGAGCCCTGGTCTGGGAAGATCCCACATGCCGCTGAGCAACTAAGCCCGTGTGCCACAACTACTGAGCCTACCCTCTAGAGCCTGTGAGCCACAACTACTGAGCCCACATGCCACAACTACTGAAGCCCACACGCCTAGAGCCCGTGCTCTGCAACAAGAGAAGCCACCGCAATGAGAAGCCCATGCACCGCAACGAAGAGTAGCCCCCACTCGCCACAACTAGAGAAAGCCTGCACGCAGCAAAGAAGACCCAACATGGCCAAAAATAAATAAATAAATAAATTAATTAATTAATTAATTAAAAAAATAGAAATGAGGCACTTAGCTTGGAGAAAGTTCTGAGACACGGCCTCAGTGATTCCCCTTGGGGCGCAGGACCCCTTGACAAGCCCTCAGAACCGGGCAGCAGGAGCGCAGTGCCAGGAAGGGCTGCTCACCTAAAGATGCCCCAGTGTGAAGAGGGTGTGGAGAAAAGGGAACCCTCCTGCAGTGTTGGTGGGAATGTAAATTGATACAGCCACTATGGAGAACAGTATGGAGGTTCCTTAAAAAACTAAAAATAGAACTACCATATGACCCAGCAATCCCACTACTGGGCATATACCCTGAGAAAACCATAATTTAAAAAGAGTCATGTACCACAATGTTCACTGCAGCTCTATTTACAATAGCCAGGACATGGAAGCAACCTAAGTGTCCATCGACAGATGAATGGATAAAGAAGATGTGGCACATATATACAATGGAATATTATTCAGCCTGAAAAATGACCGAAATTGAGTTGTTTGTAGTGAGGTGGATGGACCTAGAGTCTGTCATACAGAGTGAAGTAAGTCAGAAAGAGAAAACCAAATACCATATGCTAACACATACATATGGAATCCAAAAAAAAAAAATGTTTCTGAAGAACCTAGGGGCAGGACAGAAATAAAAATGCAGATGTAGAGAATGGACTTGAGGACACGGGGAGGGGGAAGGGTAAGCTGGGATGAAGTGAGAGAGTGGCATGGACATATATATACTACCAAACGTAAAATAGATAGCTAGTGGGAAGCAGCCATATAGCACAGGGAGGTCAGCTTGGTGCTTTGTGCCCACCTAGAGGGGTGGGATAGGGAGGGTGCGAGGGAGACACAAGAGGGAGGAGATATGGGGATATATGTATATGTAGAGCTGATTCACTTTGTTCACAAAGCAGAAACTAACACACCATTGTCAAGCAATTATACTCCAATAAAGATGTTAAAAAAAAATGATGCCCCAGTGCTCCACCTGTGGACGCCCTCTGCACTGTGATGCCCCAGCTCCTCCATCCGAAGGTGGAGACTGCTCCCCAACCCCTGTATCTGGGCTGGCCTGTGATGCACTCTCACCAACAGAAACCAGTGGTAGTCACGTTGTGCCAGCCTAGGCCCAGAGAGATCCTGTGCTGGTCCCTCTTAGAGCATCACCCGTGTGTGGGAACAAGCCTGGGCTAGCCTGCTGGAGGAGGAGAGACCAGCAGCCCAGCCAAGAGGTTCCTAGGTCAACCTAGAGCCAGCCTAGCCCTGACCCTGGGAGAGCACTCAGGCAAGATGGGCAGTACTGCCACCCATGCTGCAGGTGACCACAGACTTATGAGAGGGCCCAGTGAGCCCAGAAGTTCCACCCTGCTGATCCATGGTTTTGTGAGCAATAATAAATGCTTACTGTTTCAAGCCACTGAGCTTTGGGGTGGTTTGTTACACAGCGATAGCTAACAGATACAGTCTGTGTAAAGGATGGGTTACACAGCAGTAGCACACGCCCACATGCTCTTTCACGCATGATATATCCGAATCAGTGGTTGCGTTTATTTGGCAATTAAGGCAAACAAGAAAATAATTTGTCATTCCTTCAATTCAAGGTTCAAAATCCTGCCCACATCTGTTACAACACACATAATCTTTTTTTCTCCCTAATTTCTAGTTTATTAGAAGTCAGCTAGGTTTTCATATCTGCCTCTGCATTTAGTCTCTTGTAGTATGTTCTTTTCATGGAATATATGAAAGAAAAGGGAGGTGTTTTTTAATAGACTTAGCAAATAATTGTGGATATTCTTGATTCTGCACTAAAACTTTACAAGTTTGTAATTTCTTTTTTTAAACAAATCATTTATGTATTTTTTAACTGAAGTATAGTTGATTTACAATGTTGTGTTAGTTACTGCTATACAGCAAAGTGATTCAGTTATATATATATATTTTTTTCTTTTTTTAAATATTCTTTTCCATTATGGTTTATCCCAGGATACTGAATATAGTTCCCTGTGCTGTACAGTAGGACCTTGTTGTTTATCCATCCTATATATAATAGTTTGCATCTGCTAATCCCAAGCTCCCAATCTATCCCTCCCCCACCCTCCCTCCGCCTTGGCAACCAGAGGTCTGTTCTCTGTGTCCATGATTCTGTTTCCATTTCATAGATAGGTTCATTTGTATCACATTTTAGATTCCACATATGTCATATGGTATTTGTCTTTCTCTTTCTGACTTACTTTACTTAGTATGATAATCTCTAGTTCCATCCATGTTGCTGCAAATGGCATTATTTCGTTCTTTTTTATGGCTCAGTAATATTCCATTGTATATATGTACCACATCTTCTTTATCCATTCCTCTGTTGATGGACACTTAGGTTGTTTCCATGGCTTGGTTATTGACAACACGCATATAAAGTATGGAATTAATGAAGACCCTTGTTCCCCACGGGTCTTAAATAACATGAAAGGTACCCTGGAAAAGTGGGATGACATTGGGGTAAAATTCCAAAGGCCCAAACTTCAGCCCATCATTTACTAACTGTGCAAACTCAGGGCGGTCTCTTAATGTTCCTGAGCCTCAGTTTCCCATCTGAAAAATGGAGAAATGAATTTTTCCATCATACACAGGATTCGTAATATATATTTAGACATGTAAATAAGTGCAACACAGTGTAATGGTACGAAACCAGTGGGAGTCCTACACCGATTTGGTTATTCACCAAACATTTATTGAGTCCTGTAGCTACTGAAGATTCTGAGTCAAATAAAGCATGGTTTCTCCCTCAATAAATAAAATGCACATGATAGGTAATGTAGATTCTAAGGGTTTGCTGTACATGGACTGCTTTGAAACGTGAAATGCTAAGACAGCAGGATAAGTAGACAGGAATAAAGTAAAGAAGGAAAGAAGTAGAGGAAGGAGGGAGAAAATGAGGGAGAAGAAAGAATTTTTACCAACGGCAAGATCAGTGATCCACCTGGGGCTACATCACTAGCGATTAGGGGAAAATGGAGAGAGGTAAACCGGACAGTTGTTAAACTTTCAGTGGGTTCATTCTTATGGCAGGACTTTCCACGTGAAGTTGGCTTAGCAAACAGACGTGACCATGTTCGCTTCCTTGGGATCCAACTTTTTAGATATTGCTTGCCACACTCGATGAATCTTGTCTGAGAGACAGACAAATGGTCTGCGAGTCTGCCCGATGTTGGCCAAATACCGTATTTAGGATATTAATGTACAGAAGCTCCTGCATATTGTCAAATATATTTTAGAAATCCAAATCATTACAGAAATGGTCTACATGTGAGTGTGTGGGTGTTGATTTTACATATTAGTTTAAATGAAGAACTCAGACTTTAAGGCCTTTAAACGGTTTATGTCAGCCTGTACACCCCTCAGTGATTCTCACTGGGGTCCTGCAAACACTAAGGTTTCTAAGGGTTTTCAGAATCACAAAGGAAGTGCATTGTTCAGTATTGCTTTTGTTCTAAAAGCATTCTATTAATTTTAACTTTTAGAGAATCAGCGGTCCATGTATAAGATGTATGCTAGCTCACTACTGGATATGATTAGTCAATTAACCATAACCTCCTTTCCTAATAATTACGGATAAATTTAAACTTACTCTTAGTGTTTTAAAGGCTGGCTTAGCTCTCAAGGTTATTTTTAAAGGAATTGTTATAATGGGTGTGAGGATAACTGCTTCAGTCTTAACAGCAGGTTTTTTTCTACATCCATCCATCTGTCCACCCTTCCATCCATCCATCCATCCATCCATCCATCCATATGTCCCATCTTTCCTCCATTGATCTGTCCATTGGCCTATCCATCCATTTGTCCATTTGTCCATTATTTCATCAATTTATCTGTCCATTCATCCATCTGTCCATCTATTTATCTGTCCATCCATCCATTCATTTATTTCTCTATCTGTTCAAATAGTTATTGAGTACTTACACTGTACCTGACACTGTGACAGATGTTCAACAAACAAGAGTGAAAGGGTATCATTTCAAAAGACTCACATTCTAGTAAAAGATAGAGTCACCTAAACAAAAACCATCATTCAGTGAGCTAGATGCCAGAAGAGAGATGTTTAAACAACAGGAATACAAAATCTAAGGAGTAGGTTTTAAGACGGTACTTAGTCCCACAGGTGCAGGAGCTGACGACTCAGTGTGTGGGCGTCATGACAACCCCTCCAGGGAGGGTTCTGGAGCTGCGCGCCCCCCAGGAGTGTGTGTGAGGCTCAGTCACCCGGGTGTCCAGTGCACAGAGCCCCCCGAAGGGATGCTTAACAAACAGTCCATACGGACAGGACTTGGAGGGTTAGGGAGACAATCCAGATGAAGAGAACGGTGTGGACCGAGGCCTCAGGGCTGGACACGACACAGCCGCGCGAGGAAGTTAGCTCTGCGATGGCCTTTAAAGGGTGGGAAGAACCTTCTTAACGTGGGGGACATGAGGACATCCTTCCAGGAATGACCACCTTGTGTCTGTAGGAAAGCAGGGCGGCTGGTGTGACTAGAGGGAAAAGTGGAGACTGGGGACAGGTGGGGAGGAAAGACTGGATTGATACATGGAAAGAGAAAGAAGGAGGGATGTGCGGGGTGGGGGGGCACCGGGAGGGAAATCGCAGGACCTGGTAATGGCTGGAGGATGGGGAGAAGGAGACTCATAGAGGTCACGGGGAGATTTTCACCGTGGCACCCGGATGACGACGGAACGGCAAAGAGGAGAGAATTAAGGTAGCTGGGATGGAACAGGGAATCGAGCACTGGGCAGGAAAATGATGAGCTTGGCTTAAGGGGAGGTGAGTGAGGAATCAGGCAGCCATCCCAGAGGCTTGCAGAGGCTCAGGAATCAGAACCTCCCCGATGACCGTCGGGGTCAGGAGCCGGGATGAGCAGGGGAGGGTGACAGAGGAGAGGAAAAGCGGAGCCAGAACTGCTCTCTGGGTGTGGCCTGTAGCTGGTGGGAAGGGGAGGAGGGGGCTGTGATAGAGCAGAGGGCCAGAGGGCAGGAAAGCTGGGGTGATTCAGAATCACAGCGACCGACGGAGACAAGGATTCGGAGATGCAGCAGAAGCCTGGCCGAGTGTCCAGTGGAGCCGAGAGTCAGAAAGAACGGAGAGGGAGCAAAGTTCACGGTCCGGCGACTGAGAAAGTGGTGACTTTCAAGAGAACATTTATAGCAGAGCAATATAGGATGGAAGCCAGGCCAGAGGGCGGGGAGGGTTAAGAGGCAGCCAGGGAAAGCCCTTCAAACACCAACCCAGGAAATAAACTTGGGTCCAGGCCCTTGAAAACTTGTCTTTCTAGAATCAGACCTGTTACAGACATCCGGGAAACCACCCATGTTTACAAACAGAAAAAGGCTGCATGGATTTCCCAAAGAGTCTGCAACTGTCACTTGTCAAGGGCTCCCCGGAAGGCTAACACACTCACGTAGGAACTGTCTACGTGGAGACCCAGAGCAGGAGCAGAACGAGGGTTTAGGTGACCACAGGTGGGGAGGTGGGAGGGCTTTCCCGGCAGAAGACAGGGCAGGTTTGAAACCCTGGGTGGAAGCAACAGGGCAGCTTTGAAGTTCCGCAGAGAATAGGGCCAGGGCTGAGTTCCAGGCTCAGGCTGGACCGCAGCTCCTGTGGCCGGCGAACCTTGCCAAGGAGACTTGGGGTTTAGGTTCACCGGGGGCGCGGTGGCAGCAACAGGACCAGAGCTGCCTTTTAGAAGGGCAGCTCTGTCCATGGTGAAGAAATGATTGGGTGGAGACATCACTCATGTGGTTGCTAGGAGCTCCCAGCGAGAGAAGAGGGGCCATGGGGTGGGCCCATGTGAAGGGTCCTGGGCGCCAGGCAGCGGGCAGGGCCGATTTGCATGATGGGGGAGGGCCTGTGCCCCCCAGGGCACGGTCCAGTGTGTGCAGTGGGCAGCTGGCTCTCTGGGTCCCGGCTCAGGAGACGTGACTGTCTGGAGACAGGGTCTCAGGGAAAGTCTGCTGATGGGAACGGTGGCCATGGGAGGTGATGGCGAGCCCCTGACCCCTCTGGGCTTGTTTCTTCCCGTTCCTGACTTTAGGAATCAGCTGAATCTGAAGCAGACGCAGCAACCTGGAACTCGACACATCCGGACTCCTGCTACTGGCAGTTCCTGAGCCGTGACCACCAGCTCTGGGTGTCAGGCCCTGATCCAGGTACCGGGGATGCCACAGGGAACCCGAGTCCCCGAGTCCACGGGACAGTCGGGTGAGGGCGCAAGACCACGGTGAGGGGGCCAAAGCACACAGCGGGGAACCTGACTCCACACGTGTATTGCAGACCCCGATGGCGCCCCGCACTGACAGACCCCACCCTGCACACCTTCCCGGGACGCGCCCGAATCATGACCGGACGACCCCAGGTATCAGAAATGCTCAGTGAGAAAATATCCACTGCTCCTTGCCCTTGGCTTCGAAATGCAAAGGTGGGAGAAATTCCAAGCCAGCGTGAAAATTCAAACTCCAAATCTTCCGGTCACAGACCAGCTTCCCAAATCGGGGCCGCGGCCTGTGAGCTGGTCTCTTCTCTTTAACAGGAACTATCACAGTCATGGCCAGCCCCATCCCTTCGGGGAGGGAGGGTGTCTTCCCCAGGCTGTGTCAAGTGCTAGACATGCATTGTCTCTCACCCTAACTGGATGGAGATACTATGAGTCCCCAATCTGCAAAGGAGGAAACAGAGGCTAAATGCCACGTAGCTGCCAGAGCTCAAACCCAATTCTAGCTCCAAACCACAAGCCGCTCATCAAAGAATTCTCGAAACGGTTTCCTTTAAAGAAAAGATTAGTGTTAATAACAAGAATGCAACGAGGACTATAATTAAGGCATTTTTCTCCTTGGCCTTGGCTTCCCTGAATGCCATCAAGGGGTGACTCGCAGGCCACACGTGTGATTAAAAGAAAATGTGAAAAATGAAACAGCAGAACTAACCCCCCCTGGCCGCCTCGTCCACCTCAGCGCGTGAAGTGGTGGCCGGAATCGTGGCCAACTTCACCCTCCCCAAGTGAACCGTGTCTCAATACAAACAGATCAGCCCAAATTGTCTTCGTCTGGGAAGGATTGCTGACATCCTACTGAGTTCACAAAAATCCTCCTCCTGGCCTACAACACTTTAATTCCCAGGTACTTATTTCTGCAGAGCCTCATCTGGAAAAGAAAGCAAGGCACCGTCACCATTCCCGGCACGGCTCAGAGCCACATGCTCGATGTTTGACGCAAACAGAGAACTGAGTTTCTATCCCCGGGAAGCTTCAGCTAAGCAATCAGGAAAAAAAAAAACAAAAACGCAACAAGCCCAAGAAGTAACACACGCCGTTCCTGCCGCCCCACTCTGCTCCTCTGCCCTCCCTTCTCTCTCCACTAAACCCACACCCAACAGCGTGCTTTCCTCTCCTTTTCGTAAAAAAGCCATCCGAGAATGCCTTCTGGGGAGAGGAAAGCAGGGCCTGGAAGAGAAAGCGGTGCAGGGTCCCAACTCAGACGTCCAAGAAACATCAGAGGACGTGCAGGGAAGTTGCGGCTGCCTGCGAGCAACTAAAGGTGATCTTGAACTTTAGAGCACGTCCTGAGCGCCCATTCTGTCGCGGGCACTGCTCTAGGTGCTGGGGAGGTAACAGTGTGTAAAGCGATGTCCCCGGCTTCTGGGAGTTTCTTTTCTTGGGAAAGGTGGACAATGACCGAATCCACGTACAGTGTCCCATCGGGTAATGACGGCGTTACGAGCAAGGGCACGCGGGGGAGAGGAGCAGGCCGGGCACCGGGGATGCGGCAAGGTCTCCGCGATGGGGTGATTCTGGGGAGTGAGCTGGAAGCCGTGATGGAGCAGGTCCTCTAAACAACTGGGGGCAGGGCTTCCCTGGTGGCGCTGTGGTTAGGAGTCTGCCTGCCAATGCAGGGGACACGGGTTCGAGCCCTGGTCTGGGAAGATCCCACATGCCACGGAGCAGCTGAGCCCGTGAGCCACAACTACTGAGCCTGCGCGTCTGGAGCCTGTGCTCCGCAACAAGAGAGGCCGCGATAGTGAGAGGCCCGCGCACGCGCGATGAAGAGTGGCCCCCACTTGCCGCAACTAGGGGAAGCCCTCGCACAGAAACGAAGACTCAACACAGCCAAAAATAAATAAATAAATTTAAAAAAGAACTGGGGGCAGAAAGGATCGCATATATTGGGGCAAAAGAGCTTCTCCTAAATTAAAGACACAAGCTAGATGAGCTATGTGCTGACTCACTCGCAAAACGCCGGACAGTAAATATCGTAGATTTTGCAGGACTCACAGTCTCTGTGGCCACCACTGTGCCATCACGAGGCAAAAGAGGCTCTGTGCACGGAAGGGCACGGCTGTGTTCCAATAGAACTTCACCAAAACAGGCTGTGTCGGGACTTGGCCCACGGGCTGTAGTCTGCAGACTCGTACTCTAAAAAATGTCCTTGATCTGTAAGAAGTTGTTTGTAGAGTAAATCCAAATGAGGGAAGAAGGTATTTTTTGGTTGGTTTTTTGATTTTTTTTGGCCGCGCTGCACGGCTTGCGGGATCCTAGTTCCCCAACCAGGGATTGAACCCGGGCCCTCGGCAGTGAAAGCGCCAGGTCCTAACCACCGGACCGCCAGGGAAGTCCCAGGAAGAAAGTATTTTTAACAGAAAAGAAATGACTTAACACCCACTCTCCTGTGTTTGTTCTTCCCTTTTATTTCAGTGATCAGGCAACAGAGTGGACGTCAATTGTTTTTCCTGCCCAGCACCAAAGCCCTGCCCCCTCCAACAGATTTTCTTCTGGGGACTCCTCCACCCCTGCCCCTGACTGTGGCCTGCAGTCCGTCCAGACCCTGGTGGAGAGCTAGAGGGTCTCCTAGAGCGCACACAGAATAAAGGGTCGTCATCCCGAGAGCAGCGTGGGAGAGTGGAGCACAGGGAGGAGTGGGAGGGTGGCCAGGGAAAACCCTCGCAGGGGAAGGAACATCTGAGCGGATAGCAGTGAACCGGGAGAACATTTCAGGCTTTGGGGAAGCGTGAGCAAAGATCCTGGGGGCAGAAAGACTCAGGGACTCGAGGTCGTGGTGTTCTGAGGTGTTGTAGGGATGTGATGGGAGTTCCGTTTCTCACAAGACATCTTAACGAAGCTTGGCCTGGAAACCCACCGGGGTGTAGTGACAGCCAACGACCATGCCTAGAAGTGCATTCAACAGGCAGTGCTGCAAAGGCCTCTGGACGCAGACGTTTGTCGGAAGAAGGAGCACGGACACACGAGACGTGATAGACGTGGTGTATTCGCTGCTCTGGAATCTGATGAAGCAACACCGCAGATGACTTTGGGGGGCGGGGGGAAAGAGGGGTTCTCCTTCCAAAGTCCTTATTCTTCCTTAATACATACATATTCAAAGTTTCTCCAAAGTCATTGCATTCCCCGCTGCTTCTTTGGAAGGTGTCAAAAAGGGAGTCGCATTCTTCCATCTGTAAATATTTCCAGCTCCTTTTTTTCCATAACTTTTTCTCACACCCTTGCTTCAGTTTAGAGGGGCGAGGTTCTGTCTCCTTCTTGCAGATTTTAGTAGGGAGAGACGTCAAGGGTGAGAAGGGACCTGAAAACCTGTTAGCTGGACCACACTGAGCGAGACGGTGACCCTCCTGTACTCAAAGCAGAGCCAGCCGCCCTGGAAACGTCCAGAACACGAGCAGGGAGGTCACCCTGGCCTAACCAGCCCTAACCAGCCACCGAGACGAGGATGTCCCCTCCTCCTTTCCGCTGACGACCAGGTCCCTTCCAGCAGGGGCCAGCAGCCCTCCCACCTAAGCCACGCCCCGACCCCAGACATTTCCACTGTCTTGAGACACATGTGGCATAACTTTGCACACAGATGAGGTGGGCCGGACCCTAAGCTGGAAAGGAATCCTGGACTCTAAAGTCATATTCTTCTTATTAATTCCACCGGATCCCCTGCCCGGCCTGTTCCCCCACTTACCCCGTCATCTTTTGACTGAATTCAGGAAATTGCACAATGATTGTGCTGCTCTGGGAGCTGCCATTTTTAATCACGTGGACTTTTGCTACCAGGCACCTTAACTGCACAGGGGCCCTTGGTCACCTATGACTGTCAGCTTGACCCTCTTATCCCAGGGCTCTCGCTGGTAGCCACTTTATTAGAAAACAGGGAAAGGTCAGTAAGTTATGGCACTTTCTTAGGATGTGTCCGGACTTAAAAAAAAATAGCAACAATTATGAAACGCGGTATTAAAAAGTGCCTTGAGCTAACTAGCTTCAAAAAGAGAAATGCTGGTGAATGGGGACGGGGCTTCTCTCCCCTGAGAACTACCGCCGACTCCCAGATTTACAAGGAGGAGATGGAGGGCCTGTTGGAACTTGAGGCAGCTGCATCCTGGGATCCCCACGAGGTCTCTCTGGCAGCCCATTTAAAGGACTCCCTACTCCTGGGAGCAACCCTAGCCTTCTTCTGACTCTTCATGTCTCCTGAGATCCGGGCCCAAGCCCTCCACCGCCAAGTACATACATCCAGGAGGCTCAAGTTCCCACCTCTGGCCCTGACTTCCCCTAAGCATCAGACGTGCACACCTCACTGCCCCCTAGACACCTCTCGACCCCTCACACTGATCCTCTCCTAAGAGGGGCCCCTCCAGCTGCCCTTACACGGCTCCTTCCCTTTGGTGCTGCCAGCTCAGCGACTGGACCCACCACCCATCCAGGGGCCCTCTCCCAGTGACAGAGGCAGACCTGTGCTTCTCTCTCCCTCATCCTGTGTACCTGCCAAGGTAGCTCCGTCTGCCTGCATCCTTTCTGTGAACGATGTTTTGCAGACAATGGCTCATCTGCGAAAGGTAGGCAAATACACTATAATACAATAAAAAGTAAAGTAGAAATAGCACTGTTAGAGCTAAAACAGGCTGTCTGTTTCCACAGAGGTCTCCTGACTCATTCTCTCTCGCTGGGTAAAACATTCAGTGAAGCGCTCAGGGAACCTTAGGTCCTCACTACGGCACATCACTGAAGGTCTCTCCTTTCATCCTCAGTACCCTGCTAAGACCCTGTCCCTAAAGCCTTCGATGATGAATTTTCTCATTAATTTTTCAGGCCGTGACCTCCTCAAGCCCCTAAGACAGACACACAGACAGACAGACACACACACACACACACACACACACACACACACAACATATGCACATACTCTCACTCCCTTTCCTGAGGCTCCAGGAAAGTGCAGGATGGTAAGCCAGCCATTTTCAACCGTGTAGACAGCTTTTACTGCCAACGACCTTAACTGCAAAGGGGCCCTTGGTCTCTCAAACCACCTGATTTAAGCAGCAAGTGTTCCCAGACTAACCCCACCTTATTCTGGGTACTGTGAGAGAGGACCCCCTCCCTATGCCTGGAATATTTCCAAATATCAGGAAATGACTTTGAACATGTGTCCTGAATGGAGACCTAGGAGGTTTACAGCTGCGAAGGGACCTTACTGATCACCCAGAATCAGTCTCTGGAGCTGTTGCTTATGGCATAGGTCACAAGCGCTGGGGGAGAGCTGGGTTACATCTCAACTCTGGCTCAGGAGTTGCGTAAATTCGGGCAATTTCCCTGGCCTCTCTCAGTGTCAGTTACCATGACCAGTAAGGAATGGTACTCATCTAACAGAGGCTATGAAAAGGTTCAGCGCTCGATTAATGGTACCACACTTTGTGACTTTCTTTTTTGCTCATGGCCCCTCACACAGTTCAGAGCAATTATCTTCTCCCTACGGCTGAATTTCTCCACCCTCTGAATTTCCGGCGTGTTCCGTCATATCTCATAGTGGGACAGCTGGATTCCACATCATCCCTCTCAACCGGCTTTGGATAATGGTCTGTTCTATATGACTTCCCTCTGAAAATGAGGTGCGCAGAACAAAAAACAATCATGTTCCAAGATGGGCTCTGACCGGCCACAAACACAGAGAGCTCTGGTGGTCTTCCGGGATCTGATTCACCCAAGATCTCAGGAGGAAGGCGCACCTGTGGCCTTCACCCTTCCGCGCTGTCTGCCCAGCCATCCTCCCACTGCGACCTCACGGCACTGCATCCTCACGGCTCTGCCTCAGGACGCCTCACCCCTGTGGAGGACATCTCATCTGGACCCGCCCGTCATTTGCTCTACTGAGGATCTGCAGGAAGCCTCAGCCCTTCTGAAGTTCTCATTCTGCCAGGTTCACCTCCAGGACCAATCTTAGGCGGGGAGCCTTCTGTCTAAGGCCTCTCCCTTTAGTTTAAACTTCTTGAAGCCTGACAGCCCCTGTGGCCTCCCCTGCCCTACCTGGGACCCCTCACAGAGAGCCCAGCATGAAAGGGGAGACCCCAGAGGTGCCACTGCTTGCTGGGTGGCCAGGTGTGACAGCACATCACACACGCCAGACCATCCGACCAAACCTCAAGCCATAGCAGAGGGACCCGCCATCCCTACCCAGATGCCAACATGACCGTAGTTGGTTAGAAGGCACAAATATAAAGAGCACAGCTTATTCCTAAAGAAGTGAGTAGGCCTTAAAAAAAATACAAAAAAAGAAAGAAAGAAACCAAAGGAAACACAGTCAGGTAAGTAGTAGGCTCTAAATACAGAGTCAAACCTCCTCCAAATTATAGATACCCTGTGGCTCACCCTGAAACATCCATAATGTCAGCTGCTGCTTCAGTGGATATTGGAAAAATATTTAGAACTAAAATATGGTATTTCTCCAGGGCGTGTATATCAAAAATGGAGAGAAAGCAGCAATTACTAGGGAAACTCAATAAATAACTTGGCTACCTGTCACTTTTCTCCAGGTATACTAATAACATATATTAGAAGGATTCAAATCTTGCTGTTTCCTCCCAAGAATTTTCTTTCTTTTTTTTTTTGCGGCCAAGTCTGGTGAAGTTCCATTCAGATCATGGGCAGGAAAAAAATAACCTATATAATGCAGTCAGTGATTCAGAGTGTACCTCACATTTAAAGGAATGGGCTTCACAGATGTAGAAAACAAACTTATGGTTACCAAGGGGGAAAGGGGGGGAGGGATAAACTGGGAGATTGGGATTGACATATACACACTACTATATATAAAATAGATGACAAACAAGGACCTACTGTATAGCACAGGGAACTCTACTCAATATTCTGTAATACTCTATATGGGAAAAGAATCTAAAAAAGAGTGGACAGATGTGTATGTATAACTGAATCACTTTGCTGTACACCTGAAACTAATACAACATTGTAAAATCAACTATACTCCAATAAAAATGAATTTTTAAAAAAGATCCCATTTACAATAAAAAAATGTTTTCCTATTAAATCAAAAAATAAAAAATAAAGGAATGGGTGTGCCTAAGACTTTCTCTTGGTGCTGCTTATAATTCAGGGAATCTGAATGCCAGTCTTCCTGTATTATTCATTCCATAACTGCTGGGTTTTATTAGAAATATGATCTATTATAACCTTGAATACAGTACATTAAATGACATTGAAAATTAGATTATTCTGATTATCAGAGAAGTGAGAGCTGTGCTAAACATTTGTAAGACTGATAATCAATCAGGGTATCCATCTGAGTGTAATAAAAATCAATCTGGAGTCAGTGTGTTTAAATCTAATTTTTTAAGCATGACATTTTCCTCAGAGTTTCTTTCTAAAATGTCACCATCTTCTACGACGCTGATTGATTCTGTCTCTTGGGAGAAGCACTCACTCCAATTACTTCATCCACTGCAAACAAACCAGAGTCCACTTAAAAGAAAGCTAAATGAATCGCAGCAAGGACAACGTATTTCCAGGGGCGGGGCACAGATATATGTCACTCAAGCTAGCAGATCACCCATCTTCAGCTCAGACAGATAAAATATGCTACTTAGATCACACGTGGCTCTTTACTTTCTTCCAACGGAAATTAGGAATCTCCATATTGGGTTTTTATTTCACCTGAGAAAAAAGAGGAAAAGATTCTGGCTTATGTAAAAAACATGATTCTGCTCACGTCTTTTCAGAGAAAGAAAGAAAAAAAAAAGGTACAACTGTTAATTTACCCTTGCTTCCACCCTCCCCCCAGTCCTTCTTTCTTTCCTTTCTTCCATCCACCCATCTCTTAACACATTGGTCCATCAATCGACAATTACTTAATTCCAACTGAGGTCGCCAGGAGACTGGCCGGCTGGGGGCTCTTTCTCTCTTGAGGACATTCACATGGTACAAGGTGAGGAGGAGGGCTACTGAGGTGACATCCAAGGAGAACTTCCTGAGCTGACCCGACATTCCGTACTCTGGAATGACTGTCCACTAACTCAGCTTGGCCCCCGAGAATGGCACACGTGAATACTGACTTTACGGAATATTGGTATTTTCCTGGCAATGGTAGGGGAAGGGCGAAGATGACATTTATTGAGCGTTTGCCATGACGCAGAACTTGACATCCATCACTCCCTAAATCCTCAGGGGTGGGGGCCCCTCTGCTCCCGGGCCCTGGGTTTCCCGAGCAGGTGGCTGGGCAGTGACCCTCGGTTTTCTCCCCACGTCTCCTTCTTGTTTTCCCAGGAGGAGGCACCTGTCTTAGTGCGTCTTCAGGGTAGAAGCCCTTCTGGGCCTTCTCTGCCTCTGCCCGCCTCCCCACCTCGCGGCAGAAAAGGGCACCTGCCCTGCTCTCCACACCGTGGAAGCTCCCAGGGGCGGGCTCTGCCTGGGAGGAGGCCTTCGGGTATCAACGCTGCCCGGGACGCGGCAGGGAAGCTCAAGTGATTCGGGGGTGAAGTTCAGGAAGCCACGAACCACCGAGGCTGCATACAGCAAGTTGCATCTTCCAATAAGCAAATGGCTCTAAAAATTAATTCATACCCGTAGGGAAGGACATCACACTGCTATCAAAAAGCATCTCTTCAAAGACTATTTAATGACATGGTAAAATATTCATGATGGTAAACTTAACTAAAAAAAGAAAGTCAGAAAAACTGGAATACACACATATTGAAAAAAGAGCAAAATAAAATAAATCAAAATATTCATAGGACTTATATCTGGGACATGAGATTCATTGTGATTTAGATCTTCTTTATAAATTTCAGTCCTTCCCAAATCATCTGCAATGAGCTACTGTTGCTTCCATTATTTTTTAAAATGTAGTTGTTCTGTTTTTTCTTTTCAAAGGAAAGTAGCTTTTCTCTAACACTAAGGTTCTCGGACTGTAAGGCGACTCTCAGAGCATGTTACTGACATGGTGATCTTCTTCTAATTCCTGCAGCTACTTCTCAACTGATTACTGCAAACTCCCATCACCACCAGCACCGCCTCACCGCTCCCACCGGTCAGAGCGCTACCGTCTCTCACCTGGTTCCCTTCTGTGGCCTCCTGAGCTCTCTCTGCTTCTGCCCTGACCTCCGATAGTATATTCTGAACATAACAACCATGTTGGACCTATTAAAACCCAAGTATGTCCCCTTTCTGCCCGAACACTTGACAGCCTCCTATCAAACTTGGAGTGAGAGCAGAAGTCTGGACAAAGCCCCTGGGCCTCTCTGATTCCATCTCCTGTCTTATGCCTGCTTGTTTACGCTCCTCTTTTTTTTTTTCACTTTTTCTTTTTCTTTTTTTTAAAATTTCTTTATTTCTTGGCCATGCTGTGTGGCATGTGGGATCTTAGTTCCCTGACCAGGGATTGAACCTGCACCCCCTGCATTGGAAACACGGAGTCTTAACCACTGGACTGCCAGGAAAGTCCCTATTTAGGCCCCTCTTGACAACTGGCTTCCTTCTTGGCCCTCAAACACACTGGGGAATGCCCCCACCCCAGGGCCTTTGCACGAGCTGTTCCCTCCACCTGGACCCCCTCCTCCAGATACCCTGGCTGCTCTCTCCCTCACCTCCTTCCAGGCTTTATTGAAACATCACGTTCTCACGAGGCCTGCCCTGACTACTTCATCAAGAACTGCAGCCCCGATCTCCAGCAGTCCTAGTCCCCGTCCCAGTTCGGTCTCCTTATTTGTCTTTTTAATTATCTTTCTCTCCCCAAAGAATGTAAACTCCTGGAGGGCAGGGATTTTAGGAATTCTTCACATGCAATCACCAGCACCCAGAACAGTGCCGGGGCATCCAGGGCCTGGGACAAGTCTTTGTTGCTGATGAAGGTTCTGGAAGGGGGGCTGAGTGCTGGACAGGGGTGACAGGCACTGTCCCTGGTAGGTGGGCTCACAGATACCTGTGTTGGAGCTGTGCTGGCAGTGAGGGGGTGGAGGGGCACCTGTCCAATAAGAAAGCCCTGACCCCAGGGCCGCACTCCTTCCCCATCTTCACCAGCTACTCGGAACGATGCCAAATGTGCACAGGCCCAGGAGGCTGAGGGTGAGGCCGTGTGAGCATCTGATCACTGGCTGGGCCTGCGGAGAATCGTGCATTCCAATCACAGGGTGTTAAACCCCCCTTAACCCAGTTCTCCTGCAGCATCTGCTTCGGGAGAGGACACAAGAGCAAACCGTGGCAGGGAAGAGGCCTGGCCCTAGCAGAGGCCAAGCCTCTTGGGGCATCTTTAGAGGTGACGGGGACTAAGCAGACAAAAGAAGGCTCCCTTGGTGTTTAGGCGAGCCATCCCTGCGTTCCTCCTTAAGAGGAAAGTGTGGAGGTATGTCCGTTGGGAGATGTACAGAAAATTAGAAGAATTCCCTAAACTCTCAGACCCTAGTTCTTGAAATCAGCAGGTCAGGTGAATTGAATACAGCTATGATGACCGCAGATTCTGCCACAGGCTGCTGTTCAGTTTAGGACAAAAATCTAAATATTGCAGAGAGAGTCCAAAAAGAACGGCATTTGGCAATGCTCCGGCAAGGTAGCAGCCCCTTGGAGACACGGCCCGAAATGTATAATCACTGAAGCAGCAGTTTGGGGATGATCACATCAAACAAGTCAGGCAACTAACTTCCTCCGCTTCCCAAATTCTAGGGACGCACTTATGCAATTTACCAGGAGAGGGAGGGAGAGGAGGGGGAAGGGGGGGAGGGGGAGGGGAGGAGGGGGAGGGGGAGGGGAGAAGGGGGAGGGGAGGGGGAGGGGGAGGGGAGAAGGGGGAGGGGAGGGGGAGGGGAGGAGGGGGAGGGGAGGGGAGGGGAGGGGAGGAGGGAGAGGGGAGGGGAGGGAGAAGGGGAGAGCTCTTTGGTTTTCAACTAAACATTTCTGAGTGTGAACAGGAGCCTAAGGCACTAGAGGAACTAACTTCCTTAATCTTCCAGGTAACGATTGGTTTTCGGTGAAGACAGCTGCTAAATTAGGTATTGGTCAACTAGTTTCCCAGAGTGTCCATACAATATGAGAATCTTAATAAAGAGAAAAAGCTACATTCTTTTTTTTTTTAAAGCTACTTTCTTTTGAAAGAAAAAAAAAAAAAAAAGTATCTTTTAAAAAAAAGCCACATAGGCTCACTGCACAGAATTTGGAAAATAATGAACTCTGCAAAGAAGAAAATACAAATTATAATTAACCCATGTCCCAGAAACAAGCCCTGTTAATATTTTATTTTTCTCTGCTCCTTTTCATGCATTTATATATATATATATATTTTTTTTATTATAGATCATAGAATATCCAAATTTTCTAATCTTGTTTTTCATTTATATTTAACAGTGTGGATATTTCCCTGCATTGTGAAAAAACTGCTTTCAATGGCGGCATAATGATCCTGCCTATGGGTGTGAATTAATTTTTTATACCTATTTTGAAAGACATTTTAAATTAATTAATTAATTAATTAATTTGGTTGTGTCGGGTCTTAGTTGCAGCAGGTGGGTTCCTCAGTTGTGGCATGCATGTGGGATCTAGTTCCCTGGCCAGGGTTTGATCTTTCTAACGGTGGCTTTCTGGGCAAATGGTCCACAAGGAGGCCTCCTTCCAGCCTCTCAGGGCCCCTCGGTTCCGGATCTTTTCCAAACCCGGTTCTCCAGCCTCCAGTCTATTCTGGGGGCCCCCAGTAGGTTTCTAATTAATTCCTCTTTGCTTAAGTTGGCCAAGTCGGTTTCTTGTAACCAAACAACCCTGACTGATGGATACCTGCAGAAAATTCTGGGGAGGAAAACAGAAAACTGGGGAAATAGTCAAGGTGAAAGAGTTAGGGAAAAACAGGAGAGCCATTCTTAGCTGGTCTAAATGCAAACAGAACATGGGAGAGAAAAAGAATTATAAAGAAAACTCCTGTTATTGCTAACGTGTCATCTCAAACCCCACGCTCACGGAATGCAGGCACCTGCTCATCCAGAACAGCCATCACTATTCTCTCCATCGATGGTGACATTTGTTGTCTCTCTAAGATTAAGTTTCCAGTCAACGGACGGATGGTCAAAATTTCCAAGATTACATAAATTTTTTCTCGGCTCAGGAACAGAAATGTAATGATTTCAGCAGCATCTCTGTCCTCTCTGTCCTCCTGTTACGTCTCTGACCTGTCTCCTCCCTGTTCCTGTGACTCACCCTGTTCCAGATGCACTGGCCTCTTTGCTGGTCCCTGACCACAACGGGGCCTTTGCACTTGCAGGTTCTCACACCTGGGACGCCCTTTCTGCTGATATCCGTGGGCCGTTACTCTCCCCCCCTACACCACCTAAAACAGCAAACACTCCAACCCCCACTGCCTGCTCGAGGTTCCCTTTTTCCTGTGCCTCTCTGATTTTCCTCACTAGCATTTCTCACTAATTTACTTAGCATAGACTTTATTTATCTATGCATTGTCTGTCTCCTCCCACTAGGATGCCATCTCTCTGAGGGCAGGGATTTCTGTCTGGATGCCCAGTGCCTAGGAAGTTGTATGGCACACAGCAGGCAGCCAACAAATGCCTGTGGAATGGATAAACGAATGAATCTGGCTGAATGTGGATGAAAGGTTCCTTACGTGCTACCTTGCAGACAGGCATCGGGTACCATCAGAAAAGCCCTGCTTTGGGACTTCCCTGGTGGTCCAGTGGTTAGGACACGCCCACTCTCACTGCCGACGGCCCACGTTTGATCCCTGGTCAGGGACCTAAAATCCCAGAAGCTGCGCGGTGCAGCCTCATCAGCGTCATCATAAAAGAAAAGCCCTGCTTTCACTTCACAGGTGCATATCTGGGTCCAGCCCATGTCAAAAGCGAGTGTCTAGCTTGGAAGCGTGGAAGTTTCACCCTGTACCAGCTAAGACTCTCTTAGAGAAATGTCTTCTATTTCTTTGGCCCCAAAACAAAACCCCTTGTTCTGGCTTTTTTTTTTTTTTAATTTTTAAAATTTTTTTAATTTTTCGCTGTGTTGGGTTTCGTTTCTGTGCGAGGGCTTTCTCTAGTTGCGGCGAGTGGGGGCCACTCTTCATCGCGCGTGCGCGGGCCTCTCACTATCGCGGCCTCTCTTGTTGCGGAGCACGGGCTCCAGACGCGCAGGCTCAGTAATTGTGGCTCACGGGCCTAGTTACTCTGCGCCATGTGGGATCCTCCCAGACCAGGGCTCGAACCCGTGTCCCCTGCATTGGCAGGCGGATTCTCAACCACTGCGCCACCAGGGAAGCCCCTGTTCTGGCATTGTATGCCTGTGTATTCGATGAATGTAGCTTAATGATTAAAGATTACCAGTAAGTAGTCGAAGACCACGTATATCTTTGGCCATTATAAATACCCTCAGTTCCTGTGGCAAAACGCTTTGTTCCACGGATTAAAGACCAAATCCTGGTAGCTTAAAGGAGAAGGCAGCAGGCTTCAGCGACGCTACAAAAAGGAGGATGGTCGCAGCGAGCAGGCAGCCCAATGTCCCGTCCACGTAAAGAGTTTGAAAAAGGTTTTGTAGTCATTGTTTTAATAGTCTAAAAGTGAGATGGAAAACACGGCCTGCAAGCCACAACCCTCTTCTCTCACGCCCACGGCCGATGTCGCTAATGGATTATGGCTCTCTTTCTCACTGAACTGAACCTGAATACGGCCTCAGAATCCTTCTCAACCCAGTGATGCAAGCTGATCCCAGCAGCCACTGCCTACTGATCAGCCTTAGCATAGAAAGTAAAACCTCCTTGCCAGCCCTGACATTGATGATAAAAGGCTTAAGTTATACTTCTTTCTTTTTCCCTCCCTCCCTTCCTCTCTTCCTTTCTTCCTTCCTTCCTTCCTTCTTCAGATGATAATTTATTTGACAAACATGAGCTAAGTCAGAAACGAAAAGACTGGAGGAGAAACTGCCACCTTCCCCCAAGCGCACGGCAGAGCCCCGGTCTGGTACCCGGCGCTGGACAAAGAGGGGCCCAGGCGTCTGTGGAGGAAGGGGCCAGACAACCATTCTGTGGCCTCCTTGTTTGTTCCACACTCTTCCTGTGACCCTTACCAGGGTCTCAGCTACTGTCCTTTGTGTGGTCCAGGAGACTGGGCCAAATTAGATGAGTAGAGGAGATTTACAGAAGCATCACGGCCATAGTAAGAATAAGGGCTCAGATTTGGGGCCAATGAAATGGAAAGCAACTCCCTGAAGTTCCAGGGTCTCGGCCGTGTAAGGGGACATGTTGGTGATTCCAAGCTAAGCCTTCCTCTGGGATCCACCTGTTCACCTGCGAGGTCCAGATAGGACTTTTCCGCAAGGTGAGCTCTGGTCGAATGTGCCTCTAGACAGAGCTAGACGCGCTCATGCATCCACCACACATGTGCCAGGCACTGTTCCAGGCACCGCGGGGAAAGCCGTGACCCAAAAGATGGAAACCTACGCCGCTGTGCATGTTCCCAGCTGCAGCGGGGTCAGCGTGGAAGCTGGAAGCGTGGCCAGAGAGAGCAGGAGAGGACGGTGAGGGTTCGCTGCACGGGGTGAGGGAAGACATCGCCACGAAGGGTGGTCGTGAGAGCTGGAAGCAGCCGGGAGGTGAGGAGCACGGGCAGGGATTCAGGACCAGCGGGGGCCGGATCCATGGACTTATTAACACAGGGCAGGGTCAGCAAACTGATTCCTGTAAAGAACCAGAGGGTAAATATTTCAGGGTTTGGGGCCACCTAGTCTCTGTCACAATGACTCAAGTCTGTGGTTGATTTGGGAAAACAGCCACAGACCATCAGCAGAAACAAATGGGTGCAGCTGTTCCAATAAAACTTAATGTATAAATCCAGGTGACCCGCTGGATTTGGCCCACTGGCTGCAGTTTGCTGACCTCTGAATCAGGTCATTCATCAACTTGGAAGAAGCGGTTTCTCTTCTGTCTGTAGGGTGGCTGGGGGAGAGGCCAGGATGCGAGGCGTCCGGAAGTGAGTGGGTCGTAAGTCAGGCATCCCCAGAGGAGGTGGGTTCCACGAGGAACTCAACTCCAGCCAACATGAGGAGGGGTGATTTCTTTCTTCTCTCTTTAATCTTTTCTATTACTACTGCTCTTAACTGCAGACGTGCAGACATGTTTATCATCACGTGTGAACCGATCACGTGAATGACTGTCCCCCACTCCACTTCCATCCCGGCCCTCTGAGGCTACCCTCATACGATGTCTGCTGTGGTCCTAGGACGCAGTGGCCACGCCGTCAGAGGCTGGGATGTGGGGATAATCAGATGTGCCATCTGCACGGTATGGAAACCGATGGCACAAAGGTCACAGCAAAGAGACCTCCTTCATCAACACTTCTTACAGGGAAGGAGGATTAGGGACGCAGCTAAAACCAATGAAGCGTCCAGCTGGGGAGCTCGCTGATATCCTCCGAATCTCCAGTCCCCAGCTAGCTGGGACCTGGTTAACTGGCTAACCTTACCCTGAGGTGTGGACCGGAGAGCTGGTGCCCAGACACTGAGCCTCCAGAGCAAATTAACTGGGATGATGAAAAGGCCTAAACCGCTTTCCTTCCACTGAGTATGATTTCTTCTGAAATAAATGACAGGATTAAAATCCTGAAGCAGCTAGGACAGAATTCCCCTGGTTGGCTGGATGGACGCTTGGTTGGATGGTGGGTGAAAGAAGGAATCAATCGATGAATAAATTAGTGGGTCAATATATAGAACAACTTCCCAAATGAAGGTGTTCACATTAAAGAGACGTAGCATTTTTATCTAGTACGAGAAAGCGATGAGATACGGCCACAAAATCAGTAATACGGTCTTAGTTGTCATGATAAGAAATACAGTGTGTGGACTGAGGGAGATGGTCATTTTCCTATATCCTGGCGAGACCACTTTTGGAGTGCCAGGATCATTTTGGGGGGCCACTGACTAAAGAATGCAGAGAGTGGAGGTGAGCAGGACAGGAAGATGGAGGGTGGGGTATGGAAGCCAGACCACACCAGGAAGAAGATTCAGAAGTGGCACAGTGCCTATGACCAAATCCTGGGACTTAGTATGATGAAGAGGTAGACCTGAGGCCAACAGGTAAGACTTAGCGAGGGAGAGGTGGGTCCGACATGAAGAAGGACTTTCTAACGGTCGCTGCTGACCCCCAAACAGAATGCTGTCCGCCACGATGCATCCCTCCCACGGTAGACGGGCTGCCCACTGGGCAGGTCAATGCCAAGGGCTACACGGCCCCCTGGGGTCTCTTCCAAACCTTAAGCTTCTGTGCAGCTATGATCCTTCAATTGCTTTGGAAAACACAGGGAACTGGCCCGTCTGTTGGGGTCTCAATGGTTTTCTGAATTAGGAGAACTCAGATGTTGTCAAAGGGCATCTGTTCATAGATCATTCAAGGTTGATTGTCCACAGAGATCCTTCCTTAAGAAAAAAACCTTAGGCAAGAATATCGGCAGCTGAGCTTGCTCTGTGATTAGCAGAGTGGTATCTTAGGAAACGGCTGGCTTCAGGTAAGAAGCACTAGATGGAGACACAGGTGACAGGCCAGATGTCTTCACCTCTCCGAGCCTGGGTGTATTTACCTGCAAAATGGGGCTTAGTACGTAATCCCTGTGCCCCTCACAAAACTGGGGACAGCATGACATGGGATGATGGATGCTATAACAACAGTTTTTCCCAAGCTCTCTGTGGGAAAGGACCAGGATTTTTGTTTTGTCCACTTCTAATCCATAATAGACAAATACTTGTATAAAATACAATACAGATGAATCACTAGAAAAATGAAACACTGCTTGGATGTTACAGCAGTGTCAAATTGCTCAGAGTTTCTCAATGTCTGTTCCTCACTTTTTAATTTTATTGAAGTGTAGTTGATTTACAAGGTTGATGTTAATCTCTGCTGTATAGCAAAGTGATTCAGTTATATATATATATATATATATATATATATATATATATATATATATACACATTCCTTTTCATATTCTTTTCCATTATGGTTTATCCCAGGATATTGAATCTAGTTCCCTGTGCTTTACAGGCTGTTCCTCACTTCTGTCCATACCTACCTTTCCCATCTGGTAACAGTTCATCGGCCAGCTCTGGTCCACAGACCAGACTTTGAGTAACTCTAAAATGTTAAAAAAGTATTATTCTAAAGCAGCATTAATGTGAAAACATTAAAACATCACAGTGATAACACATCTAAAACCTTGATGAGAAGATAATGGTGTGGGGCTTCCCTGGTGGCACAGTGGTTGAGAGTCTGCCTGCTAATGCAGGGGACGCGGGTTCGAGCCCTGGTCTGGGAGGATCCCACATGCCGCGGAGCGACTGGGCCTGTGAGCCACAACTGCTGAGCCTGCGCGTCTGGAGCCTGTGCTCCTCAACAAGAGAGGCCGCGATAATGAGAGGCCCACGCACCGCGATGAAGAGTGGCCCCCGCTTGCCGCAACTGGAGAAAGCCCTCGCACAGAAACGAAGACCCAACACAGCCAAAAATTTAAAAAAATATATAAAAATAAATAAATAAATAAAAGAGACTTCCCTAAAATTAAAAAAAAAAAAAAAAAAAAGAAGATAATGGTGTTTAGCAACCAAATGGATCCCTTTCTCTCTTGATAATCAGTTTGGGTTTGATGATCTTTACTGGGCCAGATGATGGGAATAATAAGGAAATTCTGCAATCACGAAGGGGGTCTGGGACCCCCCTTTCTGTCAGGCACACTCCAGCTTTCCTGGACGTTGATGCAGCGGCACTGCAATCTCACTTCAAGTCCTTTCACAATCAAAGAGGCTGGATTCATTTAGTGTCTGACAAAACAGTCAAAAAGACAGACACTTTCTACCAGGAACCACCATTTATAAAAAAAAGAAGGGTTTTCGTTGTTGATTTTCAATCTAAGCGATTACCTGGAGGCCCCTGAAAACTGCCTGAGAACATGCCCCAGACACAAGGGACTTTGTTTCTATAAAGCATTGAGGCAGCAGTTTGCACAGAGTTAACTCAATGAAACAACACTTTCTACTTGGATAAACTGACCTAGATTCTCTGACTTTCATGCAGAAACAGAACTGGCGGGTTGCAATCTCGGGAGCCGTCTGTGAGAGCGAAGGGGTGGGAGACCAGGGTTGGGGGCAAGTCTCGCTCGAAGAACTGCAAGAGGGCCCCTTCTGATCGTGGTTATGACTTTCATCCCCACTTCGTGAGCTGGAAGGGTCTGTTCTAGGCTTTCAAGAAGGGGTTCGTAAGTCAAATGACATCACCGTTCAAGCCTGGGCCAACAGAAGAGGCCCTCTTGATAAAAGAGCTCAGAAACAGGGACTTCCCGGGCAGCCCAGGAGTTAAGACTCTGAGCTTCAACAGAAAGGGGCACGGGTTTGATCCCTGGTCGGGGAACTAAGATCCCGCGTGCCCTGCGGCTAAATAAATAAATAAATGCAGAGGATGGGGAGTTATAGCTCAAAAAAAAAAAGGAGCTCAGAAACACACACTGGCCCACAGTCCTCTCATTCATGAGCATCTGCATGACATGGTAGCATGAGGTTAGGAACGAACAGCGCTACAGCCAAACAGCCCCAAAGAGCCTCGTGTCTACATCTGCAATACGGGGTTATAACATCTGCCACGTAAAGGAATAAACTGTGAACATCGGATCAGTCCATGCATAGTACTGGGAATGCAGACTGTGATCAATAACCCATGTGTGTGCTCACACCCCCCCACACACATGCACACGCGCACACACACACACACACATGCACACGTGCGCGCGCGCGCACACACACACACACACACACACACACACACACAGAGTTCCAGCCCACTCAGAGCCTCTGCAAGCACACGACCAAACTTGACCTGCAGGGGAAGCCGATCTCAGGGGAAGAACTACACACAGTTGAAATAATTTACAAGAACATACAGTCCCATTACTCAATTAGCTTGGCATGAGTTTAAAGCACTCAATGGCCTTTCCAGATGCTTCTTGCTTTCAGCCGCTCTTCTGTTAACAGGCCTCTCTCCTTTCCACTAGGGCCAAGCCGCACACTCCACTCCCCCTGCCCCTGAGGGTTTGGGGTCTCTTCCTGACTTCGTTCCAGGCCACCCCTCCAACCTCCAATGGCAGCAGCCCCTCCCCAGCGGGCTGCAGAGGGTCCTGAGTCAGCGCTTCCCTCCGGGGGCTCCCTGGGGAAGCCCTTGGGGAGTTTTTCTCTTGATTCTGGGAATGCAGTCTCTTACTCAATTTTCTGAACTGGATCTGCCATCTTGTTCAGTACAACATGGGTTTATTTTCTTTCTCAATCCAAAATTTCACTGGAAAACTCCCCAACTTTCTTTTTCTAGGGCTTCTAAAGTTCTTGTTTCACGGTCATGCTCTTCCCCTCCCTCCCAGCGGCTCATAAAACTTGGGTGGTAACTCCCCACCATCACCTCACAAACCTCACCCCTTACACCTCATCCACCAATCAGTTTCGGAGATGCTATTTCTTCCCGAAATACCCAGCCACATTTGTTCAGAACGGCAACACTTCTGCATTTTATTTTTCTTTGCAGTTTAGCTATACCAAACTAAATTCCCCATAGGCTGGGCCAGAGCCCAGAGATAAAAAACCTTTGATTATTTTTGTTTTGATATCACAAATGTTATTAACTAGTTTTGCACTCGCCTTTGTGAGGAAGGGTTTGACTTGGAATATTTTTCCATCCTCCAAATGTCTCCATTCCATTTTGTCTTTTACCCCGTCGTGGGCTTCGCTATAAACCGGCCGTGTGGTTGGAATGAATTGGCATCATCTAACTTCCACCGAAGCTCCCAGGTGGAAGAGAATGGACCCGCCAAGCCGTCCTGGGCATTTAAACTTTAGAATTCCATATTCCCCGGGGATGTCGCAGGGCAGGTGTCAGGAGCTCTAGACCTGGATTCTGCAGCCACAGCTGCTGGCTTGCTTTTGTCCTGACCAGCTGTGTGACTGCAGCAAAGACACAACCACTCTAAAGTGAGATGAGATGCTTTTTCGTGCTCCCATCAACCCTAACACTTGGGTGAAACAGCAGGTAGGAGAAAAAGATAGTTTTGTGTCGTGAGTGGGGAGGGTGCATGCCCCAGGGCCCTGGGGTCCCTGTGAGCATTTTCAGGAGGCTTCTCCCTTGGCTGACACTGCTGGCCAGCTGCTCCGGCGCCCCGCACTCTTTAAGGACTTCTATACATAACTCATTTCTTTTGCACAGCAACCTAGTGAGGTCGGAATTCCTATTCTCCCACTTTACAGACAAGGATGCAGAGGCATGGAGAGCTTATTTGCCCAAGGTCACAGCCAGAGGCCGTCCTCACAGCAGACAATGGTGACCTCTCTGCCATTAGCCCAAGCTTCCAGAGCCACTTGGATGCTGGGCCGTTTCTTCCATGTTTTTGGCAAGCATTCGGAAGATGGCTTAGGCTTCGGAGGAACGGTGCTGCATCCTGAAGGAGGGGTCTTTGCAGGGCTAACTGGGCACCCCAGGCCCCACCCAGAGACAGAAGCAGGAACCTCTTCACGCAAGGACTCTTTGCAGAAAACAAAACACAAACCTGAAACACGGTTAACGTGTTTGTTTATAACATTTTCTTTGAAAAGAAATATGGTCTCTGACAAGAAAAGTCTGCATCCAAGCAGGTGTGCTTGGCAAACACCATGCCAATGGGGCCCAGGAAAGCCACTGCTAAGGGCCCTGGTTGCGTGCTGACACCCAGACACTGAGTGGAAGGGGAAGGTGTGGTGTTCCCATAGGATCTGTGAAGCAGGGACCTTTCTCTGCTTTCACTTATAGTATAAAAACAAGTATAAGACCCTTAAAGAACTAAAAATAGAGTTACCATATGATCCTGCAATCCCACTCCTGGACATATATCCAGAGAAAACTCTAATTCAAAAAGATACGTGCACCCCTATGTTCACTGCAGCACTATTTACAATAGCCAAGACATGGAAGCAACCTAAGTGTCCATAGACAGAGGAATGGATAAAGAAGATGTGGTACATATATACAATGGAATATTACTCAGCCATAAAAAAGAATGAAATAATGCTATTTGCAGCAACATGAATGGACCTAGAGATTATCATGCTAAGTGAAGTGACTCAGAGAAAGACAAATACCATATATCACTTGTATGTGGAATCTCAAAAAATAATACAAATGAACTTATTTTCAAAACAGAAATAGACTTACAGACATTGAAAACAAACTTATGGTTACCAAAAGGGAAAGGGGGAGGATAAACTAGGAGTTTGGGATTAACAGATACACACTACTATATATAAAATAGATAAGCAACAAGGACCTACTGGATAGCACAGGGAACCTTATAATAACCTATAATGAAATGAATATATATATAAATGAATCACTTTGTTGTACACCTGAAACACTGTAAATCAACTATACTTTAGTTTAAAAAAGAGAAAAAAAACCAAGTTTAAGAACCTGAGTACTCCTCAGATTCAGAAAGGGTAACTGAAGACCCATTAATAATAACAGTGCTATTGATGATAACTAACATTTATTGAGTTGACTACTTACAATGAACCAGGTACACAGAACCTAAGTGCTGCACATAGATTCCCATCCATCCTTCTTGACCTTCAAGGTAGGCATTATTGTACTCTAATTTTACAAATGCTCAAGGTTTCATGGCCAGCAAATGGTGAAGCTGGGTTTCCACCTCACATGGACTGAATCTTTCTTTTTGATGATTGGTTATGAAAGGATAAACTGAACCCTTAATACTGTAAGAAGTTAGAGCTGAGTTAATGAAACATAATCTGAGGGTTTCTTCAGGTGGCACACACTGAAAGCATTTATTAAATTTGGATACACGGGAGACACGAGGAAGGACTTAAGTTTGATTCCATGGAGGAATTCTGAGACACGAGGAAGGACTTAAGTTTGATTCCATGGAGGAATTCTGAGACACGAGGAAGGACTTAAGTTTGAATCCACGGAGGAATTCTGAGAAGCCCCAGAAGAGCACGGAGGACTCGGCAGAGTCAGTGTCACCACCACGAGAGAGGAAGCCAGGGTTTAATTTGAGATCAATGCAGAAAAGGTAAAGTGTTAGAAAGTAAGGCATTTAATTTTGCCCAGGAGTTCATATTTCTTTAAATCGTGCTCCCAATTATGTAACGTAATAACTTTCAAATTAGACAGTTCATGCTTTTAACTCAAACTTTGTAACTGGTGTTCTTATTCATTTAGCACTGTCTACTAGAGTCCTACGGGTTACTTTTTGCTCCTTCTATCAGATCATTTTATGATTTCTGCTAATGAGTGAGCAGAATCAAACCAACAAAGGAGAAACCTAGATATATCATTTGCAAAGGAAGTACTTGCTTTATTTGCTGGCATATAAAATGCAATCTCCCCTCCCCCTGCTCACCAATAAAACAGATCCAAACATTAGCCTGCATTCCATGTCCTTCTTTTTTTTTTAAATAAATTTATTTATATTTATTTATTTTCAGCTGCGTTGGGTCTTCGTTGCTGCGCGCTGGCTTTCTCTAGTTGCAGTGAGTGGGGGCTACTCTTCATTGCGGTGCACAGGCTTCTCATTGCGGTGCCTTCTCTTGTTGCAGAGCACGGGCTCTAGGCGTGCAGGCTTCAGTAGTTGTGGCACACGGGCTTAGCTGCTCCGCGGCATGTGGGATCTTCCTGGACCAGGGCTTGAACCCGTGTCCCCTGCATTGGCAGGCGGATTCTTAACCACTGCCCCGCCAGGGAAGCCCTCCATGTCCTTCTATTTCTCATGGAAAACCAAAAGCACAAGATGTAAAATAAGAAACTATTCTATCCTCTTGTGAAATCACAAGCCAGGCAGCATATTAGGCATTAAGTTTGGCCCATTATCTTAACCTTTTAGATTTACTTTACTACTATTATAATCTTTCCATTATTTCCTGATACCAATATATTATTTACTTTAACTGTGGGGATTTCTTATTCAAGGTTAGTAAAACAACTATGTATCCAGAACTTGATACATCTTATTGAGTGGTGGTCTAGAGCATATTATGTTTATGTAAACACAATAATGTTCCCCCCTATAAAACCACATTATAGTTATGTTCAATATGTCAATATTTATAAAAATAGAGCTTTTTGTTAGTGTACACTGACATGGCCTTTGCAATGAATGCATTAGATTTAAAAGTGGAGGTAGCCTCTGTAGCATTTTTAGCAAGTATTATTCTTTCATAAAGAATCTCAGGGGCTTCCCTGATGGTGCAGTGGTTGAGAGTCTGCCTGCCAATGCAGGGGACACGGGTTCGAGCCCTGGTCTGGGAAGATCCCACATGCCGCGGAGCAATTAGGCCCGTGAGCCACAACTACAGAGCCTGCGCATCTGGAGCCTGTGCTCCACAACAAGAGAGGCCGCGGCAGTGAGAGGCCCGCGCACCGTGATGAAGAGTGGCCCCCGCTCGCCACAACTAGAGAAAGCCCTCGCACAGAAACGAGGACCCAACACAGCCAAAAATAAAAATAAATAAATAAATAAAATAAATTAAAAAAAAAAAAAAAAAGAATCTCTTTTGATTCCTCAATACCTGTCATCTCATTAGCTGCACTGAAGAGAACCCTGGCTGTGTATGAAAGGAAATCTGGCAGGACCTCACTATTGCCTGCCACCTGGTGTCAGCATGCTGAAATTGCAAGCACAGGACTCAGGCAGGTTCAGTGCTAGACATGGAGAGGCTGGCCTTGAGAGTGAACTTTAAGTGTCCTGGAGAGCAAAGCTTCTCTTTGCAAAACACTTCATCACATTCCCTGGGAGGAATTCCCTCATCTTGTGGCTCAGTGCCTGGGCCACTTGCCACCAAGAATGAAGGTAAATTCTCACTTTGGAGACAGTTATAGGAAGCCTCTTAGGGCTCTAGCCATTTGGAGCATGTTCTTAATTATCTGAGAGCTGGATCTTTAGCCCTTCTTCCTGGATCTTAGCCCAAGAGCATCTACTAACCAAATCAGTTGGTCAAGTGTATTCACATAGTATATGGCAGATTTCAAGCACACATTGCTCTTGGGAGGCAATGTGTTACACACATAAAATAAATTGTCACCAGAGAAACTACCACAAGCCTCTAAGTGCTCTCTCCTCTTTCACTTTAGGGAAACAGTATCATAAATAGAAGACATTTCTTTTAAAATAAAAAATACTACTTGTTTTTGAACAGTTCCTCTCTCCTTGTTACCCACCCCACCCCTGCCTCTGCTGTTAATAACCATCTGATCTGACATTTAAGCAGGAAGAAAATGAAGCCACATGATTTAAAAAGCATGTGTTTACGACTTGCCATGTTTAAGCACTGCTGAATAAATGTATATTGAAAACATATTTCAAGAGAGAAGCCATAATAAGGGGTTTGGAGATATTCAATATTACTCCATTAATTCATAGCACACCAAAGTTATGGAATATGTAGACTTTCTAGATGTAAATTACAATCCATGACTCAGTGAGAGCCCTTTGCTGCTCTCCCCCCAAACAGCATTACACTCTTCAGGCAAATTGACACAAAATAGAATAAATTATGTCAAAAGCTATATAGAACCATTATTTCAGCCTTAAACACTTCATTAAAACGAAACAGCTCAAAATCTCCCCTCCCCACTCCTACCCTCCAGCCTGTGTGGAAACGAACTTAAGTCCAAAGATCCCGAACAATGTAGCTTTCTACATTTTTCTGGGTGGGAAGATTATTTTTACCAACAACACTAAATCCAGATTTTGCTCCAGTCCCTCCGGCACGACCCTGAGGGAAAGGACACTGAGCTCTCCTCTGCTCTCTCTCGAATTCCCACCTGGCAGAAGATTCCTGACATACAATTTTTATAATTTGTAGGTCAAGAAAGTGGTTTTCTATTTTTCCTGATGTCTGTACCTTTTTCTTCTTCTTATAAAAATCTATCAAAATTGAAAACAGAAAGTTGAGTGAGTCTGGTTGAAGTAGGGATGGATGGGGACTTTCCTGCAAGGAGCCTTGGGGTTTCTCTGTAGAATCCTTCAGAAAACACGTTGGAAAGTTCCTGAACTATCATTAAAGGACCCCATTTAGTTACTCAGTACCATGACTTCACTACATTCAGATTTCCAGAAACCAACGCAAGTTATAACCGACAACTGTTGGTGCCCCGTGTATGTATACGTACCCCCTTGGCCTTGACTTTTTCAGTGTATTGTGACCCAACCTCCAACTGCCAACACTTGCATCTCTCTGAATGACGGCTTTCCTTGGCCCCGGAGTGCGCGCGTACACAGGTCCTGGGAATTGAGTTCCCCCAAGGGCAACCCTCACCCGAAAACTAACACTTGTTGGGGGAAGACTCCAAGGCTCATGTTTTCTAGTCCCCAGCATGGAATCCACTGGCACACAGGGCAGCTACCTTGATGACACGCTCTTATTGCTGTTTTTCTCTTCCCTATCTCCCTCCACTTCCCGCCGGTATTTCCAGAGATTATCCAAAAAAAACAAAAAACTGTATGCACTCAAATCAGGGTCTGCTTCTCATGCGACTCATGTCAGGGTCTGTGCACAAACGAAGACAACAGTCCCCCTGATGAGACCCTGAACACAGGAGGAAGCATTTGCTGTCATTCTGTTAAGCTGCAGTGGAGAATTTTATTCGTTCTTTGCCACGTGTGGTAGGAAGAATCATGCCCCTGACCCACCTCCCCAAAATGTCTACATGCTAATCCCCAGAACGTGTGAATACGTTAAATTACACGGGGGAATTCAGGCTGCTAATCAACTGACCTTCAAACACTGAGACTAGCCTGGATTATCCAGGTGGACCAATGTGATCACCAGGGTCCTTTAAATGAGGAAGAGGGGGCAGAAGAGCTAGAATCACAGGGGCGATATGAGAAAGACACGACCAACCACTGCTGGCTTTGAAGACAGAAAAGGGCCAGGAGTCAAGGAATGCAGGCAGCCTCTAGGAGCTGGAAACGACTGGGAAACGTATTCTCTCGCAGAGACTGCAGAAGGAGAAAGCCCTGCCAAGCACCCTGACTGGAGCCCAGCGAGACCCATTTCAGACATCGAGCCTCCAGGGCATTTTTTGAGGGGACTTCATCCCCAGTGCATTTCTCCCCATTACTCTTCCTCCTACAGAATCAAAGAGGATGCCTGTACCTCAACAAAACTGCACAAATCTTTGCTGAACTTCTATTAAGTACCAGACCACGTGTTGGAACGTAGGCCGCTTCCAGCCCAAGGTGATACAGAGCAGCCCACAGGTGACCACAGTTCAGCAAGGCCAGCACGTGGAGGAGGAGGACAGGCAGTGGGGGCCATGAGCCCAGGACAGGGGCGGCAGGCAGGGGTCAGGGCACGAAGCACCGTCGTCCCACGAACGGTCTGACGCTCACCCGAGGAGAATGGCAAACCACTGAGGGGTTTTAAAAACTGCTTTTTTCAGTAGACTGAGTAGCTAAGAAAGGAAACGAATTACATATAAAGTATGAAGAAATCACAATATAATAAACACACCTGTGTGCCTACTGTACACTTTTTTTAACAAGTGGTTTTTCAATTGAGCTATAATTTATATACTCCAAGATTCACCATTTTTTTACACGAATGACTACACATTTTTACACAAACGCGTAGTCATGTAAACACCATCTAAGATCAAGATATAGAATAGTTCCATCCTCTTCCCCCAAATTTCCATCACGTACTTCTGACGCCCAAGGACACCCTGGGAGCCTCTCGGGTGCCCCTAACCATTCCGTTCCCATCTCCTCATCCTTCAGAAATAACCCTACTCTACATGGTGTGTTTATCATTTCTTTGGTTTCTTTTTAAATTTTACCACATTTCCATCCATAAAGAAAAGGTTGTCTTGTCTTGCGTGTTTTGAAGTGTATATAAATGAAAATGTTCATATTTTTGGTGACTTAATCCTATGTGAGGATGAAACCTGAGATGCATCCGTATTCTCAACTAGACAATTTTATTGTTGTTATTTATGTGTTCTACTGTTGTTGAAATCTGAATTGTTTCCAGCATTTTGCTATTATTTTCTATTGACGTACAGTTGATTGACAATATCATGTTAGTTTCAGGTGTACAGCAAAGTGATTCAGTTTTATATCTATATCTATATAGATATACACACACACGTGCATACATATCTTCCTCAGATTCTCTTCCCTTATAGGTTATTACAAGATATTGAGTGTAATTCCCTGTGCTACACAGTAGGACCTTGTTGTTTATGTATTTTATATATAGTAGTGTGTGTATGTTAACCCCAAACTCTAAATGTATCCCTCCCCGCCCATTTTGCTATTTTGAATAGCGTTGCTAAGAACATTCTTGCACACATTTTTGTAGTAGGAAATATATATATACACACACTAGGGATTTACAAACGTACAGAGAGAGAGAGAGAGAATTGTTACTGGGTCTCAGATATCCCAATATCCTTAACCTGTGATTAAGCAGATGCCACTTAACCAAATAATGCTAAATTCATTTTTAAATGTGTTGCAGCCAGTCCCCCTCCTGTGAATAATATTCCAATTACTTCTCATCTCATCATCCTGTGGAACCATTTTCAGCAGGAGAGTCATGATTGACCTGTTTTTTGGCTTCAGAAAGACCACGGTGACCAAGAGAAAATATGAGAGAATGACGCGGCTGACAAATGTGAAGGACAGAAAACTCTACGGTGAAGAGATTAGATCACTGCTAATGAGGTGGGTCTTCATGTGTCCATTTTAAGAGGAAAGCCTGCCTTCTAAGAGTTGCTGGCTCCCTTTGGGAGGGGTTGGGCTAGGTTATTCTACGTGGCAGGACCCCCGCCTCCCCAGCAGGGGGAGATGAAGGCCCAGAGGTGAGGGGCGCTCACAGGAGGAGGACAGGGAGAGACGGGTCTGTCTGATGGACTGGGGTGCCAGGGCGGAACCGTGGGGCAGGGAGCCAGCCCGCCCCTCCCCCAGCCCTTCTCCAGACAAAACTAGCTGGAAGGAGCCTGCCTTGGAGTCCAGTGCCCACCCCACCCCAAGCTGCCTCCGGGACCCGGGCACGGCCCCCTCGACCTCGGGGTGTCAGTGGACCAGTTCAAAGCAATCTGACCAACACCCTGAGCCCCACGTCGGCCAGGCCCTTCCTCCAGGACCTCCATGCCTCACTCAGGCCCATCCCCTCCTTTCTCCACATCCACCAGCCTCTTTACTTTCTTCTCTCCTGGTGCCAACGCCCCGGACGTGACCGATTAGTCAAACATCAGTGTTTTTTTTTTTTTTTTTAATTTTTAGAATTTGCAATAAGCCCAGCAGCTCATTCTTTTTTTAAAAAAATTAATTTATTTATTTTTGGCTGCATTGGGTCTTCGTTGCTGCACGGGCTTCTCGTTGCGGTGGCTTCTCTTGTTGCGGAGCACGGGCTCTGGGTGCGTGGGCTTCAGTAGTTGTGGCTCACGGTCTCCAGAGCACAGGCTCAGTAGTTGTGGCGCACGGGCCTAGTTGCTCCACGGCATGTGGGATCTTCCCGGACCAGGGCTCGAACCCGTGTCCCCTGCATTGGCAGGCGGATTCTTAACCACTGCGCCACCAGGGAAGCCCCCAAACGTCAGTGTTTGGCAAGCATTTTCCTGAGGCTTCTGGCTCAGCCCATGGGCACCTCCTCTGCAGGCCTCCTGCCTGGCTTGGTGAGGGGACTTGGAGCTGCAGCTGTGGCAGCGCGCACGAGGCTTTGAATGGGGAAGACGGAGGGAAGGAAACAAAAGCGAGAAATCTGGGGGGAAAGGCTTTTCTCCTGAGGTTTACGGAGTGAACCGGTTGTTTTTCCTCTGAAGTTCTGCGGAGGCCAAGCTAATGACCTGCAGTATAATTTTTACTCCCTCAAGGAGCAATCATCACATTTTGGTTTGTTCAAGGAATGCCAAGAACATCTAGCTACCTTCAGAAAAGCTCCCCTTGCCTTGAGACATAAGGGTAATGAGACAGGCTGGGACCTGGGACCTGGGCCCCTCTGCTGCAGTGCTTGCACCTGGACAAACATCTCCTCCAGCTACAGAATACAAAGAAACTATAAGGGACTAAAAATAACTGCGTGCATGCACAGCTGGGGCAAATTATGGACAACAAGATACAAAAAGACCAAAGAGCCCAACTGCCACCTCTGAAGAGCCGGGAGCAAAAGCAGGGCACTGCGCATGCCCCCTGCACTCACCACCACCAAAGGGGCGGGCAGACCACCTAAGCCACCCCTGCAGCCCGACCCCTGGACCCTCCCCTCCCCTCACCTCGTATAAGGAACCAGCTCACCTTCCCCGCCAACTTGGGGAGTGAGCAAGGGAACCTGTTACTTGTTCTCGCTCCTCCCTGCTGCAGCAGGGGCCCCAATAAAGCCTTGCCTGAATTTCTTGTCTGGCCTCTGATCAATTTCTATTGATTAAGGAGGCCAAGAATCCTGGTTGGCAACAGGGTTGTCCTTTGTTCCACCTACCCTGCGCTTGCAAGGTTCTGGACCAAATGCTTCCTGTACAAGCTAACCCTCTCACTACACACCCCTGAGGTCGCCTTAGCTCCATGTTGTACTTAAGGAAACTCCAGTCCACAGACAGCCTGGAGTTGGAATGGAGCCCACGGCTGACCTCCATCCTAAAGGGAACTGGTTTATTTGAAACACACTGATTTTTCACTACCGTTTTCAGTGCTTCTCAATCAAAGTCTTCCCAGCTAGTCTTCCTGGGAGGAAATCAAGTCACAGCCAAGGGTCCACCACTGGGTTTACACAGGCAGGTGCCTCCCAGGGAATCTCCAGAGCCTTTGCCTCACTGAGGAATGATGCTCGAATAGTGAGTGTTTAGAGCTGAGGTGCAGAACTGTGGCCGCTACCTTACCACAGAGACCCAGCATTTGGAGGGCTGGCTGGTTGGAACAGACCTGGACGTTCTCAACTGCACATCTGCATCTGGGAGGAAATCATTCCTGCCACTGACCCGCTGTGACCTCAAGCAAGTGACCTGCCTCCTCTAAGCTTTAGGTTCCAAATCCGTCTGTACAGGGGGCTGGGTGGTGTCACCCTCATAGGGCAGTCCTGAGGACTAACCGAAGTATCGTATGAGAACATCAGCACGCTGCCTGGCCCCGTGCAAGCCTCCACACCTTGCTCCCAGGTTAGTACACACACAGGACCACCACCAGTTGCCTGCTTAACCACAAACAGGGTTTTCTGATAAGATCATTGATAAATGATGCAATTCCTTCACCAGCAGAACTCCATCACTAAAAGCATGAGTAAGGAATCGTAGGAAACTAGGGACCCACCTGAGGAAGGAGAACATTTCTAGGAACCAGCTTAGATATCACCCTGTTAAAGGTTGAGCTTGGTCTGCCAGAACTGTACTGAAGGCCAGAGAATTAGCATTCCATCCATCTATCCCCCCCTCCATGCTTCCGCCCACCCCCTCACCTACCCATCCATCCATCCATCCACCCCCAACGATCCTTCCACCCACCCAGTCACCTAACCATCCATCCATCCACCCACCCCCCCAGTCCTTCCACCCACTCACCTATTCATCCGTCCATCCATCCATCCGTCCATCCAACCATCCGTCCGTCCATCCACTCCCCCCATCCTTCCACCCACCTACTCATCCATCCAGCCAGCCATCCATCCACCCATCCTTCCACCCATCTAGTTCATCTAACATTCCCCATGTGCCTTTTATGGGCTGTCATGTTGGTTCTATACCCAATTTATTTATCAAAATCCACACACTTCTCTTTATTTTCAAATTTTATTTTTCACTTGTATCTCCACTGCCACCATCTCATTCCAAATCATGCTTAGCTAGTCTCCTCACTGTCCTTCCCAGCCCCTCCCCACCCAGTTCCCACACAGGAGACCAAGCAGTCGATATTTTAAAACCAGAAATGTGACCATGTCTTTCCACGTTGATCACTTACCAGTGGGGCCTCAGGACACTGAGAACGAAATCAAACTCCTTCAGGTGGGCTACAAGAGCCTGCCAATCTGGCCCCTGCCTTCCTCTCGGATGGCATGTTGGACCACTCCTCCCCTTAATCGCTATGCCCAGCCCCAGCGGTCGTCTGGGTTCCCAGAAGACAGACTTATTCCAGCCTCGAGACCTTCCCCCACGCTGTTCCCACAGTCTGTACCATCACCCGCCCCACCCGCCATATGCACGGTCAGCTCCTCCTCAGACTTCACGCCTCCCCACTGAGGTCTTCTCTCATCAGCCAATTCTAAGGCCCTTCTCCTACTTACTTTCTATCATAGCTTGATTTTCAGCTATATATACGCATTTTTGGCTACCTAGTTTCATGTCTACCTGACCCAGAGACTGAAAGCTCTAAGAGCATGGCATGACTGTGTTTCGTTTACCACTCAACTCTCAGCAGGCAGCACAGAGCCTGGCACCTGCTGCTCCTCTGCCTGCAACAGTCCTGCCCTGACATCCACCTGCCTCACTTTCTTACTTCCTTTACATCCCTGCCCAAACGTCCTCTTGCCACACAGACGTTCCCTGACCGTCCTTTATCAAATACCCCCGCCAGCCCCATAACCCTCTGCTTTACGTCCTTCTTTACATTTCAAGTGCTCGGCAGCCATATGTATCATGCAACGCAGTTCTAAGCAGTGGGGACCACCCGGCACATTCCGCCAACCTGCTAATCACTTACTTCTGGCTACCCTCTCCCCGCCTCCACCAAAGAACGCTCCATGACGTCAGGGACTGTCCTCAGTGTGGACACTCGGTGCCTGAAGCCGCCATCTGGCAGATGGTAGGCACGCAATAAATATTTGTTGTTGAAAGACCAAATGGTAAATATTCAGGAAATACGTGAATAATTGAGTGAGCTCATGAAAGCATGGACCGGAAACGGTACTTACTGAGGGGCCTATGAAGGCAGTGAAGGTAAAATTCCCGACCTCAAGGAGCTTGCTACTGAGGACGCGGGACAGGGCGGCCTGGTGGCAATTAGCATCCAATCTGCGTCCTCTCTCCACCTCCACGCCCGCTCTCTGCCCTTTCTGTCCTCTGCCTCTCACCTCAAAATGAAACGAGGCTTTAACTGTGTTTATCTTGTTTCTGCCTTCAAGTGAATATTGGGCGTTTTGCTCCAAGGCGAACAGGATAATCCAGCATCCTGGGAATTTTCTTCTCATGACAGAAAGATCTTTGAGTGGTTTTTTTTCCCTCCTTTGTTCCCCCATCCATTTAACACTGCAAGTATGTGTGTAAAATTTTGTAGCGCTTTGTCAGAACACTTTATCAAGTTGTGATATAAACTGAAAATTAAAAAACCTTCCACATCAAGTATAATCTCCGATTGTATTCCCAGAGCCATAAAAGCAAACCTTTTCAAAATGAAGAGAGAGAGACAGAGAGAGAAAAGCCTTCTTTTGAAGGTATCTGTTAGTCTGTGGGTTTAATCTTTACTTTTATGAGATGAAAAAGGCTTGTACTACATTCCTTAGGAGACATCTTTATTCCAACCAAGATGGAAAAGATGGTGGAAACAGCGTGGCTGCTGGTACGTTTCAAATCTAACCCTAATTCCTACAGGAAAAAGGTTCTGATTAAATTATCCTTCGATCTTCTGTTTCGGGCCAACACCTTGACTAAAGAGACCTTAAAACTACGAATGCACTTTACCTTTTGTGCAACCTGCTTTTTCAAGGAGCTCGTTTAAAATGAGCGTTTATGCTGGGTACCGTGGTAACAGAAGTAGGTCACCCTGCTTTGGTTGTGCATCTGACTCCAGCAGAAAAGTCAGGCGAGCATCCCACCTCACACTCGCCCGAAAGCAGTGTTCGCGTCAGCCGCGCAGTGTGAGAAGGGAAAGGCGGCAATTTGTCTGTCTCTGACTGCAAGATCCTTCTCAGATGCCTCAAAAGACTTCCCTTGACTTTTTAAACACATTCCCTCCTAGCTGCAACGAACGACGTCTTCTGTATTGAGGGCACAGCAGCAAAACCCCACAGAAAATTAAATGCGCACCAGCCTTAGGCACTGCCGGTAGGATGGAATGCTAGAACTCTTTAAGAGGCAGTTTTCAAATTGTACATTTTATGGGAATGGGAATAAGACCTTTTCTTCCCCCCTAACTCCTACTGCTAAAAACGGCTCATTTTAAAAATTATGCAATGTTACTAATAGGTCCTGTACAAAAGAAAAAGAGTTTGTAAAAATCACTGCAGAAGTTTTAGCGTTATTCTTTCCCCCTTTTAATTCTGAAAGTGAGTGAGGGCTGATGCGCTATTCAAATAGGGAAGTGATAGGTAAGCTGTTTTCTCATCATTTTCAAAAAGCACTTGTTAAGCATTTTTTGAGGGCACTACATACTATGCATGGGGTAGACACGGCCCCTGACTTCTAGAAGCTCCTAATCTGTAGTTTGTTCAGCTCAGCTGGGGAAAATGCTCTCCCAAGAGAAGGATGCTATGGTAATAAGGGCCCTCCCCTCAGAATCAGGACGCCCGGGTTCTACTTCTGGCACAACCATGATTAGCCATTGACACTGGACAAGTCATTTCAGTTCTACAAATCTCATATTCCTGAGTCATTAAACGGGAGCTTTCGGTCTCTCCCTTACTGTTTCACATGAAACTTGCCAAGATCCAACCACCTGAAGTTGATTGCTTGTGTTATAAAAGGATCATTCACTTTACAAAAAAACCTACCCCACACTTCACTTAAACAGTGATTACCCCACTCTATATCTGGGGAAAAAAAGTCTTCCTATGTATAAGGACTTATCCTGCAAGAGGCCAGAAATCAAGAAATCAAGTAGAAACAAGGACAGAGAACAATGCCTTTATGCAGACATTCCCTCAACTTTGCACATGTAAAGAGATAATGCTTCTGATATGTCTGCAGAACCTACTGGAAACTATTCTCAATACACTCAGGTACATGTTTATTGTGATACCCCTGTGTTACGTACTGGATTTTTAAGCAAAGCTGTCAGCAACTGAAACATTTCCTTGTCTTAAATATGAGCTCTGGTGAACACGAGAACTTTCTAGACACCACCATAAAAACGTAGAACATGTGAACCGGATTCTGATCACCTGTTCGTGGGCTCCTAGCCCAGGGCTTACCGGGGCCGTGCCCTGGATGGGAACTTGGAGACCAACCAGCTTGGGTCCCCTGCTCTACGGACAGAGGTGGAGCCCAGAATCTAGGGCCATGACCCATAATACCCGACGCATCTCAGAGTCCCCTACAGGCGTGGGTGACAGGGGCAGGACGGGGCGCCTCAGGAACGAAAACGCTGGGGTGGGGACTCTGGGAGGACTGCAGACCTCTCACTTCCCCAGGGCTGCCTTTCCAGATGGGAATTCTGTGCCATGGCTGATGCGGGCCAGACCCTCCCAGCGTTCTCCACCTTCGCTCCTGCCCCAAGGCACCCACACGCCTTCTTCTCCTCTCCTCCCTCTGCCAAGCGCCGGGAGCCAACACTTACTTCCTCAAAAGTATCAAAAAGGGATTTAAAATGCCACCTTTCCCCGGGAACTCCTATATTCGCGGGACTATAAAGAAAACCTTACGGTGAAGTGAAGAACGCTTTACGTGTAAGGATGGGAAGTCAGTGAGGAGTGGGCTTTGCTTGGGACGTGGGGTGTAGGGACGGGTGTGCAGTGTCACCCACTCACAGGTGTGCCGGGCGCCCTGTCCCCACCGGGGGCTTGTGTGCCCCCGTTCTCTCTGTTTCTCCCCTCCCACCTACAGCCTAGGGACGGGGAGGGATGGAGCAAGTACACATCTTCTCATGGATTTTTAAATCTACACGTTCATGCTAGATCCCTAGAGATGGAGGAGGGCACAATTACAGCTTCACTTCTCTCATTTCCCACGCCAAGCGGATAGCTCCTTCTCTGGACCACTTCTGCTTGAAGTGTTTTGTATGGCGTATTTTCTTAGACAAGGTAATTAACCTCTTTGTGTCTAGGGGGTCCATCTCTCCAATGATGAGACGCTTTCAGAACACGCCATGATAGGAACGTTCAGAGATCCCCCCCCGAGAAAGGTGACATACGAAGAAAACGCAGAGAGAAAAGTCAATCCCGGCACGTCGTTAGACCACTTTAACAACTGTCTGTCTACTTTATTAGGAGCAGAGCACAGTCCGAATGAGGCTTCACTGTAATTGTGTCCTGGAAGCAAATATGATTTTCCACGACAAGGTCTTGCCGACTCTAATGAAAGGCATGTTACAAGCCTATTGTCTCAGCTCGTGGGATGCCTGGAAGGGATGTTACTAATCGCTGCTTCCACGCCTGTGTTTGGTGCATGTGTGACACCCAGAGAGGGCAGGTGAGTTGCGCAGGTCTCCCACCTAGTGAGGAGCCCGGCCGGCCCCTAGGTCTTACCTATGGGATTCTGGGTGTGTTAACAGATGGCTATTACGCTCGACCAGGGAGCCCAGAGGCAGGCCTGCTGCGTGGCTCTCTTCTCCATTCATTCATGAATTACAGTCCAGCAGAATCAAAGCCCCCGTGGCTCTCATTTCTTGTTTATTGTTTCCCTCAGACATCCTCGAAACTGTCAGAGGCACCAGGAATAATGGAGAAGCAGCCATCAACTCCCTGCAGCAGCAAAGTACACGTGCAGATCCACCCCTGACGCACGGAGCTCGGTGACGAGTCTGCAGGTGAGGGGAGGTTTGGTGCACCCCTGGGTTTGTATAATTCGATTCCAGGAGGAAACTCTGAGGAAGATGGTAGTATCTTTCAGAGGAGCAAAGTCTGCAAGCGAAGTAGGTCCGGGAAGTTCTTCTGGGACAGGAATACACACAGAGGTCATTTCTCCGCAGGAGGCGGGCTGTGCGTCGTGCAGATGGGGTGTCGTGGGAGATGTGGATTCCAGGAGAAAAGTAATGCCCTGTCCCCTGATGCGGAGAGTCCCAGACAAAGGTTCTTCTGCAGCCTTGGGCCAGTAAAATTAACCACACTTATATCTTCTGCTTCTCAAGCATTTTGATTTGTCAAGGCACTTTCACAGCTTTTTCGTACTCCCGATATTTTGGTCTCACAAACTCTCTTAGACGTGGAAAGGATAGGAATGAATATCTTCATATTACGAGATACAAAAATAGATGCAGTGGTGTTCTTCTGCCTTGGGTGCATCTTTAAAATGGTCCAGACACCACGCTAGTTTATTGACCTGTATTTGTTTTAAGTTCCTCTTTGGTGGTTTATAAACGGTGAAGGGTAATAAGTTTGTCTTGAGTTGATGTAAATGTTAAGGCATTTCACTCTTTATAATGCATGAGGTTTAATACAACATGTGACCATTCAGACAAAGAACAGTAATCCCAAGATGCTACCCGTTCCAGCTTTGGAGCCACTACTCACAACCATTTTCTCTCTCTTCTTCTAGAACTGCTTTCAGAGCCAATTTCTAGAGAAGAAAATCAAGCTCATTCATTATTCACAGTCACTACTTCTTTTGGAGAATTCTCTTTGAGATAAAGAAGAGTTATCAGTTGGAGGCTAACATTCTCATCTGTGTGTGCTTAAAAAAATTACACACCTTTCTAGTCAGCTGCATTTCTATCCAGGACAAAACCCTTGTATTTTTCCTTTCCTGCACCTAACATGAAAGGATTTTCGGGGTGCTGCTGGGAGAGAATTTGTTTATGGATTTTCAGTCTGAAGTTGAAATTAGATGTGGTCCTTATTGAATTATCAAGACATGATTGTAAGGCACATAACCGCTGAGTAGCTTACACGAATTGGATAGAAATGAAGGTGCAGTTACAAATTGCACATATGTTTGGCATGGAACTAAACTCTCTTGACTAGTGTTTGAATTAAAATAGAAAACGTAGGAAGAGTGAATGGATTATGGCAAGGGCTGGCAAACTCCTTCCGTAAAGGGCCGGACAGTATATACTTTAGGCTTCATGGGCTACATGGTCTCCGTTGCAACTACTCAACTCTGCTGTTACAGCAAGGAAGAAGCTGTAGATGATACGTAAATGAATATATGTGGCTGTGTTCCAATAAAACTTTATTGATAAAAACAGGCAGCAGGCCAGATTTGACTCACAGGCTTAAGTTTGCTGACCCCTAGGTTTGTGGTCTATTAAACTGAGGGAAATATGGATGTAATCCGTAGATATCAAGATGTCTAAATGCCCAGGAATGGATTTATTTCTCCTTGGGGAAACCGACAAATGCAAAACTGTATTAGCATCTATCTTCTCAACCATTTCCACCTAAAGCATTGTCAATACCCAATGTTACTTTGCCTGAAGTATTAGACAGTTAGGAAAACGGAAGTTCTACCTCGGTCAATGAATTAACCTCTTCTTTTTTTTTCAAAGAAAAGCCTTTCTTCTAAAATAGATAACTAACAAGGACCTACGGTACAGCACAGGGAACTCTGCTCAGTATTTTGTTAATAACCGAAATGGGAAAAGAATTTGAAAAAGAATAGATACATGTATATGTATAACTGGATCACTTAGCTGTACACCTGAAACTAACACAACATTGTTAATCAATTATGTTCTGATATAAAATAAGAATTTAAAAAACAAGCTTTTCTTCTTTTCTTATCATATGACTAACAAATGTACACTGACGTTACACAATCAAATAAAAATACAGATAAGTTCAAACAAGAATATAACAGTAGCTTTTAACATTTTGAGCAATATCTTCCAAACTTTGTTTTTACAAATATGAGATCAAAATGTGCATAATTTTGTTTTATATTTTATAACTTAACAGCAGATTGGGACTTCCCTGGTGGTGCAGTGGTTAAGAATCCGCCTGCCAATGCAGGGGACACGGGTTCAAGCCCTGGTCTGGGAAGATCCCACATGCCGCGGAGCAGCTAAGCCTGTGCACCACAAGTACTGAGCCTGTGCTCTAGAGCCTGCGAGCCACAACTACTGAGCCCGTGTGCCACAACTACTGAAGCCCGCGTTCCTAGAGCCCGTGCTCCACAAGAGAAGCCACCGCAATGAGAAGCCCGCACACCACAACGAAGACCCAGTGCAGCCAAGAATAATAAATAAATACATTTTAAAAATTAGAAAAACAACAACAGATTGAGCTTTTGTTAAATTAAAAGGCAATGTAATATCATTAGTGATCATGAAAATGTAAACTTAAAACCACAATGAGATATCACTTCATACCCAGTAGATGTCTAAAATTAAAAAGACTGAAATATCAAGGTTTGGTAAGAATACATCTCTGATGGAGTGTGAAATTGTAGGTAAAACCACCTTGGAAAACTGGCCACTTTTTACAGAATTAAACACATGTATCCTTATGACCCACTAATTCTACTCTTGAGTATTCACCTAACAGAAGTAAGTGTCTATGTCCCCCACAGAGCATGTACAAGGATGCTCATGGCAGTTTTATTCATAGTAGCCCCAAACTGGAAGCAACCCAAATACCCATTAAGGTGAGAACTGCCAATCTAGCAAATGGAATTCCACTCAGCAAAATAAGGAGCAAATAACCAACACATGCACCAACATGGAAAAATCCTGCAAACATAATGATGAATGAAGGACACCAGACACGAAGAGTGCAGACTGTATGATTCCACACATAGGAGGTTCGACAGGCAAAACTCACCTTTGGTGACAGACATCAGAACAGTTACGTTAAGTGCGACCAGCACCCAAATCAAGATACGGAATGTTCCAACCCCAGAAGGTTCACACAGTCCCTTTCTAATATCTTGACTCGGAAGGTGGCTAGAAGGATGTTTACCTTTATCAAAACTTATTACATAGTACATAAGATCTGTACCATTAAGATACGTATACTAAACCTTAATAAAGAGGAAAACATTCTAAAATATAGTTGATTTTCGCCTGAGAAAGGGAAGTCAAACAAAACTGAGGAGACATCCAGAAAGGCAGGATTTGAAGGAGAGAGTTTTAAAGGATAAAATCTGACAGGGAACGAGGGGAGGAGCTGACCCTTGCTTCGTGTTTTGTGTGACAGTCTTTATCAGGCTCCCTTCAATTTCGTGTCCAGTTATTTCTTTTGGGGTCTAGGGTCATAAAGACTGCCTTGCTCTTCTGTGCCCTTTTGACTCCAATTTGGAAAACAGATGAGCTTTAACTACCTGCAGGGATGTCCCAAGGAAGAACAACGAAAAATGTCAAGGACATCCTAAATGACACCTCCCAGGACCCTGATGGAGTCTTTTTGTAAAAAAGTGGCCGTAAAAAAATCTCTGGAAAACCTGAGATTCTGCTGAACGATGAGGCTGTTTTCATCTCGTGGATGCCAAGGACCCTGCCACTGACTGCATCCCTTTATTGCTCCACTAGTGTCACCAGAGCTAGGGTCACCAGAATCCTTGTCTAGGCTGCACACACCTCACTGCGCTAATCTGACTCCAAGGTTTCTCCTATTTTCCCTTAAGTCAGTCTGCCTAACGTTTAAAAAATCCTTTCATTTAAAAAAATTCATATATAATTCACATACTATAAAACTGACCTTTTAAAGTGTGTGATTCAGTGGTTTTTGATATATCCACAAAGTTGTAATACCACCAACCCTAAAAAGAAACCCATTAGCACCCACTTCCCGTTCCCCCGTCGCTCCAGCCTCTGGCCACTCCTCATATACCTTCTGTCTCTATGTTTCAATTTTTAATTAAAAAAAATTTTTAACATTCAAGTATAGTTGATTTACAATGTTACGTTATAATAGTTTCAGATGTACAGCAAGTGATTCAGTTATACAAACATCTATTCTTTCCTCCTGTCTCTATGGATTTCCTATTCTGGACATTTTACCTAGGTGAATTCATACATTATGTAGCCTTTGTGTCTGGCTTCTTTCACTTAGCATAATATTTCCAAGGGCCATCCATGTTGTACCATGTGTCAGTACTTCATTGCATTTTATGGCTGATTAACATTCCATTGTATGGAGAGACCACATTTTTTTTGTCTCTTCATCAATTGGCAGACATTTGGGTTGTTTTCACTTTTGGGTTCTTATGAATGATGCTGCAATGAACATTTCTGTCAAGTCTTTGTGGGGCACATGTTTTCATTTTACCCAAGTACACATCTGGAACAGAAATGATGGGTGACACAGTAACTCTACGTTTAACTTTTTGAGAACTGCCAAACTATTTTCCAAAGTGGCTGCGTCATTTTACAGTCTCACCAGCCGTGTGTAAAGGTTCAAATTTCTGCATATCTTTGCCAGCACTTGTTACTGTTTATCGTTTTGATGTGGGTGTGAAGTGGTAACTCACTGATTTTGATTTGCATTTCCCGGATGACTAATAAACATACTGAGTGTCATTTTGTGTGCTTATTGGCCATTTGTGTATCTTCTTTGGTGAAACGTCTATTCAAATCCATTGTCCTCTTTTTCAATTACGTTGTCTTTTTACTGTTGAGTTGTAATCTTTTTTTTTAACAATACGTTTGTAAACTCCCTTGCATTCTTTGAAGATGGCATTGAAAGAGAAGTATATCTCTATAAAAAGGGTTGGGGCGACATAAAACTTCCATTAGTTTTGATATGTGATATTCCATATCCTAAATCAAATTTTTAATACGCCAACATGCTAGACGACAAAGTCTATCTCTTTATGTTTAAATTTCAGAAGCTGAATTAATTCTTCATATTCTGCCAACTGGTATTAGGACAGGATTTGCCATTTTTACTATTTTCTCTTCTGTCATTAATATATATTAAAAAAATTTTTAAAAATAATAAAAAGGACAAGGAAATTAAGATGGGCTTTCTGTAAATCCAGAACTTTTTCTTTAAATGTGAACAGCCTCACAGAGAAATTACTCTGGTGGCCGTAAAAAAAAACCTGTTGGTTGTCTATTCTACCAGCCACACCTTCTTGTTAACTCCTGTAAACCAACGTCAATCTGATCACCTACGCATTTAAAGTCCCATTTGCCTTTAGTGGATGAATCAAAATGAAAAGACATCTTTTGATTTTTTTTTTATTACGGAAAGAAAGGATAGCAACTAATTATTAAACTAGCATCAACACTGGTTCATAAATCACATTTGGATTACATTACATTCCTGAGAGGAATTTACTGGACACTACTGATAATTTAACATTAAAAAAATAACAATTCTTCTTAAGCTGTTTATTATCTGATGGCTGAAATCGTTTTCCAAAACACAACAAGCTGTAAATGGATCCATGGGCTATTAATTTGCAGTGCATGGCACCAAAGGGAAAAACTGGTTAGTTGGGCTGATGAGATTAGAGGTGTTACATAACCATCCTCAGAGGGCTGAGAGTAAATCAGGGATAACATCCCACCTCTGGTGCTCCAGAAGTGTTCAGAGCTGCAAGTGAAAAAGGTCCCAAATCGGAGGAAAAGGCAAAGGCAGAGAGGTCTAAACAACTCCTGAAGAAAACGTTAGTGTCTTATAGGGCGGAGGATTCTTCTTCTCCTTCTTGTTTTTTATTTCATCTTGGAGTTGATTTACAATGTTGTGTTAGTTTCAGGTGTACAGATAAGTGATTCAGTTATACATATACATGTATCCATTCTTTTTCAGATTCTTTCCCCATATAGGTTAATACAGAATATCGAGCAGAGTTCCCTGTGCTATACAGTAGGTCCTTGTTGGTTATCTATTTTATATTTATTACTGTGCATATGTTAATCCCAAATTCCTAATTTATCCCTTCCCGTACCACATTTCCCCTTTGGTAACCATAAGTTTGTTTTTGAAATCTGTGAGTCTGTTTCTGTTTTGTAAGTAAGTTCATTTATGTCATTTTTACAAAACTAGATTCCACGTGAGTGATATCATATGATATTTGTCTTTCTCTGACTTACTTCACTCAGTATGATAGTCTCTAGGTTCATCCATGTTGCTGTAAATGGCATGATTTCATTCTTTTTATGGCTGAGTAATATTCCATTGTGTATATGTATTGATACCACATCTTCTTTATCCACTCCTCTGTCGATGGACACGTAGGTTGCTTCTAAGAAGAGGATGTTACACTTCTCATCTGTGATAATTCTCTATGCATAGGAAGGATTGGCCATCCAGGGCCCTCTCCAACCCTGCTTCCACATTTCAGTCTTTTTTTCTTTGTGATGGAGGTAAAACATACACGTACAGCTATGTACACACCCAATCAATGTTTAGGACATCGAGCATCCACAAGAGTCCTGGGGTAACCACCACAGTCATCTCTAGCACCTGGATTAATTCTGTTCATTTAAAATCTTTATCCAAATGGAATTATCCAGAATATTCTCTTTTATTCTGAGCTCTTTTATTCAACATTGTGCCCGTGAGATTCACCCATGCTGTCTCATTTACTAGTCATTAGTTCCTTTTTTATTGCTATGCATCTTCCGTTATTTGAATAGGTCACAATTTATTTACACATTCTGGAATGTGGGCTGTTTCCAGCTTGGGGCTCTCATGCACGAAGCCGCTGTGAACATTCGTATGTGTATTTTGGGAGGCTGTGCACCCACTTCTCCTGGGGCTCTTCCCAGGAGTGGGATCCCTGGGTCACACCGGTATGTTTACCATTAGTAGATACTGACAAACAGTATTCCAAACTTTGGCTCGACTTTTACTTCCACCAGCCCCGTATGAGAGTTCAGGTGCTTCACATCTCGCCAACTCTTGGTATTGTTAATCCTTTTTATTTTTAGTTTTTTATTATTACTATTGGAATATAGTTGATTTACAATGTTGTGTTCGTTTCAGGTGTACAGCAAAGTGACTCAGTTACATGTATATATATATATCCACTCTTTTTTTTAGATTCTTTTCCCATATAGGTCATTACAGAGTATTGAGTAGAGTTCCCTGTGCTATACAGTAAGTCCTTATTAGTTATCTATTTTATATATAGTAGTGTGTATATGTCAATCCCAATCTCCCAATTTATGCCTCCCCCACTCTTACCCCCCGGTAACCATTAAGTTTATTTTCTACATCTGTCACTCTACTTCTGTTATGTAAATAAGTTCATTTGTGCCATTTTTTACATTCCACACATATGTGATATATGATATTTGTCTTTCTCTGTCCAGCTTACTTCACTCAATATGGCAATCTCTAGCTCCATCCATGTTGCTGCAAATGGTATTATTTCATTATTTTGAATGGCTGAATAGTATTCCATTGTATATATGTACCACATCTTCTTTATCCATTCATCTGTCGATGGATATTTAAGTTGCTTCTATGTCTTGGCTATTGTAAACTGTGCTGCAATGAACACCGGAGTGCAAGCCTTCCTGGTGGAGTAAAAGCACCACTGTTCAATTTGATGGACATAAAACTCTATTATTCAGGAACACAGAGCCACAAAAAAGGCACTACTTGCAAAAACACACTGGGGTTTGCGTTCTGTAGCCCCGGATCCCGTCATCAACCTGGGGACATGGGTAAGGCCATCTCCAAGTGCTGGCTCAGGCCCAGGAGACAGGAGGAGGGCCTGATGCCCCTTTCCTGGGGGGCAGGAGTACACTCGGAGCTGCGTATTTTCACATCTCTGAAAGCTCAAAGTCCAAGGGTGCCACAGCCAAGTTTCCATTCAAAGTTGCTCCAGCACTTTGTCCCCCCACTTCCAGGACACAAAGTGGGAATCCTTCAAGCATTACAGTTTGCACTTGATTCTCTGCCCCTCCTCATTAAATCCCGGAGTTGACAGCGTTTACTAGAAGCAACTTTTTAAAAAAAATTTATTTATTTAATGTATTTATTTTTGGCTGCGTTGGGTCTTCGTTGCCACATGCGGGCTTTCTCTAGTTGCGGCAAGCGGGGGCTACTCTTCGTCGCAGCCCGCGGGCTTCTCATTGCGGTGGCTTCTCTTGTTGCGGAGCACGGGCTCTAGGTGCACGGGCTTCAGTAGTTGTGGCACATGGGCTCAGTAGTTACGGCTCATGGGCTCCA